>NC_022034.1:34768602-34817237 GCF_000317375.1 Microtus ochrogaster | reverse complement strand
AGAGAGAGAGAGAGAGAGAGAGAGAGAGAGAGAGAGAGAGAGAACCTACAAATGCACAAGATCAGAAAACATGATGAATAAGCAAAGGACCAGTAAATTAAAAAAGAATTCTTCAATGTTTGAGATTCTCTCTTCCATGTCTTGTACTCTGTTGTAGAGGCTTACCACTGAGGTTTCTGTTTGACTTCCTAAATTGTTTATTTCCAGTTTTATCTCAATTTGGGTTTTCTTTGGTGAATATACTTCTATTTTCATGTCTTGGGATGTTTTCACTATTTAATTAGGTTGTTTGTGCTTTAACAGACTTCATTAAGGGATTTATTCATATCCTCTTTAAGTTCCTTGAACATAGTCTTAACCGCTATTTTGAAATCCTTGCCTTGTGCTTAAGCTGTATTACATTTATCAAGGGGTTATTGTAGCGTGTTGACTGGGTTCTGGTGGAGATTAATTATCTTAGCTGTTAATTATTGCATTTTTTTACTAGTGTCTAGGTATCTGGGGTTGGTATGGTTGTGATTTAAGATGTTAGTATCTGGTCTTGTCTTTTGGTGTGGATGTTCAGTTCCTTAGCTTCGGTCACCCTCTTGGACCTTAGAAAACTGTGGGTGCTGTGGGTTTCTCCGCAGAAAGTGTTTCTGTGGTCTAGTGAGTGGCAGAGGAGAGTAGTTGTGGGCTAGAAAAAGGAAAGAAAGGCTTCAGATAGGAACTAAGAGGATCCTGTTCACATCTAGAGCTGGGTTGGAGTTGGAGGTATGGTGGGAAGAGGGGAGGGGTTCCTTCTATTAGGTTGCAGTTACAATAAAGTAAAGAATTATCCGGAGAGACAGGGAAGAAAGGGCTAGTGGGAGCCTGGGTCTGTTCTAAAAGCTGGAGTCTCTGGTGACTGGAGTTGAGATGGGAGGAGGGGTCCCTGACAGCCAGGTGATACAGTGCTGAGGGTGACAAGAGAGAGATGATAAAGGAAGACAGGAAGTATAGTGATTCACCTACTTGAGTCCTTTCTAATATGGCCGCCAGCCGAGGGTCCCCGAGACAAAGTCTTTTTAGGTATTGTGGGCTGACACAAAGGAAAGGGGGTGGACCAGAAGAGGATGCTGAGGGTCTGCAGGAAGATGGAAAGCTGCATCTGCTGAAAGGGTTGCTGGAGTCCCCAAGGTACAAAGGCAGGATGGGAGGACCAGTCCTGCAGGTGGTTTTCTCCAGGGCTGGGGATGAGACTGGATGAACTGAAATTCAGGACAGGAAGGAGACTGAAGATGGCCTCCCTGCTTCCCAGGTTGCCACAGCCACCCAGAAGTAATTTTTCTAGTATTTATCAATCTGAATTATCGCTTATAAAACAAATTCTTAGTGAATTTTTCTTACTTTTATTGAAGCCTGGACAATAAGGAAAACAGGGCTGTATTTATTAGTAATCCTGTTTTTGCCACAAGATAATTAAGTATTTAAATCACATAAAGGGTAAAGGCAGGAGTGACAGATCAGCCTGGGAAGACTTACAGCTACCTGAATTTAGTAATTTAACATTGTGATTGGTGGCAATTATGATTCCCCATAAAACATGAACCAGAGAAATCTAATTTTTTTAAGTTACTGTTTTTGCTCTGTAATTTTTATGCAAATCAATTAAATCCAAAACACTTTTACTCTCTGAAAAAATTGACTTTACAAATTTTTAAGATTTCCAAGCACAGAGATTGTTGCCTGAACTCTGTGTAGCATGCTCACACACATACCTCAGCTAGTGGCAGATGGACTCCCAAACTCCAAAGTTCAAGAGTTCTTACAGGAAAAGACTTTCAGCAAAATAGTCTTACTATTCACGCAACTGTTTCAGCATACCCTGATTATTTATGACACCATTACTTAGAGTTTACACAAGTAGAAATCTTTACATGAGTTATCTATTCCTTTACATACTTCTAACAAAATGCATCTACATATATCAAATAAATGCCTGGAATTAGCCCTAGCCCTTCATTTCCACATACCTCAGGAGGAGTCCAGATATTTCAGCTTTACATATTTAACCTAATCCAATAATGGGAAATTCTCTTCCCAATTTTTTCTCAAAAGTGTTTGGAGAGAACCGCTGTACCAGTGAGTGTGGAGCAAAGGAAATGTTTCTGTGTTCATTGACATTTCCCTAAAGGATTTATTGCATAGTAGTGTGAGGCTAAATGTCAAGTGTATGATATTGGTTATTCTCAGAGCCAGAGAAGCATGAGAGGTTTCGGATGCTAACATTCACCTTCTGGAATTGTCAGACTTAGGATGGAGAGAACTAGCAGTAGGGATAACAGTCCAGTTCACACAGATCTGTAAAGCTGTTGTGTTTGTTCGCTCACACACTTCACTTAGAATAAACTGTAAATGACACTTCTTTGAGTAGCATTGATGAAATAGCAATAAAAATAAAAATCAAATAAAGAAGATCTTTACTATATGGATGGTCTCTAGGAAAGCAAAGATAGGAGAAAACTTAAAGTGCCTAGCCATTCTGGACTCTATTATTTTGACTGCTAACAAGGACAGCCTGTGTTTTGAAGCCTGTATGTAGTAACCATTTCATGAGAGTGCACTGATTATTTTTATAATTATCTTTATATATTGCTTTCAGTGGAAATAAATTCTGACTTCAAGCCGTTGAGGAAACAATAAGCAAATTTAGTGTTTAATTTTGATGAACTCCTCTGAAATCATTTTGTATGTTAATTTTTAAAAATTTTTGTTCCATCAATTTTTTTCATTGTTGAAATGTTCTTAAGCTGATTCCTGGCTACATCTTGAGAAAGAGGAGGAACTTACATGGGGAACTTACATGATTTCCAGTTTTAACATAAAACAACAATCATTAATACCATATAACAGCAGCGTAAGAATTCTAATCCATACCAGAAGCAAACTGTGTAGAAACTCATTCACTTGTAGTGACACGATAGGATGATTCAGTGAGGAGGACAATTCTTAACACAAGTGATACTAGAACAAAAGGATAGCAATTATTTTAAAAAAGATGTGGCAACAAACTTACACACTCAGTTCATGTCATATGCAAATCATAAATAAGCTCAGATCTTAGACTGCATATAAAAATTAAAACTAAATATTTGTAGAAGAAAAAAGACAGGTTAATCTATTTTCTTTTTTTTGAAAGAAAAAAAATTTCCGCCTCCTTCCAGCCTCCCATTTCCCTCCCCCTCCTCCCTATATTTTCTTAAGCAAAGAGTTCTTAGATATAGATCTAAATGTCATATCCACAAACGTAATAAAATGATAATCTTGACTTCACCCGAATTTAACATTTGATTTTCAAAAGGCAAAGGTAAGAAAATATAGAGACAATAGGGGTACATTTTTTTGCTATAGTGTAAGGATTTAGATCCAGAACGTATTAATTATCTATTCTGCAGGTTGACGTCTTCCAATGCTTAGCATCCTAAATCAAGAAACCATGGAGTTTCTGAAGGTCAAGTGTCTGAATGTGGCTTCACTGAGTAAGCTAAAGAATCCAGTAAGTTTGCTGGCCAAAGCTGCGGCCATCTGGAAGTATCATGTGCTTCCATACTTACTCACTTAGTTCTTAGCAATCCTCTACCAGCCATTTAACTATCCTTATGATATGGGTTCTTATTAGAGAATGATAGAAGGAGGTAAGGGGAAAAGAGGAGAGAGGAAGAGACACACAGAAAGAGGGGATGAAAAAGATAAAAGGCACTATCTCATATAATCTAATATTGCAAATGATGTACACCATTTCTGTCATATGTTGTTGATTCTATTGGTCAGACAAATCTAGAGACAATGTAGAAGGCACTACAAGGGAGTGGATATCAGAAGATTGGGCTATCATACATGACATCAAAATAGCTCAGTAGGTTCACTAATAACAAAATGATGCTCTAAGGAAAGGCCAAAACAGTTCAACAGATTCCTCAATAAAAAAGACAGATTTAAAAGTACCTGAGAAGACACAGAACATGATTAGACATTATATGTTCATGAGATATCACTTAAATTAACACTAGAGTGGCTATATTAAAAGAAGAAAACTGTCCATGTAAAAAACTGGCAAATACTTAGAGAAACTGAGACCTTCATTCCTTGCTGATGGGAAATGAAATGGAACAAGCCCTCTAGAGAACGACTTGGCAGATTTTAAAAGTTAAACATGTACTTGCCATGTGACTCAGCAGTTCTGATCTTGGCTAGTTATCCAAAGAAATGAAGGCATGTAGTCAGGCAGAGACATGCACATTGGTGTTTTTCCTTTATGTGTAAGCATCAGTTAGTTAGAAAATGAAAATGCTCATCTGCCAATGATTGGATAGGGAAGCAGAATTCCACATGGAAGCAATAGAGTAATCAAAAAAAATGACAGATACACCTAGTGCATTGACTATGTGTTAAAAGGCTATGTGAAAGAAGCCATTCCCCAAGTTCATCTTGACTGTCTTAATAATTAATACGTATTGAATGCTTAAACCAATAAAAATGTATTATTTTACAAATGGACCATTGGGCTAAGTCAAGGTATTGAAATGACTCTGGAGCCTCTAGAGGAGAATCTTTTTCTCTTACCTTTGACATCTAAAAGCTACTCATGTTGTGTGATTCAAACAGAGTCGTAAGGATTGAGTACATCTTCAAAGGACTTTTTGTTCTACTTATCATATCATTTAGATGAAATTTCTGTAAAATAGAAAAAAAAAGCTAAATAGATAAAAATTGTGTCAGTGGTTATCCTGGGTGGGATGTGGCATATTTCACTGAAAGCAGACACAGGAGATCTATGGTGTATAAAATTTGTCTTGGCTCATATTTACAAAATTTTGCATTTTACTAAAACCCCTTAAGGGGCACCCTCACTGAATAAATTTTATAAGATAGATAATGTACTTTAAAATGCTTTTGATATGGGAGAAATGGGTTAATTTCAGATGTAAGAGTTAGCCAATAAAAAGCTAGAGCTAATGGGCCAAGCAGTGATTTAATTAATAGTTTCTGTGTAATTATTTCGGGTCTAAGGTAGCCAGGCAGCCAGGAACCAAGAAGTGGCTGGTTGCAACATATTTTAGATGAATAAAGCAAATTAAAATAATTTATTGACACATTTGGTACTATTAAAAGAAGAATCGATTAATAAAAAGCTCTTATTGAGATTTTAACTTCTGATTTGTTTTTTCCTAGTCAATTGAATGAGTATTTTGAATCCATCAATGACACCTTGTAATTACATATAATGTAAAGTATATCACTTAACTAAAGTGAGCAATATTGCTGTGCATGGTGAAAGACTTCTACATTCAAAACAAGAGTAAAACAAAGACCTTTCTTTGAATCCCTCCAACACATGAGCTATGTCCAAGCAGATATGCCAGAATTAGTTCTTACAGCTTCATCCCACCATGTCCAAAACCCATGATTCATTACTAAGAATCACAATACAACCCATTTGTCAATTAATTTTTTCTCATAAAAATCAGCGAATCGTGCCTTGTTTTATAATTTCCTTTGCTTGTCATGTACCAAGGCTCTGAAAACTCTGTCTTTTATAAATTCATAAATTAATATCCATAGACCTAGTCACGTAAAAGACCAGGCAGTTGAGACATATTTGGTTTGGAAGCATTCAGAGTTATTTTACCTTTGCCCCTTCCTTATTAATGACTCATTAATTTATTCTGATGTGTCTCAAAGTTATGAATGAGTCAGCTTGGCTGAATTGTGGGAATGGTGGGTGGTACCACAGGAAGTCTGATGCAGACATGTTTTAACTGTAGATGATAATGTCTCGCAGTGGTTATTCCCATGATGACATTCTGCTTTTACTCCATGCCTTGAGGTCTCCGATAACTGGAGGAGTCATGTCTGCGGGCAGTCTTAAAATGAAGAGATTCACGGAGAAGGCGTTACTAGGCTCGAGAAACATCTATTAAAGCTTGCCAACAAACGTGGAGGAGAGTGAGGGCTCTGATGGACACGCTCACACTACCTCACCCTGAACACAGGCGTGAAAACATCAGCATCTACTTCCTTAAATGTTAGCTGTAAGTGGGTGAAGAAAGTTTAATTACTTAGCAGATTTTCTTGCTTCTTATTATTTCTTCACTCTAATTTTCAAACAACTCTGTTTTAGCATTGAGAACATTTCAAAATCCCTTAACATTATTTGTCAAAGGATTTAGAAAGCCTATATTTTTTTCCTGATATATTGACCTTCAGAAAGGAAAAAAAACAACAACAACAAAACAGTGGCACAGGAGCCGTTTTATTTGGAAATGTAATTTTAGAGACTATTATCAATATCTAAATCTCACTAATTCTTTGTAAGTAGGAGTTTCAGGTAGAAACAATTTGCTCCATTCTATCTGTAACCAATCAAAGATAATTAAAGATATATTCATTTCTAATTTACTTGGCATAATGCTCACATGGATAAAGACTCAGATCTTTCCTTTGACCAGGCTTTCTTGGATTCATTAGAATGTTTTGTTTTTTTTTTTCTTTTTCTTTTTTTTTTTTTTGAAAGACTTCAAAGTCCTTACCAAAGCAATTTTATGTCTTTAAAAAAAAAAATCTCAAATTTAATTACAGGTTAGAGCAGTTCCTGTTACCAAAATGACTTTGGAGTTCCATGTAATTACAGTCAAATAAAATGTATGTTCTACATCCAAGTTCAAGGGTGCCATTAAGATAAAATATGACAACACCAGGACTTTACTTTGACCTGCTTCTCAGACATTTTGTCCTCCCTGGTCTAGCATATGAAGCCATCCCACAAAACAGCTCTGGCCTGCAGAAAAAAAAAAAATGAGCTCACATGGAGGAAGTATTTCTCTTAGGAAAAGCTGGAAGTAGGTGGGATCAAAACACCTTTCCTTTTCTGGTTTCCTTTTTGATGGTGATTATGATACTTCAAAGAGATTTACCTGTTGGGGACCAGTCGATTATGTTGCTGGGTATAAAATAAATAACTAGCTATTTTAAAAACTGAAGGTTCATTCATATGTATTACTACACCTTGAAAACCAGTATGTGACAGAACTCTGATGAAAATCAAAAAATATCAATGCAGAAAAAACACATTGTCTTTATCACTAATGAATAGAACTGATGGCATGAACCCCAATAATTCTATTCCAGAACTCAAGAGGTTAATAATTATCAGTAAGTGGACATAAAAGTCACCGAATTTTAGAGGCCTGATCTCATACCAGGGCTGTGCATGAAATCACATGTTTGCTACAGAGAATTAAAATTAGGAGGCGAAGAGAACCGTGCAAAACTATTTCCCAGGTAAGCCTTTTCAAAGGTGAATAACTCTTGACTTCTCCACATCTAAACTTCCGATCAGTTAGGAAGCCTGGGACGTAATTAAAAAGTCACTTAGAAGCTGGCACATAATTAAAAAGAAAAGTGAAGTCTAAAAATATGGCAAATGAGTGAAGTTCACTTTCCCCTTCTTCCTCCGCTCCCAGAAAAGTTGCATCAAGCATTTTTTTTTTTTTTCAATTAGAAGCAACCAGTTTGCGGCTATTTCAGCTTAGGTAAATGTCACTGAGTGGCATTTGATGGGGGAAAATTCATAAGGAAAAACTAAAGGTCCCTGTTGAAATGTTCCCCCTCTGGTATTTAGTATTTCTTTGACCTTGTTCCAATGTTTTGGTTTCAAAGCCTTGAATCTCAAAGACAGAACTCTTTGTAGAGAGTCACTGGATGAACTAAAAGAATCACTTTTGGCCAGTGGCTCTAAAATGGGAATTTATCTTTCTATGACATATCCTGACCTTCATTACTGATCCTATACCTGCTGCAGTGTCTGGGTGTGGGGGGGGGGGATTTAGTTAATTCTGGATGGGTAAGGTAATATATCTCAATCAGGCTTTATTTGGGTCATTTCTGTCTGGGTTTTCTGGAAGAATTCCTTGCTTATGTGGTAAACAAAGGTTATGGATAATTTATTGAACCAGGTTCTATGTCTTTCATATAGATTTTCTGTTGGCTTGAGAAAACCCTTCCTTCATATTTTCTGAACCATGTTTTCTCTGGCCATGTTTTTCAGTTTTTGTCTTCTGTACCACAAATACTGTGAAGAGATAAAGCATTGAGAATGGTAAAGTATCTGATCAGAATGTTTCATCTGACCCCCATTTTGGGTTAAATAATGGAACTCAAAGCCATGGAATTTTAAATTTTGGGGTTACTGGAGCTAAATATTTTGTGATTTCTGTCTTCTGTAATTTATAATTGTTTATCTATTGGCACAAATAAATATTCAATAGATACTTACTGAATTAATGACATTAGACGAGACCTAAAAACCATTAGTGGAAAGATATTTTTACATAAAATTTAGTTAATTTTCACAAAGTTTGATCCCTTTAAGGTCATTCAGATGCATCTGTGTTCTCAAACTGGCAATTTTGAGTCATGTCTCATCAGATGAGATTCCGTGTGTTTATCTGTAGAAGAAAGAGTTTCTCATACAACATGAAATAAGAGTCGGAAAGAGGTGGGGTTTCCTCATTGATGTTACACGCCCACTTGCTGTGTCCAAGAGGACTCCTGTTCCCTGAAGTGGATGCGGCCAAGACTCACAAATGGAGTTGTGCTAAAGACGAAAGAGACATCCAGTGTATCCACCAGACTCTGTGTTCCGTGCTTTTCTTTCCTGAAGGTTGTGAGCTCCAGAACTGTAGCAATTACCAGAGTCTTTGATTGGAGACAATTCGTTTACTTCCTGATGCTGAAAATGTGGAAAAGCCAGCCTTTCTGCCACCGGCACTTTACTGCAGCTTTGTATCTATTCTACCGGATGCCCCAGCAGAAGGCATCAGCACGTTTTGTTTCACAGATTCTATTTTTACGTTTCTTGCTAGAGTTTCATTTTAAACACGTAGCTGTTTGTTTATATAAGGAAGAGAATTGATGCAATCACTCTAATTTTCAGCAACTTTTAACTAGAGTTAAAAATTATTCCTTATCAGGAATTTATATCTGATTCATTCTATCCTTATGGAAATTTTATTTTGTAATTCTATAACCTCCTAAGTGTTATAACATTAAAACTGGATGCAAATTTGAAAAGGTTAAAACAAGAAAAACTGTGTCTAATTGAAAACATGATTTTTATTTTTAGATATAGTGACCATCTATATATAATCTTCCCAAACATAAAATATCTAGGAATAACAGGGAGTTGGAAAGAAATCTTTAGCAGTTAATAAAAATTTTATTTATTTAATATATAATTATCACATAGTCACCAAAAATCTACATAAATAAAAATATTAACATGATTCTCATCACAGAAAAGAGTAACTTGAAGAGAAGAAATACCCATTAGCTAGGCTCGAATAAAGACTTAAGTTCAAAATCATAGAACCTTAGACTGCAAATAATCCTAAAACCTGCCTAATCTAGCACCTACATTTTTCAACATAAATTCATTATTGATTCTTTGAGAATTTCACAACATGCACCCCAATCCCACTCATGTCCCATTCCCCCAAATATGTCTCTCACACTTCCAGTGCCCCCCATGAGAAAATTTTTAAAAAATTAAAACCAAACCAAAATAAAACAAAAACCTCTTTGCTCCTTCATTTTTCCCACCTCTCCAGTTTCAGAAGAATAAACTGTCTCAGGATAAATTTTCCATTGGTGGCTTAGTTGAGGCAATTGTCCAGGCTTTCCGCTTCTAACTCACTAACATTTACTTTTCTAGATAGATGACCTGCAAGGAGGATGATTGGGATGGGACTCTCCTTATAATAGCTGATTTAAATTATTTCTAGGCTAAACCTTGATGTTTAAAGCTGCATCTGAGCATAATCTGCTTACTCTTATAATCTTTTTAGGTCACGTTCAATTGTTTATTTCTTACTTAAAAATTATTACCTTTTGTAGAAGCTTAATTTGGAGAATAGGAAAAATTAAGAAAGAACACAATTTTCACCAGTATAATTTTTAGTTTTCAGTTGTTACTTATACATGCTCACATATTTTCTGAATTTGTAATGATGAAGTAATATATTCTATTTTTAATTAGTGTTATACCAAGACATTGTCATGTTATTACCTAATGTTCATAATTATTTCTTTAGCAAGTACACAATATTTCATTGACTTACTTTGATATTTATCCAACCATTTCTTTCTTGTTGAGTAATTAGGCCATTTCTAACATTACTATAAATAATACCACTGTGGAGATTTTTATGTGCATTGCTTTCTTATGCTGTTTTCCTTCAGATTATTTTTCTGTGAATACATGTGTTGCTCAATTTCAGCTAGAGATGCATATTTAGACATTAATGTGGCTTGTAGAGTATCTTGCTAAATTGCATTCTGGTGAGGTTATATTCTCATAACTTAAAAAACAAAAACAAAGCCATAGGGATGCTGTGGTTAAAGAGCACAGGCCCACTTTTACCTGAAGTAACTGAAAGCAACAGAGAAACCATAGGGGGAGGGGAATGCTGGTGTTTGTGCAGCAGGGTGCCTCAAGAAGCCTACAAGAATTATTCAAAGACATCAATAGCCTTTCTTGAAATTTCTAACAGTACTATTTATCAGAACTGTTTAAAAGCATTAAGCTGAGCAAGGAAGTCAGGACCAAGAGGGGTGCACCCACCCATGGAGACAGTGGGGCTGATCTATTGGGAGCTCACCAAGGCCAGCTGGATTGTGACTGAAAAAGCAGGGGATAAAACCGGACTCTCTGAATATGGCGGACAATGAGGGCTGCTGAGAAGCCAAGGACAATGGCACTGGGTTTTGATCCTACTTCTTGTTCTGGCTTTGTGGGGGCCTAGCCAGTTTGGATGTTCACCTTCCTAGACCAGGATGGAGGGGGGAGGACTTTGGACTTTCCACAGGGCAGGGAACCCTGACTGCTCTTCAGACTTGAGAGGGAGGGGGAGAGGAGTGGGGGGAGAGCGGGAGGAGTGGGAGGCTGGGAGGAGGAGGAAATTTTTTTCTCAATAATAAAATAAAATAAAATAAATAATAAAAGCATTAAGCTAATCAAGATAGGGCTTTTTTTTTTTTTACAGTCAAGCAAGAGTAAAGCAGTTAGAAAGTAACATACACAGGATCTACTCCATAGTATTAATTTCCGTGATCCATCATAAATCCTTGAAGTGTAAAGACTCTTCAGATAAACCTTAAAAAGAAGGAGACTGGGAACAGCGACCAATGAGTTAAAAAAGAAAGAAAGAAAAGAGAGAGAGCAGTGAATCAGAACCTCTTGTTCATCACCACCTCTTTCCTACAGAGAGCATGCACTAGTCATGAAAAGGTCATGTTTTCCGCAAGCTTCTTAGGATGCTTGTCCAGAATTCATGGGGCCATGCTGTTTAGCTTGCTAATTCGAGCACACCGATGGTGCTCTGGTGTGGATAACTCTTTATTTATTGCCCCTTCCTTTTACTGCCAGCTGCTTTGTCCTGGCCATTTTCTTTGCTGCTTTTGATTTGCGATCTCATTAAGCTCTCTAATGACCTTAATAACAACTCTAAAGAGTGTGATTGATTTCTCTCGATTGCATTCACATTGTTCGAGTCTCAGAATGTTTTTAGTATTTTGCATATAATCACAAATTCTGAATTGTCCAGTGGGAGAGTAAAGTCCATCCCTCTCTGAATGTTCTGTATGAAATACCTTTAGGTACAGTGCTATCTCAGTAAAAACACTGCTGCCACAACACCGACCATAGCTTTCCTCTGGTATCTAAGTCACACTGGGATACTTCTATGACACAATTTGAAATGCCTTTAGTCCTCCTCAGAATGTCAGTCGCGTTGAACTTTTGCTCTGCTGTGAGATATGTATTCAGAAAGTAGAAATGGAAATCATGATAGTGACCCAAAATGAACTCAGTAATGTTTTATGAAATGCTATAATATTTTCTCCTCAGTTTTCGGGGCTAACATGTACTAAAGTCACAAAAGATATTCCAAATCAGCACTTGCGCTGCCAGTAGACTCTCAACAATACTAATTCAGATTTAACAACCACCCTGATTCATCTCTTCAGGCTCAGATTTCACAAAAACAAAAGATGAAGTCTCATGCCTTTGGCTAAAATGTCTCTAAACATAATTCCTAAAAGGTACCCAAACCCTATGATGTGGATGTGAAAACTGGGATAAGAAAATAATGTAGCAGGAACCCATGTCATGAACAAAGCGACCACAGATTTAATCATTTTTTTCTTCTTCAAGTATTCAAAATAATTTTGTAGAAAATCATTTAAAATTACTCTCAAGAATGTATGTTGCGTCATTTTGGGGTGATCTTGGTACAGAGTGGAGACATAACTTTCCTTTTTATTTGCTCCAGAAAATTCACAAAAGAAAAGACTGGATGAGTTCTAAAGTGCTCAAAAATTTAAATATTTCTGCCAAAAGTTTAATCTCAAAAAGAAAATTCTTAAGGTGTATAATTTATATAATGAATGTATGTTTAGGATTTTATAAATCTCATCCTGGGAGGAAGGGGAGTTGCTAATGAGGCCTCACTCCTTCCTGAAGGGTTGTAGACAGTTAATGGATGCTACCGGAGAAGATGTCGTTTGCTTCAGTGGTGTAGTTACTAAAAAGTTATCCATGCTTCAGTAAATTATTTTTTACCCATGGTCATACATAAAACTCTAATTAAATTCAGTGAGTCCCATACTCGCATATACACACATACACAAAGTCATGAGAGACTAGAGAGATGGCTCAGAGGTTAAGGGGTTTTGCAGAGGACCCAAATTTAGTTTCCGTCAATATCTGGCCTCTCACAACTCTCTTAAATACCTCCTCCAGGGGATCTGACTCCCTCTTTTGACTTCTGCAGGCATTGCATTCATTTTTACAAACCCCATACAGATACAAACATGCATGTATAACTACATATAAAATAAAATCTTTAAAAAATGAAAGTAGGAAGGCATTTTTCTTAGAAAGAAAGGTTTCAGAGAGAGAGAGAGAGAGAGAGAGACAAGAGAGGATAATGGGAGTGAAAACGACTAGAAGAAGTCACACATATAATTGTCAAAGAATAAATATATATTTAAATTCCATTTTAAATACTCGTAAGAAACTACTTTAACTCTATAACATGAAGCCAGATCCTGACTGCACATATATCTTGAGTTTTGAACTGCAAAGAGAAAACACATCCCTGAGCATCACTTATAAGAAGTAGTCTAGCTCTTAAAACATAAAACATGATATCTGTCAAAAAAATTTCACCCTGGCCTGAAACCAATTGCCTGTAATTAAGTTAAACTGTGGTTGTTACAGTTGAACTGAATATATATTTACTTCTTTTTCCCTAGCTATGAGATTGATAATAAAATTGTTCATAGGTAGTTTAGGTGGGAATTTCTTCTTTCTATTTATTCCCATCTCACACGAATGATGACTACCAGTCACCTTTTGGTAGGCTGTTCTAAGTCCCTGTTTTAATGGAGACTCATTTGCCTCTCAGGGTGCTCTGTACCTCAAAGTTACTTTCATGCCGAATGTCCTTGAGTTTGTGCTTTGTATCATAATCATTGAAAAAGTGGATGGAACAGAGAGATAAGGGAAGACATGGCCTTAATTGGCCCTTCTTTTTCTGCATGTTCACTTTCTTTCCATAAACATCCTCACTATCCTTCGGGTTTATGTGGTTTTTGTTTTGTTTTGTGCAGCGATTCCCTGAAGCTGAAGTTCCAAGAAATGTGGTGAGGCAGGGCGTGGTGGTAACAACGCCGGGTAGAAAAGACGGATATAACGAGGCAGCGTGGCTCAAAAGACCATTAAAGGTTCCTTACTTAACCAGGGAAGCATGCTGCTGTCCTGTGCTGTAGCCATCTTAGGCTTGATCCTCGTGGTTTTCACACACAGGTGGGAAAAGGTACCTGTACGTCCTACCCAAGAGCTGGAGGCTCCATAAAAGAGCAGTGTCTTGTTCCTGCCAGGGCGGGTCACAGCCCACAAGCTCAGTGCTAAGAGCGGCTCCACTGGCAATTCCTGGGCAAGGTGCCTCCTTGGGCCCTTCCTGGGCTGCATACCTATCTTATTGCTAAACTGTGTCTGGTTGGAAAGCCCACGCACATGCTCTTGTATGGTCAAAAAGAGAGACACCTCCTCAGTACAGAACTCACTCAAGGGCCGGCATGGGCACATGGCAGGCTGCTGGCCAAAATGTGCCCACTAAGCCCCTAACAAATGAATCATGGCCTGGGTGACTGGAGAGACAGATGTTTACTGTGGAACAGAAACAGAAAAGTCTGGGCTTTTTGCCATTTAAGAAGAAAAAAAAAAAAGCGCATGAACTTTTTTGTCCTGGATCGAGCTCTGAGAAGGTATAATGTACTCAACTCCTTGGAGGGAAACATTGGCAAAAGAGACATATACATATAATATATGTGTGTGTGTGTGTATGTGTGCGTGTGTGTACACGTACATACAATCATGTGTATATTGTGTTATGATGACAGATTTGGCTTACCATACCGAAAAACTGGAATTTCTATTGTAATTTTTGCTATACTCTCAGATTCCTTTATTAAGCCTAGAAAGCAGCGTGCCTAGTTTTCCCATTGAACACAAAACACTCATGAGCTGGGACCTTACTCTGTTCACTATCAGTTCTAATATTGCTCTTAGCTAGCTATGTGACTTCTAGCAAGTCATCTAACAACTGCTTTGGTCATTGCAATTAGGAAATGTTTATATGGATTAAGGACTTAGGACAACACCTTCAATATGTTAATTTTTAATAAAGATTACTTGAAGTGCATTTATTTATTGAGATTATTTCCAAAACTTGCATGAACATAAAATCTCATCTACAATATTATATCCAAGAATCCCCCAAAATATGTACAAAAATATCATGATCCACTTACGCAGGCTAGTTTTCTCTCATAAAGAATGCTATCTGAGTGATAATCTTTATCTGCTGGCTAGATATTTACCTGTCCTAGACATGATAATTCCTATGGTATTAAATAAATAAATTAAAATAAAACTGTTGTATTTTCACTGCAGCTGGTAGTAAAACAATGACAGCTCCGGGACAATAGATGAGAATTAGGGAAAAATTTGTACACTGGCTTATTACTGGTGCCCTACAGTGTATCAGCTAAACTCACTTTCAGAGAACTAGACTAGGGAGTGAGATGTGCATAGTTTTCTTTTGGGCCAGCACAATGCTTTTCCTTGCTATCATGTGGCTCTCTGGCAACGCCACACATTGTGTGGTGATCCAGTGTTTAGCGCAGAGACTTCAGAGGCTCTAACTTTTTTCAAGTGTTCAGGGGAAGCTGAGATCGTCATTCTATTTTTGATCATGCTGGAAACTTACCAGACGTTTCTCAGTGTACATTGCAGTAGACATGGCTTTATTATAGGAGAAAGTGTAATGTTGGCCAATGAAAAATTGACAGCTAGTATAAATTAGGCAGTTGGGACTCATTGAACCCTGAAATCTGAGAAAAAAAATGGTTTAAAAATTGAAGTCATTTGAATTAGCTGTAACATAAAATTCTGATGCTTATTGTATGAGACTCTTACTATCATGTATAGTTTTCAAGGCTGAGTAATGAAAGGAAGAAAGATAGAAAATTTTAGAAACTTACTTCTCAAGATGCTTATTTTGGATGCACTAATATTATTAGCATGAGCTCATAGGAAACTGCCTTGTACGGTCCTTTCGTTTAGAACAACTCCTTGCATACTAAACCTCAAGCTTAGTTATAGAATAGACTAGAGAAGAGAGGGGTAAAAAACCAAGCTGGGGAGTTACCTATATCTAAACACCTTTTGAAACAGAAGAAGAAGTAGAGGGGGATGGGCAAGAGTTATTGATGGTGGTGTATACAGAAGGTGCAATGTTGTATTGAAATTTCCATGAAAACCATTATTTTCTATGCAGGTAAGTAAAAACAATAGTCACTAATGATTTCTTTGAATACTATAATATGTACTTGAAATTTTAAGGAAATTAGCATTTGTTCATTATCATAATCATTCTTTCCATGAGAACAATCACGAAATCTGCTCTTCCAAAGGATCCAAGTTCAATTGCCAGTGCCCACGTGTCAGTTCACAACTGTTTGTAACTCCAGTTCCTGGAGATCTGACACCCTCTTCTGGTCTCTGACAGCACCAGGCACATATATGGTGCACAGACATACATGCATGCAAAACACTTGCACACATACGATAATAAAATAATATTGCAATGTTTCACAAAATAAAAGAACAAGGGAAGAATATAGACTATATCCAATAATCCACCTTCATAATGTGCTTCTTATATAATTGTTTTCTTTCTCACCTGCTTTGAAACCCTGATTGGACTTGGAATTGAAAATGTATAATGCAGCCACTTAACCCAAAGAACTTGCAGGACAATTCAGAAAAGACAATTTAGCTAAGGAGCTTTCATTTTGAGATAGAGTAGAAGAATAAAGCATTTGCCCAAAGATTTAGTCTGGGGTGAAGGGAACTGTTTGTTTGTTTTTTTGTTCTTTGTCTCATATGTCAAATTACTGATAGGACCTAGAGTTGTCTAGATAAGTAGGGTTTGTTTCTGAGAACAAAAAGAACACTGGCACGTTCAGATTCCATGGAGGAACTCTGGTCAAGAGAACAAAACCACGTGCTGTCTTTTCTCTGGGATACAGGACACACAGAGAGAGTTAAGTGGAGATGAGGATAATATTCTAATTTTTAAAGGGCATATCTGAGGAAGAGGTATTCCCCAGTCATAGAATTCTAACAGGGTTTGACATAATCTAGATATCCTAGTAGGCTACTGATAAAGATACACCAGGTGTTGAGCCATTCCAAAGGACATGCAATAATACAAACAGCCGGCATGAGTAAGAAATGAGTGCCTGAGAGAGAACTAGGCAAAATCTATATCAGAATTTTCATGAATGATTTAGATACTATGCAGCCATAAAGGATGTTTGAGGCCTCCTGTCCCAGAGAACCGATAAAGTCAAACTGTCAAAGATGCTTCTTCTATAAAAGTAGTACATTTGTGCTTAAAGGGTGTCGGGGTTTGGTTTCTTTGGGATTTTGTTTGTTTGTTTGTTTTTAATTAATGGACACCAATGCAAAGTAAGAGAACTCAAGAAGAAACAAACAAAAAAAAAAAACCCTTCCAAATCAAAGAAACACAAGCCAATTTCCATAAACCGACTTAATAAAAGAGAAATAGTAATTTATTTCCTCCTAAGGCTTAGGACCTGTGTGACCAGTGATTCTTGATACTAATATAGTGCCGGATAGAGGCTTCAACTTGTGAGGCCAATTTAAATCCAATAATAAGGTATTTGGTTACTTTCATAACATTCAGGCCACTATTGCCCTTGCCAGATGATCATTACTGTAGTTTGCAGGGTTCACAGGTGGGGTAAGATGATGATTTCTTTTTTCCTCTTGTAACATACATAGGACCTTACACACTATGAAAAACTAGCTAATATGGATGAAGTGAGTGCTACCTCAATTTAATGAATAGAATGCTGAGCACTATCTTAATTTCACCATTTTCTATTGCTTAAGTATATGGTGTCTTCAGCAATAGGGTCTCACCTATCAGTATGTTGCAATAAACTGACTCATAACAACTTATTATTGTACACATAGATAAATGCATTAGTTAGCTACTATCAGAGATGTTTCCTTTTACAGTTTCTGGTGACCCACAATTGATCAAGGAGCAGAGAATAAATGAAGGTTTATTCCTAACCAGAACATCTGTGTCACAGCCCTTTTACCAAGGCTCAGGGATCCTGACAGAAGAGGAGGAGGAAAGACTGTAAGAACCCTAAGTGGTTGATGATTACAGGGAGATGATGTTTTCTGG
Organism: Microtus ochrogaster; assembly: GCF_000317375.1. Lineage (NCBI taxonomy): Eukaryota > Metazoa > Chordata > Mammalia > Rodentia > Cricetidae > Microtus > Microtus ochrogaster. The sequence goes on along the minus strand of NC_022034.1, from coordinate 34,799,367 downwards.
ATGAAGCAGAGCAGTCATGCACAGAAATTCACTGCACTTGAGACAGCATGCAGATGGCCTACAGAGTCTCAGACCAGACAAAATTCCAGAACAGGAAGGAGAAGTAGGCATGGAGTTCCATCCTCAGCTAAGAAGATACTGAAAGCTGATAGCTACTGCAAAAGGGAAAATTAGTTTATTCTAAGGTGATGGTAACTGGAAGGTAGACCAACCCGCATGAAGGCTGTAGTTTTCAATGTATAAGGGCAGCATATATTTTACTTGATGAAAAAATAAGAGGATACAAAACTGGGTGATAGTTTGATTAGGGTTTCTTTTGCTGTACTAAAACACTATAATCAAAAAACAACTTTGGCATGAAAGGGCTTATTTTATCTTACATCTTATAGTTCATTATCCAGAGAGGTAAGAGAATAGAAGAAGAACTCAAGGCGAAAACCTGGAGGTGGGAAGTGATACAGAGACCATGGAAGAGTGTTGCTTGCTGGCTTGCTTTCCATGGCTTTCTCAACCCACTGTCTTATAAAACTCAGGAGTGAGATGGGTCATCCCACATCAATAACGAATCAAGAAAATGCTCTACAGTTTTGTTCCCAGGCCATTTTAATGAGGGTATTTTCTCAAATAAGGTTTCCTCTTCTCAAATGACTCTAGTCTGTGTCAAATCAGCATGAAACTAGTCACTACAGGTGGGTAATGAAGGAGACACAAATCCGGAGGCTATAGGAGGAAGCTGGAATTACGTTCAAAATGCATTGTAGTAATTTCTCAAAGAACTAATTAAATGTGAGGGGGAAGAATATGAATAACTTCAAAAGAGAAATATATAGCTTACCTGACTATGAACTCGAAGTGACCATCAAGACACACTATTCTAACTGTATAGAGATTTACAGCAAGGTATAGACTTTGAGTCTGGTCAATTTTAGTGTGTGACTCTTTTAAAGTTTTTTTTTTAATAACAAAGTTTACTTTAAAATAAAATAATGCAAAACAAGAGCAAACTAAAATGTACAGAAAGGGGGAATGTACAATGAAATAAAGGAAAATCATGCATAATGAACAAAATGAGAATATGAATACAGAGATATCAAGAGCTTCAGGTCTTAAAAATAAGTAAGTTGAAAGTTTACTAGATGGGTAAACAGTAGACCTTTATCAAAGAAAAATTTTATGAAACTTGAAATTTCATTTAAAATCATTCAACCAAAAGATCAAAAGCGTAAAAAGAGAGCCAAACAGAAGAGACAGACAGACATATACACACAGAAGCACATACACATGTATGGGGAGCAGGTAGTCTTTGCACCAGGAACACAAGGCTATCTCAGAATGAAAACAAAAAGAGAAAGCTTATTGGAAATAGTAAGAGCTGAAAGTGCCCAATCTCAGGGAGAAAACAGATATCTCTAGTCAAAAAGACCAAAAAGAAAAAAAAAGAAACAAAGAAAAAATAAACAAAGAATGAAAGAAACAGAAGATAAAGAAAACAGGAAGAAATTCCAAGTCAGATGAACACAAAGAGACGAGTACTGAGACACATTATAATCAAATTGTCAAAACCAAAAGCAGAACTTTTGATACAGACAAGAAATGACCTGTCAAACTCACAAAAGATTCCATAAAACTATCAGTAGATGTATAAGCAAAGTTCTTGAGGGTCAGAAATTGGTGATGTAGTATAACGAAAAATATGTAAGAAAAAAATAAATACAAGAGAACGAAAAAATAGCCAATCAAACAAGAGTTAGATATATTTGACAAAACTAACCTTCAGAAACGAAGGAAAAAAGTAGCTTCCCAAAAAACAAAAAATTGACTGGATTTCTTACTACTTAAAAGAAATGATAATGTTATTGGTATGCTTGCAGATCAAAAAAAAAAAAGCCACAAGCAACCGCACACAAGGTTTGCCTAAGTATAAGACTTTCTGCTAAAGGTAACATTACAAACATTACAGAATATTGTAAGATTATGGTTCTGATACATAAATCATTGTTAATTCTGATGCAGAAGCTAATAGATAAAAACCTAAAAATAGACAATTATAAGACATTTTAATGAGAGTGTAAATTTTGTGTGACACTGTTTAGGGGAGACATGTACAAGCCCCTAATCCCCTCAGGTAGGAAACAGGCAACAGACCAAGTAACTACAACATGACCAACCAGTACATCTTATTGTGCTTATTTACAGGAAGACTTGTAAGGCATTCATTACAGAGCTAGAACTAACTCAAACACAGCCACATCACCAAAAGACCACTCCAACATGGGAGAGAGCTCATGAAAGCTGAAAACCTGGAGTGCATTGCACAATTTGTAGGCAACTCAAAAGGCTGGTGGCTGTCTTTTTCAGGCAGCATAGGTGGTCGGAGGCTCTTTGGGTAATGTAGTTGGTCTGTTTCTTCCAGACAGCCTGGCTGGCTTCTGATTTCTTTCAAGTAGCTTTGTGGCTCTTCTAAGCAGCATAGCTTCTCTGAGGGTATCTCAGCAGTTCTCACTACTTATATTTGTTTAGGGAGGGAGGGACCTAGAATTTTTGGTCAGTTTCTAGACTCCCTGAAGCCTTTAAATTGTTTACTTCCCCAGCTTAATGAACTTCCCTGGAAGATGTAATGCTTCACCTTCATTTTAACGTCTTGTATCCTAACATTCCCTCCAAGATGGAAGGTTTTATCTATGAGGAAATTGTTTTACACTAGCAAAGTTAAACAAAAATGCTTGTGGCATCACTTATATAAGGCAATGTGGGAGAATAAAAGAGTTAATTTTCTATATAATTGAAGTTGTCATCTGCCTAAAATATATCATTCTATTGGATGCTTTATGTTGGTCATATAATAAGTATAAACATTTTTTTTTTTGGATTTTTTAGAGACAGGGTTTCTCGGTAGCTTTTGGTTCCTGTCCTGGAACTAGCTCTTGTAGACCAGGCTGGCCTTGAACTCACAGAGATCTGCCTGCCTCTGCCTCCCGAGTGTTGGGATTAAAGGCTTGTGCCACCAACACCCAGCAATAAGTATAAACATTTATGTAGTATAAACAAAAGAAATAAGAAAAGAAACAAGGAATGTTATAAAAATTCGATGAAAGGCAAAAAATATTAAAAGGAAGAACAAAAATCTATAAAACTGGAAAAAAAAAAGAAAACCAAAATAAGAATAGTTATTTTTTATCTGTAATTGCCATTAACAACCTAATCAAAAAGAGTACTGCTATTTTGCATATGCTATCTACAAGAGACTTTCATCAGATGTAATGACATCTACGGGATAAAAGTTAAAGGATAGAAAAAGATATCGCATATAAATAATAACTAGAAGAGATGGTTGACCTTATATTTAACAAAATAGAGTTTAAGTCAATGTTGTCACAATGAAGAAAGAAAGTCAATATATAATAAATATTGAATAACTAAAACAATAGAAATATAAATACGTGAACGAAACAGATGCATGAAGCAATCTTTGTCAGAGCTAAAAAAAGGAACAGGGATACAACAGTAGAAGGTGATTTAAGTACTGGTTCGGGAGAATTATCTGTATATCTGTATTATGTTTTAAATAAATGCTGATTGGCCAGGCAGGAAGTATAGGCAGGAAAACCAGACAGGAAGTAGAGGTGAAGCAAAGAGAAGAGGAGTATTCTGGGAAGCAGGAAGCTCCCTCCATCATTCCTGCCCAGACACTGAAGAAGCAGGATGTGACCTACCCCGCTGAGAAAGGTACGGAGCCATGTGGCTAATATAGATAAGAATAATGGGTTAATATATGCTACGAGAGCTAATAAGAAGCCTGAGCTAATGGGTCAATCAGTTTATAACCTAATGTAGACTCTCTGTGTGATTTTCTTTGGGACTAAACAGCCGTGGGAACTGGGCAGGTCAAAAACCCCAACAAACCAGCCCTCCTGTTACAAAATACCTCATTCTCAACAATGGATGGAATGAATGCTATGATTGCTAAATAAACAGAAGATAGAACCAATACTGAGAACCAAGTAGCTCCAACTGGCTTTAAGGGTAAACCATCCCTAAAGAGAAAGGACAGGTGTTCTTCTCCAGTACTCATATAATAGCTTGAGAGGAGAACACATGCAAGCCTGCAAACAAAAGGTCTTAACTAAATTAGAAACATTCCAATGTTACCAAATATTTTCTCTGAACAGTAGGATGAAACTAGAAATCAATAACAAGAGAAAAATAAGAAAATTAAACAATAAAGCCTAGAACAAACAGTGAGAATTCAAAATGAGAAATTAGGAAATATCATGGGACAAATGAAAATGAATACAACAGACCTCGGCATGTAAAATTCAGGGATGACCATCTTAATAGAGATACTTGCAGTAGAATATACCTGCATCCAAACAGAAGAAAGAATTTAAGCAACCCAAAGTTATATGTTGAGCTACCATGTAAAGAAAAGCAAGCTACTCTCATAGTTATCAAAAGGAAAACAATAATAAAGACTATTGCAGAAATTAGCTACAACTCATGTTAAACATCAATAGTTTATATGTGATATAATGATGAATCACTTCAGTTTATTTTTATTGTCTAGTTTCCTTGAGATAGACTTCAATAAAGTATTGTCGTTAAAAGCTCTTTGAAATTTTTCCTGTCAAAAACCAAGACGCTTATATATGCATATATAACACACATATGATATATACTTATATATGTCACCTACTACTTTGCCAGTTTAAAACCTCTTCCCAAGGGATGACTATTTATAAAAACCATATTCCAATTCCTGAGTCCAACTTGTGTATCCAAAGTTTTTGTGGTCTACAGCATAAGGTTTCAGCTCCCACCTTCTGATCTCCACTTGAATTCCATTTTATATTTTCTAATTCACTTAAATTCAGTTTATCTATTTTTAAAACTGGAGACACAATCTTCTGAAACTTTAGCTATCTGTGCTGGCAGAGACAGTGCTACTTCAGAATACTTTATCTACCATATTATCATACATTTTAATGAAATGCAGATATTCTTTCTGTTACGTTATTCTGAAAAATTAAAAATGAAATTATATGCCTAATCTCTTAATAGCCTTTAGCATAATGTAACTCGGTCTCTAGTATCTGACTGATTAAAATCATCCTTTCCTAATATATAAAGGTTGTGAGAAATCAGTGTTACAGTTGGGAGAGACTTAGTAAATGATAAGTAAGAAGCTTTTACAATGTTGTTCAAATACTGTGAAACCTTCAGGGCTTGGTGGTGCTTACTTGAATTCAGTAAGATTATGTAAACTCTAGTTGATCCCATTTACATCTTCAAAAACCATAATAATTTTTAGTATAAAAAACCCTTAGAGTAGCTGTACTCATTTTTTAAAAGGTAATAAAGAGATGAAATAAAAGCAAACGTTGTTCTTTCATTACATGTTCTCAAAGACACATATTCAATATATACTTGTTAGATTCCTTCTCTCTCTCTCTCTCTCTCTCTCTCTCTCTCTCTCTCTCTCTCTCTCACACACACACACACACACACACACACACACACACACACACACTCATACACATTAAGTACATACTTAATCCCAAGGACTAAGTAACTTTTATCAGGAACTCTCTCTATTGTCCTGAAGTTGAATTAAATATATGAATACTAGCATAAAACAAATATTATTAAGGTTTTTGCATTAATTCTATTTGATAAATGCAATCTAGGACCAAAACACATACTCAACAACGAATAATATTCTACGTCATCTAAAACTACTTTGATGTTATCATTATCGTCATTTTATAATACAACATATGAAGTTTAGTGGCTTAGTTGGGGTCTCTATTGTTGCGAAAGACACTATAACCACAGCAACTCTTATAAAGAAAACATTTAGTTGAGGAGGCTCGCTTAGAGTTTCAGAGGTTCAGTCCATGGTACTGGAATAGCTGAGAGTCCTACGTCTTGCAAGCAACAGGAAGTTGACTGACACACTGGGTGGTATCCTGAGCATAAGAAACCTCAAAGACCCACAACCACAGTGACACAATTCCTCCAACAAGGCCATACCCACTCTAAAAGAGGCACACCTCCTAATAGTATGATTTTCTATGAGATTATGGGGGTCAGTTACATTCACACTATCACACTTAAATATGGTAAGCTCTAGTAAAACCTACCTTACAGATAAACCAGTATATCAATAAGATCTAAAGTCATAATGAACAAATAAAATAACTACCACTATGTGAATTTCTAGCAGAAGGACTTGAGGTCAAAACATAATTTACAACCAACAGCCACTTAAAATTTGTTTGACTATAATCAAAATAAATGCTTGCAATTTTAAATCTAAAAATAGAAATCTAATCATTTTAGTTATTTTTAAGAACATAAAAAGTTTTAGAAATGATTTTTGTAGCCAAGAAATAATTAATAATAAGGACCACACCCCCAGTATTTTTTATGTATCTTTTCTTCACACAAAGTCAAATAAATAATTTATGTTTTGTTTGTTTTTTGTTTTTTCATTTGGTGTTCAGGATTGAGCTCAGTACATTGTGGGTGCTAAGTACAGAACATGATATATATATATATATATATATATATATATGTGTGTGTGTGTGTGTGTGTGTGTGTGTGTGTGTGTGTGTGAGAGAGAGAGAGAGAGAGAGAGAGAGAGAGAGAGAGAGAGAGGAGAGAGATGGGATTTCCCTCTGTATGCTGTGAATGTCATTGGTTAATAAAGGAACTGCTTTGGGCCTATAGCAGAGCTATAGGGAAACAGAGCTAGGTGGAGAAAACTAAACTGAATGCTGGGAGAAAGGAGGCAGAGTCAGAGAGAAGCCTTGTAGCCCCGCTAGAAACATATGTCAGAACTTTAGCTAGTAAGCCACAGCCACATGGCGGTACACAGAATAATAGAAGTGGGTTAAATTAATATGTAAAAGTAAGCCAATAAGAAACTAGAGCCAATGGGGCAGTGATTATATATATATATATATACACCCCAATGAAGTGATTTTCTCCCCATTTACAGATGAATTTAATCTTATAGAAATAGCAAAGTCAATATTTCAAACTCAGTATTTTAATAAGTTGCAGAGCCTTATAGCTATGTTTCCCGGATAGAATACCGACTCATATATAGAGCCTCCAAAGGAATCAGATAATGAAGCTGGTGCACACAATACTGGATGAAGAAGCTGAGGCTACAGATTAATATCTCCTGTGTAATCACTTGGGTTAGACTTGATATGTGAATTAATTATAAGTTATCTTCCAGGTTAAGGGTGGCACATTAGACATGCAGATTTCCACTGTTCCATCTAAATACGCCCTCAAATAACAAAAGATTATGAAACCAAAATGATAAGATCAGAGGGACGGGAATAATGAAATAGATAAACCCGCAAAGCTCCAAGGCAGAAGTCAAGCTTAATACCACAGAAACAAAGAAACGTGACCTCAAAACAACTGTTTGGGAAATTAAGAGGCTTCCCGATTGTATCAAAAACTCACCAAGCAGCTCAATAAAGGGTATTAGATAAATATGAAAACGAGTTAGAGATAAGCTAACCAAGATTTACTTAAGAGTTGAAGAAAGGCTGGATTAGGAAAATAGTTCAGTTGATAAAGTGCTTGCCATAAGAACCTGAGTTCGATCCCAGAGTCCATGTTAAAGCTAGGCATGATTCCACGAGAGTACGATTACACTGCTGGGGAGATGGAGACAGGCAGATCCCTGCTTGGCCAGACAGCCTAGACTATTTGGTGAGTTACAGGACCAGTGAAAGACCCTGTCTTAAAAAACAAAAACAATGAACAACAAAAAATAAACCCAGAGAAAGAAAATCAAAAATTGTTCTCTAACATAACCACACACACACACGTGCACATTTAAGAAAGACTTTCTAGAGACTTTCTTTCCTTCCATGGAACTGTCTTTCTCTGTTAAATACAGAATATTTTTCCTGGGGAACTTGAGAAAGAATCAAAAGTTCAGAATCTTGTTAGACATTGTGCTGCATGCCCAACTGTTAGAGACCAGTTTGAGTGGCATAGTTGATCCTGTTTCCAAACACAAAAACAACCAACCAAACAAAAGCCATTAATTATTTAGGAATCTTCATAGGCATAGGGAAATCCAATGTACATTTTTTATTTTGGATATCAAGACCTCTGTTTTCTTCTGCTGCTGCATGGCTTCTAAAATAGCACAGTTCGAACTGCCACCTCTTAGGCAGAAGTCACTCTAGGGAATTGATCAAGTCAAGACGAAAACTGTAAAAAGGACAGTTAGGTGTTTCATGAGTGAAATACCCCAGTCAGGTCACACGGAGGGAGAAGGGAGCACACAGAAAGAACCATGTCAGTCACCTTACTTGTACCATGTGTTTGATCAGGAACAGTTAATGGACTGTCAACATCTGAAGAAATCTACTAGCATAAAACATATAAACATTCAAAAGATCCGGAATAAAAGCAATGTGGAAAGCCATAAAGGACAGGGAAAACTTAGTGCCAGAGGGAACCATTGCTGTTGGTAGAGAGACGAGAAAAATGAAGTTTTTATCAAAGAATATAATCGAGTTTGTAGAAATGCTACCTTCAAATAACAGGTTAGAAACTGTTTCCTGACTTGAAACCATGATTGTAGAAATTTGTATAAGATACGCAAGATTCAAAGATGGAAGTAGGAGCAAGAAGAATGAATTATTTTTTAAGGAAAGGGGATATAATTTAGAATATTAATCTGCGAGTGTCAGCATTTGAGAACATTTCAGGAAGGAAAGAAAAGAGAGAACAAAACACAAAGTAAATCATTGAGGATAGAATTGAAGGACCCAGTGCACACTCGGCAGGGTGCCCATAGTGGATTCTATTAAGACCTGTGGTGTCATTCCTAGGCAGGTGGTCCTTGGTTGTTTTAGAAAACAGGCAGAGAAGGGCATGGTGATCCAGCCAGTAAGTAGCTTTATTCCAGAGTCCCTGCTTCAATCCCCCCCCCCCCCCCCCCCTAGTTTCCTCCATGAGATCCTGCCCTGACTTCCCTTCATGATGGACTGTAGATTATAAATGAAATAAACACTTCTCTTCCCCGGGTTACTCTTGCTCATGGTATTTCTCACAGCAATAGAAAGCAAGCTTACACCGAGTTGTTGAACTTAGTGTCTGTGGCAACTTCTATTTAGAGCAGAACTTTAAATTGTACAAATAAATAAAAATAAATAAAAACACAAACAAATAAATAAAAAATCACCCGTTCCGATTGCTGACAAATGATTTGAGCTAATAGATGTTCAACCTTATATGATAAAATATTTAAGAACAGCAAGTGTCAAATTTGGTTTAATTACAGAGAAAGAAATTTAATAGTCGAGTTTCCTGAAAAAGAAAGAGAAAGAAGAGAGGAGAGAAAGAGGGGGAGGGGTTTTCTCTGTCTTCATCTAGAGTCGGGAAGCTGGGTAATTGCGATTTTTTTTTTTTTTAGTAGTAATTCCCTCCGCTTTACTGGCTGAGCTCTGCCTTTGCTGGGGAAGAAAAAGTTATTCCACGCTGAGCATTAGCCTCAAGGGGCTGCAGACCCATGCCTGCTGGTTTCAATTAGCGTGCCAGCCCCAATGGCATGTCCGGCAGCCGGTGTTTTATTAGGGCTTGGTCATCTCCTCCTATGAGCCACGTGAATGGCCTGCGGTCCTACAAGCTTCCTTTGACCTTCCAGTCCCGCTGGAGCTGTGCAACCGCTGGAAGCTGAAGCCACAGCTGTCTGCTGCTTGACTCCCAAAGCCCAATCTGCTCTGCGATCTTCCCTTGGGACAGAGAGGGAAAGCAAGTTGATAGAAGGAAATGTCTCTCCCTGAACAGAATGTGTTATTTTAAAGCTTGGGTGTGTTTGAGCGCTGGGATGAGTACGTGGCTGCGGCCGAGAGGTGAAAGGTGAGGACCCTGGGGGATCTCTCTATGCTCTCAGCCAGGGGACCAGTTCTGGGCCAAAGGCGAATGGCAGTTTATGGATACAGAGCAGGGCAGGGATATTTAAAGTCTGGCACACGAGACTCCAGAGGAGTGAGTGGACCTGGAATTTCGCCTAAAGAAGAGAAGGTTGAGGGTGATTTAAAAAGGAACTCTCGAGCAGGAAATGTCATTAGCGTCGGAATGAGGACCAGATGTTCTCCGTGTCTTCAGAGCACAGCAGAGAGAATGACCTTACAGCAAAGGCAGAACCTTGTGACAGTGGCGCACCGGAATTCTCCATCAGAAAGGCCTTCGTCTTATTTGATGGTTTATGTATAGCTTTGCAGAAAGGGCTGAAGAAACAGTTTGGGGGCTCTTTTCTGAGTGCCCACTGTATCATAGCAGAACATTGCAGGGAGTTTAACAAAGGGCTTTTGTGGAAGCCTCGGACACAAACCCAGGAAGCCTATAACTGTGTGTTTCTGAATGACCTACATAATCTTATCTTCTCTTCCATTCTTTCCAGTTCCCCTGCATGTTTATAAACATATTGACTGCAGTGGTAGGTGAAAGAGACAAGCCTTCAATGAATCACTTCTGTTATGACTTCGCTGTCTTCTCATTGGAGGCAGGAAGATTGATGATCTAATGTTTTGATACCTTAGTTCTCAGAAATGACCCAAATAATGTTTTGACACCATTTAAGTTCTCTCACAAAGTGGCACAAGGTAGACAGTTACTTTTAGGCTTGGAGCTTCGTTGTTGTTGTTTATTTGTTTACTGAAATAAGATAACAAGCAAGATCTAAATGTATTTTTGATTTCTTTCATTTGCTCTAGTAGTAATTTTGCATACCACTCACTATAAGATAGAGAAAAAAGTCTACCCAGCCCCTGGGAATACCATCTCATAGAAACTTAAACAAACCAGCCACAAATTGCCCACTGCAATTCACTGCAGCCTTTCGTTAGTTAGAATAAGTAGTTTTTAATTTGTATCCCTTATGCCTGACATCAAAACTAACTTAATTAGTCAAATGGCCAGGAGAGAAGGGGCTGATGGCTAATTACCACTGATTAATGACCTCGGTTAGTGTGATAGCCGTGAATTCTGATCAAACTCATTTGTGAATCTTTTAATCAAGTAAATTGCATTAAATTCAATAACCTGTTCTAATTTAGGGAAGTTTTTTTTTTATCTTCTATGACAAAGAATTTTTATTCAGAGGAAAGAAAAAGAAAGAGATGCATAATTAACTGTGCACTATCCACTGTGTATTCCAAGTTGCATCCAAGCTCTCGTCCCTGTTTGGTGTGATGACTGAACTTTCTCAGTGGGATGACACAGCCCCTCGTGGCCATCTTTTATATGGTTGTAGCAACTCAGAACCATTATACTTCCCTATCAAGCACTTTTCAAAAATATGTAAATCAGCAAATTTCTTGAAAGAGCAGGGTTGGAAGCTGCCTTATCCAATCTACTTCTTAAATGCTTTGGGACAAGTTTGATTTTAAGACTGTCTCAGAGGGTAGACCCTTCTTCTACTGGCTAACACTCGGAAAGACGAATGTGAAACAGGCAGAGAGGATGGGTAACAACCGATCAGCCATAGTTTGTGGAAGACCACAGATAGTAACACTCTGTCAGTCACAGCATCAGAAAGAAGCTACACTGCCACCAAAGGGCATGATCAGACCCCAGTGCCAGGAAAAAGCACAGGGACTTGAGAACTTTTTAAAGGATGAGTGAAAATGTTTGTTACAGAATGGGTTCAAATACTCGAGTGAATGGACAAACTCATATTCCTTTGCATACACACATATGCATCCATACACAAACCTCTTTTATTAGGTCACTGGTAATTGGCAGGCAGATAGTGTAGTCATTTGGCACAAGACAGGTAAATCCACATGCAACCTTTTCAAGCAAAAGTGCAGTGATAGTGAATTTGTTATGATTCAGTTAATCTTCAGAGTGAGCTTGGTGTTTAGTGATAATGCTTCTTGTGTTCTAAAACATCTGTCTCTTTGTGCTTTCCACCGTAGAAGATAAAGCAAATCAAGAAGAGTGTAAAATGGAAAAAGCAACATGATTTAAAAAAAAAATACTCGCATGTTTGTTGATGGATGTAGTGAGAAGGATGGATCGGGTGAGTACGAGAAAGGAAAGATGGAGAAAAGATGACCTCAATGTTCCTGGCTTGAGACCAGGCTAGATACTGTGTCCCTGACTACTGCCCAAAGTTTGAGGGTTTGAGTGAAAAGTCAGCATGACGGAGAAGCGATGGGTTTTGTTTATACTGTTCAGTTTCTGACGATAACATGTCTTCCCCCACGAAAACATTATCTTAGGAAGCACAAAGTTTGGACTGCAGCACAGGCGTAAGGCAAACACGTAGGCCAGAAAGATGATCAGTGAGAACGTAAGATGCAGTAGGGGTATCCCACACTGTGTGTCTACTCTGGGCATTCTTTATGTCTCATGTCAGCAGTCTGGGCAACAGGCATGAGAAAATTGTTAAAAAAAAAATAATACAGAAGTGAGAAAGAGATGGGAAGGGCAAAGAAACCTTAGTTTTGTAGTCTGTATTTACTCTGTAGTCTGTATTTACGAGACTCTCCGTATACACTTTCCGTTTTTTTTTTTTTTTGTGTGTGTGTGTGTGTGTGTGAAAGAAAAGCTACACAACTATCTGCTATCAGGGAGATGATGCTAAAATAGGTGAAGACACAGAAAAAAAAAAAAAACAAGATGTCATGGTGTCTGCTTTATAAACACCATGGGAAAATGTCTGGAAAAGGTGGTTTCACGTAAATTATTTAGAAACATCTATCTTTGATCAACACATGAATTCAGCACTAACTAGTTCATAGGCTTGCAAAACACCTACATGATCACATCAAACTGTTTTCATACAGGCTGCAGCTAAAAACAGAAGCAGAATTACTCACGAATTTTTATCAAATGTGTGATTCTTATCGAAAGTTTCCACTGACTTCACTTCAATTCAAAAAGAAAATAATTTCGTGACAAGTTAGGTCTCTAAGTGTAATACATAGAGAGAGTTACTTAATGCTTTCTGTTCCTTTAAACCACTCTGTTTCACTTTCTGGGTCTCCCTGACAGGTGTGTGTATGGTATTTTCATTTTATTTGGATAATTTCATTTGAAAACTTTCAATCATTTATCACATTTTGAAATGTTTTAGCTACTTTTAAATAAACAGAACCAGAAAAATTCCATCATAAAAAGTGATATTTCACTTGTGAAACATTTCATTGTGAAACTGTCCCTTGAATAGCATTTAAAATTTTTGATCTCGTCCTCCCCAGCTTTTCAGCCATTCGACAAGAATGTTCAATTAGCCAGACTTGTTACATTCTGATAGAAACCATGTGTGTCTCAATAATTTCAAAGACTTCTGACCCTAAAATAAGCTAAGGTTAGATTTTTGTGAGGTTCTGTTTTTCTTGGCTCTAAAATACAAATTATATTTACATCTGAAGATTTGCCTGAGTGTGTTTCATGGTGTTAGAATATTTGTACTGTGGAACTAGAAAAAGGACACCACACAGCCAGTTATATATTTTCCAAATGCCCAGAGAGCTATAAGGTATTTCAAGCTAGCATTTGTGTTTTCCCCATGATTCATGGGTAATTCCATCAGCGGCCTCCTTTGCTCAGATCCCCACTAAGGAGCAATACCATGATCAGGATTTATTTCTGAGACTGAAAGATAGTTAGGGAAATTAGAGTCACCCCCGTGGTTATCTGGGATTGATTACCACTGACTTGAGGGAACAAAGATGGACCCAAAGCATATGTGAACATTAAAAGTTGCTACAACTAATAAAAAGTCAACGTCTTGGAAGATGTTCCCTGCCGGAACCGAAAGTAAACATTGGGCATTATGTAAACTCACCATCAGCTTTGACAGTTTTCCCAGCTGGAGGTAGGAATAGGGTTCCTCCTCGGCATTCCATGCAGTGTGAGAGTGCCCCGCTGACGTGATACTTAGCCTCATCCCATCCTTTAAGATTTTTCTTCAAAGAGGCAAAAGATTCAGTGCTGTCAGTGAATCTGGAAGAAGTTAAAATAGCCCCATTCTTCAGCCATCCTCTTTCTTTCTAGGAAGGCAGCTGGGATGGGGGTCGGGGGCTCCTTCACTAAGTGTGCTTGGGTGGGCTAACCCAGTTCTGACAATAAGAACCAAAGATTCCACTTGACCACACAGGTGGCCCAAATCAGCTTTATTAAAGTTTATTCAGCTCTCCAGCCATCATAGTGCTTTGTTTCACTTCTCTGATCATTTATAAGCTAAGCCAAGCAGGGGAGGAGGGGAAGTGATTTCAATCTGTTGAAGACCACTTGCCTAGCAAGAGTGAAAGCTTGGCCTTGACCTACCGTAGCACCAAAATAAACAAATAAACCAAACAAAGTAAAGAGGCATTATTTCTCCCTTAAGTCCTTACCTCTGTTCTTCTAGCCAGAACCTTTTATCTGTGCTTTTCATACCAGAAACGTTGATGAAGTCTGATGTGTGGGGTGCTGGAATTTGTCAGCTGGTGAGCTCAGATCCAGCTACAATGCAAACCAACTTTCATCTAACTACAGGGTCAGGACCAAGTCAGGCCAAGTCAACACATTGGCTGTGAATCTGGGAGAATTTGGAAGGAGGAGAAAAAAGCCAAACACCCAGTTTTGGTCAACTCAGCTCCTATTCCAGTAACTGACAGTGAATAAAGCCATTAAAGAGAAATTGCTCTGATGGAATTATTTGGGCCATTACTGGTAAAAGAATCTATTTGAATTTTTCAGTCTTTGAGCAAAATTTGTATCATGTTTATTCTTTGAATGGTATATGTTTAATATTTAATTTATTTCCAATGATGAGGATGGACAAAATACGTACAATTTTCCTTGAATCTGCTTGACTCCTTTTGCTCTCATTGCAGTTTAGAGAGTCTGTATGATGTGATTGAGAATGGTCCCCAGGGCTCTTGGGTTTGACTACTTGAAACAGTTTGGAAAGGATTAGAAAGTATGGTCTTATTGAAGGAGGTGTGTCCCTAGGAGCAGGCTTTGCAGTTCCAAAGGACTCCAGTGTGTTTCTTCTCTGCCTCCTATTTTCAGATCAAGATGTGTGCTATCAGTGGGAACTCACATCTGGGGAACCTGAATGGGGTGGAACTAGGGCCTCAGAATGTAGGTGACAGTTATGTGGCTTGATCTGTTGGCAGGGGGCCCTGGTAGTGGGACCAGGACTTATCCTGGGTCCATGAACTGGCTTTTTGGAGACCATTCCCTATGGTGGAATACCTTGCTCAGCCTTGATACAAGGGTGAGAGGTTTTGTCCTGTCTCAGCTTAGTATGTCAGACTTTGTTGACTCCACAAGGGAGGCCTTAGCCCCTTTGATGAGTACATGGGGAAAGTGGGAGTGGGAGAAGGGGAGGGAGGGAAGACTAAAGTTAGTATGCAAACTGAAAAAAACTTAAGAAAATGATGGAGGAGGGAGTCAGAACTGAGATTGGTATGTAAAATTAAAAAATAGTTTCTTTTCTTTTTAAAAAATAAAATAAAGAAATAAAAGATAAAAGATGTGAGCTATCGGCTATTCCTACCTCTCTGCATTTGCTCTACCATCATGGTTCTAGCTCTGAGAAACTGTAAGCCCCATTAAGCAGTTTCTTTTATATGTTGCTTTGATCATGGTGTCTGAATACAGCAGTAGGAGCCTTAACAAATACACACTGTGAGTTCCTCCCTTCTCCATCTTCCTTCTTGTCACCATTCTTTCAGTAACAGTCAGCACTGGTTTAATGGCACTGGTTTCTCAACCCTGTCCCCATGTGGTTAATAATGAAGCTGTATTCTCTTAAGACTTCATGTCTGAAATCTGCTGCTTGTACCTTCTCACTGGGCATAAAATAATTTTTCCCTCAGCCATGTTAATAATTTAGAGGGTGAACGGAAAGTTGACTGGATTCTAAGGCACTCTTCCTCTCAGGCCCAGGGTTACATAGAAAGAATATGTTTTGAGTATGAGCTCCTCACTCAGCTGGGAGCATGTGTTGAGATATGTACTTCCACCTGGAACCCTCACCATTACTTTGCCTCTGAGACCAATCTATTCCAAATTCCTCTTTTATTTTCAAACTACTGCCAGGCCTGGGTCTACTAGGCCTATGTAGGTCACCTCTGACAAGCTGTATAGTGTCTGTGTACTGGAATAAATGTTTGCTTTCTCAAAGATATTCTGTTCCAAGAAATATAATGTTTTTTATTATTATTTGAATAGGCAATGTATGGACCATTCATACAGCTTGCCAAAATAGTTTTAAAATGACACTATGGAAAATCGTTAGCCAAGCACTCTGCAGCTCTTAAAACACAGTATTCAAACACGGTTTCAAGCACTCTCAGAAAAACAATCTTTATCTGTTTCTGACTGTGACTTATTTTGACTCTGCTAGGAAACTCTCAGGGTGGAGATTTCCTGAGCTGACAGCAGGTCATGCTGAAATAAAGCCATCACCCTTGGGGAGGGGGGAGACAGGAGTTAAAGAATGTAACTGGATTTATTTCTCATTAGCTTTATATCCAAAAAAGTATTGAGGAGAACCATTGCCATTCTCGTTCCTGAGTTTTAGAGACAGTGGATCAGTTTTTCCACTCAGTTACTTCTAGCAGGATGAGACCAGATACCCCACGTGAAGCGCCAACTCACGGAACATTTTCCAGTTGTCTTTTTCCAAGAGAAGAGTTTTTATCTTTTCCTTTTAGTTATTTATTTTTCCAAATTCACATCGTCTCTTCCATGTCACAAGGTCAGGATACCGAAGGCAGGTATACTGCAACATATGAATGATCGCCAGCATTTCAGCCTGGCAAGGTGGAATGCAGGATTTCCGTGGGAAGGGAGGTCAATGCCTTAGCCCATTTGGGCTGCACCATCATCTCCCAACTCATTCTTAGGAAAGCTGAACATTTTCCTCGCTACAGAATACCTTTTATTTGCTGTTCAAGTTAATAGACATCCTAATAACTGAAATTTTGACATGAATGGATGACAGCTCATTTGATCATATGCTTGGGATGAGACCAGTAACTGAAGGTAAAGGGGACATTCACTGATTATTTATTTTTTTAATGTTACTCGTGTGTGTGTGTGTGTATGTGTGTGGGTGAGAGAGAAACACAGAGATAGACAGACAGACGGACGGACGGACGAACGGACGGACAGACAGACAGACAAAGTTAGAGAGAGACACACACACATAGAGAGAGAGAATCCACAGAGGTCAGAAAGGGTATTGAATCCCTTGAAATAATAATAGCCGTACGTGAGCTACCTGGTACAGGTTCTGGGATCTAAACTTCAGCTCTCTGAATGAGGAGCAAGTCCTTCTAACCACTGAGCCTTCTTTGCAACCTCCAAATTGGTTATTTTTTATGAGTTCATCTTCTAGAGAGGAAAGAATGCCTGCCTTCTGTGGTATTTCCCTTCATGTTTTATTTTATTGTTTCTTTTTTAACATTTTTTCTCCCCAAGTTTGAAATGATGCTGTGTCAGCTAGAGGAGTATGATGTTGCATGACAAGCCCCTCAGAAGTTTGCTACAAGGTTACAGCCCTGAATAAGAATGATGAAGTTTCTCCCCATGAGCCTTACATTCCAATATAAAAAATAAACAGACTGTGAACTCATAAACATTTTCAGATATTTATAAAGTTCTATCTGAAAATAAGTATCTTTAATATTTCTTTATTAGGGTTTTTGTGGCCTGTCCACATCGCAATTCCATCACTTTTGATTTCCCTTTATTTCTATCTTTAGATTGAGATATTAAGTCATGGCATAGATAATATAGCAAGGAATGCAAAGTAATATGTACTTGTTTCATCCTCGGTTTTCCTGGTTATCAGATATGTGATCTCAAACATTTTAGCAACTTTGACCTTCGCTTTCACAGTTTGGATACTGAATGTCCCTCAACGGTTTA
Organism: Microtus ochrogaster; assembly: GCF_000317375.1. Classification (NCBI taxonomy): domain Eukaryota; kingdom Metazoa; phylum Chordata; class Mammalia; order Rodentia; family Cricetidae; genus Microtus; species Microtus ochrogaster. The sequence continues at coordinate 34,781,445 of NC_022034.1, read as the reverse complement.
TGTGTTCAAGGCCTGATAGCCTCAATGGCTATTCTGAGAGTTGCTATCCATTTTACGAGGTGGGGCTTCATTGAGGCCCTTAGGTCACTGGTACCATGCCCACAAAGGAGATGGTGGGATCTCTGTCTGTATCCCCATGCTTCTGTGCTTGAGATATGAGCACCATCTACTCAAAAATGAACTCCCAGCATATAGTTCTAACTTTGTGTACAAATGATTGAGACCATAGAGTTCTTGGGCTTGAACTTAAAGTATTTGGTTTCAGTAACATGAAGTTGATTAACTTTCTATTTGTAAAACATGGTGATGGCAGCGATACAGCTAGGAAATGATACATGAGATATTTGTGTTTGCTAATAATTCTGCACCTGCAGTCAGAGCTCTCAATTCCCACACCCTTCCACAGACCCATTTGTCTCTTCTGGTCCTTTCTGTTTGCCAGACACTGATCCTCAAGGAATGCATGTGCACATCTATGTGAACCTAGCCAGCAGGCAAACTGGAGAAAGACTGAAGGATATCATCAAGGAAAATCCATAATATTTCTTCCTTTTTGCATTCCATCCTCTGCAGGTATATTTAGCACTAGCCACATCCTTTCAATACCAAATCTTCTGCCAGCTGGCCTCTTTTTCATAGCTCTTGCTTTCTTTATGGTTCCTCTGGCTCAAAGGGACAATTTTGAGCTTTTGGTCCTCGGAATGATATACTTTCCCACTAAGATTCATTCGAGGCCATTTTCATTTAAATCTCTTGATAAGCCATGAGGGAAAGCTCTACTTTCCACAGGGATTCTGAACTGCAGAGTACCTCATAACAGAAGTAGTTTACATGGGATAGATGTTTAACAAAATTGCTCTATAAAGTCACTTGATGAGTATGCAATCTTCTTGGAGAAACATGGCATGCTTATAATATGTTCACAGTTTGCTTGTTTGTTTGTTTGCAGCTGTACTTCTTCAAGAAAGCTGCAAAACCCTCAAAATAGTACCAAACTACTGGAGACTGAATGGCACAAAACTAAAGTTGGTGGGGGGCAGTGGGGCACATTTCAGACTCCATCTGTAACAGGACCTTCATTAACAGATGTAGGATGATACATAACCCTATTTAACCCTCACAAACTCTATCTCCAAACACTAGAGTCAGATTACACATCCATCTTCTTAATTTTTGAGAGGGGGATTCAACTCCAGCAAGAGTTTTGGAGGAAACAAATTATATTCAAACCATGGCAGTTGTACTTTTCTGTGGTTATCATCTGTTCTAAGATTATGGAAAATAGGTATCAAATTTCTTCCATTTATATAGGATCAAGATACATTTTACTTCTCTCTCTCTCTCTCTCTCTCTCTTTCTCTCTCTCTCTCTCTTTCTCTCTCTCTCTCTCTCCCAACTTTCTCCTGTCAGCCACAGATTGATCCATTCTCCAGACAGTGGTGGCACACGCCTTTAATCCCAGTACTTAGGAGACAGAGACAGGTGAATTACTGTAAGTTTGAGGCCAGCATGGTCTACAGAAAGAGAGAGAGTTCCAGGACAGCCAGGACCTAAAACAAATCAGATAGGACAGAGGGGGGGAAAAAGTGGTCCATTAAATACCTGTTTCTTGACAGTTAACTGAGTAATATTGACCTTAATTTCTATTCCATTTCTGCCATCTTTTCCATGGACTCATAAAATTCCCCATCATTAAGCATTTTTGGCCTCTAACCTATCATGTTCTGTATGACTTTGATCTCTGATATGATTTTTCTGTTCTTATTTTGTCTGAACCACTGTTTGTTTTCATTTTTAAAATCATTTTATGCTTTGCAAAATTCCTCCCTTTTAGCATCCAAAGCATGGCTCTGTCATTGTAGTTCTCAGATTTATCTCTGTATAACTGTCAACTTCACTGAGTGTAGCATCTTTTCACATGGTAGAAACGAAGAGTACTGGATGAATGGGGAAAGTGGTAAAGAAGAAAGAATGGAGAGTCTGGAAAGTAAAAAGAGCTGGTAGGCCCATGGATGCAGCTTAGTTTAGTAACCTGATTGCCTGGAATGCTTGAGGCCCGGGGTTAATTCCCAACATCACACAAATCAGGTATGGTCGTATACTCCAGAGACCCCAATATTCAAGAAGCAAAGTCAGGGGGATTAGAAGTTCAAGGCCAACCTGAGATACATGAGACCCTATCTCAAGTTCATACTCATATCGTAAAATAGGAAATTAGAAGATGAAGAGGGTATGGCCTAGATTTGTCTTAATTATTATTTTTAGATGTGAGAGACCGGCATGTTTGCATGCATAAAAGTAAATGACAGTATAGAAATGAGACGCAATGAGTGGAAGAAAGAAAATGATCCGAACAAACTGTTGAGGAAAGAGCAGAGGGGGAGCCAAGCACATGGGAGACTCTCAGACTAAGAAACAAGAAAATGGACAAGATGAGCCACAGCCGCTGAGGTGATATGCAGATCATGCTCCCTGATGTTAGAAGTCTTTACTCAGAACCAAAGCCAGTCTTTTGCCCTTAGCCTGGGACATTTTTTTTATTTCATGACATAAATTTATTGAACAAAACAGTGGGTTTATTTTTTTTAATTAATTAATTTATTAAAGATTTCTGCCTCCTCCCCGCCACCACCTCCCATTTCCTTCCCCCTCCCCTGATCAAGTCCCCCTCCCTCATCAGCTCTAAGAGCAATCAGGGTTCCCTGACCTGTGGGAAGTCCAAGGACCACCCACCTCCATCCAGGTCTAGTAAGGTGAGCATCCAAACTGCCTAGGCTCCCACAAAGCCAGTACGTGCAGTAGGATCAAAAACCCAGTGCCATTGTTCTTGAGTTCTCAGTAGTCTTCATTGTCCGCTATGTTCAGCAAGTCCAGTTTTATCCCAGGCTTTTCAGACCCAGGCCAGCTGGCCTTAGTGGGTTCCTGATAGAACATCCCCATTGTCTCAGTGTGTGGGTGCACACCTCGCGGTCCTGAGTTCCTTGCTCGTGCTCTCTGTCCTTCTGCTTCTGATTTGGACCTTGCCATACCATACAACAAAAGTATATGCTCAACTATGTTCATAGCAGCATTGTTTGTAATAGCCAGAACCTGGAAACAACCTAGATGCCTTCAATGGAAGAATGGATGAAGAAAGTATGGAACATATACATATTAGAGTACTACTCAGCAGTAAAAAACAAGGACTTCTTGAATTTTACATACAAATGGATGGAAATAGAAAACACTATCCTGAGTGAGGTAAGCCAGACCCAAAAAGAGGAACATGGGATGTACTCACTCATATTTGGTTTCTAGCCATAAATAAAGGACATTGAGCCTATAATTCGCGATCCTAGAGAAGCTAAATAAGAAGTTGAATCCAAAGACAAACATATATGCATCCTCCTGAATATTAACCTTCATCAGGTGTTGAAAGGAGACAGAGACAGAGACCCACATTGGAGCCTGGGACATTCTTGTCTCTGTCTTTTAAAAGGACGGCATCAAGTGTCACTTCTCAACTGTCTTGCCCTGAGTTTGTGCTTTTTTTCTTTCCTAGTGTTTGTCAGTCGCTGCTTGAGGTTACATGCCTGTGTGTTTGCCCATGTGGACAGACCACATGTCTGCTCCAGTCACTGCTGTGGCTGCCACACTTACAATAGTGCCTGACACAGTGGAGTTCTCAAAAAGCCTATCCCACCGCCACCCCTGCCTGCGTGTCTGTGTATTTGTATTTGTCTGCTCTTGTATTTAAAGGTCAGAGGACAATCGGCATTGTTTCTCAGGAGTCATCACCTTGGAAATTTAGACAGGATCTCTCCAAAGATGCCAGGCTGACTAGATAGGGAACCCCGGAGATCTTCCAGTCTTTTTCCCCAGAATTACAAGCACACACAACTATTCCCATATTGTTTTTTCCAGGAGTTATTCTGGGGATCAAAATCAGGTCCTCTTGCCTGCAAGGCTAGCACTTTAGAAACTGATAAACTAAGCCATTTCCCTGGCCCCTCAATAAACATTTCTTAAATGAAGACACACTAGTGTTGATGATATATTTTGCCACTTGAACTACCTGAAAGACAGATGAGAAAGTGAGAGCCATGAATTCCAACAGCCATGGTTCTGTTGGTTCCACTGAGCACAATCAACAAGACAGTGCTGATGATAAAGTTAATTCTAGCAAGCATAAAAAAGAGCTTGGCACTGGCACATGAATAAGTGAATTTAAAAGTTCAGGAAAAAATCCTTAATAATACTCAGAGAAATAATTTGAGAGACCTAACAGTAAAAATTCCCCATAATAAGGGAATATTGTATATTTTAATATTTAAGTATAGAAAATATTGTACAATCCTCGACACTTGAAATTCCTTTCCATTCTGTACTAATTCTAGAGTGTTTATAGAAGTATAAAATTGAAATCACAACATACTATAAAATATATGAGAGAATTATTTTTTAAATCTTAAAATAGGAAAAATGGAACCAAATTCAAAGCTTGAACTAATTATATAGGAACTTGAAGAATGTGTCTATAAATAGACTTAGAAACCTCTAGAGAAGGCACACCATATATCTTCTCACGTATTATGAAATGGAGGGATATTTTAGCTGCAATAACGAGCAATGCTTTTCAACACTTAAGTGTTACTTATTTCTCTTTCTTCTTAAACTATAAATTGCTGCGGTGTGTGACATTGGATAAATATCTTTTGAGTTTATAAATAAATGACTAAATGTCAGGAAATCAATATATTTTGAATTCTTTTTCCTCTGGCGGGATAGTTTTACTTCTGCTTTGAATTGTAAACACTTGACAAATTGCTCTGTGGTGTCAGGGACTACATCTAACTCCTTCACTGAGCTGTATCTCTGGCCCAAAGTTATTTTTAAGTGAGATTTAATGTTATCCAGTGACATACACGTGAATTTTTAATGATATAACTTCCTAACAGGTTATAAAAATGGCCGTGTCATTTTTCCTCCTTTCACCATTTTCTAAGCTGGACTTTTTTTTTATAATTAAATATCTTTATTGGGCCTCTGCTCATTACTCATCTCTATGCTATGGCAAAACAGTACAAAGCAACTCAAAAATAGTTGACTTTGGTTCACAGTTAAAGGGTAGAATCCCATGGTGATAGGGAAGGTGATAGCCAGAGCTTGGGGCAGCTGGTCACATTGATTCTGCAGAAAGCAGAGATGTAGTGTTCACCTCATTTTCTCTTTTTATTTAGTCTAAGACCCCAGACCGCAGAGTGGTACTTCCTACATTTCCAATTGGTCCTAGCATCTCCATGTGACCTAATCTACATAATCCCACACAGACATGCCTAGCGATTAGTTTCCATACTGATTCCTAATCCCAACAAATTGATAATCAATATTAACCAGCGAGGAACCTAGGTACCTTGAAAGGCCACAGCATTCCTTTTCAGAAAGCAAAGTCATTTCACATACAAAACATACTTAATACTTCTTTAGTTTCAGATGTAGGACATTAGCATCCAGTATAGGAAGCAAGACCTGAAAACAGTGCTACTCACATGGCTTTGGAGGTGAGTTATCCCCTCTGTCATCCATTCTGCTGTCTTATAGTGTTTTAAGCTTAATCTCTCATTCTCACAAATTTGTGAGTCTTCACAAATACCTGCATTGTTCCAGCCCCAATTGCATGATACCAGACTGTCTTGCTACACAGCCTTGAGCAAAGGTCTCGACTTCTTTCCAGGTGTGTTGCACCACCCCTGGTAGTTCATTTGGGCTGTTTGCTATACACCCCCCTGGAAGTGCTTATCTAATCTGTACTTAAGGCAACAGCCTGGGAAAAGGCCAGCAGAGAATTCCCTTTCTATCATCTCCACTTCTTTTCCAGAAGAAGTACTGTCACTTCCAAAAGGAAACAATTGCATTTGGTTCAACTGGCATCATTTTTACCCAAAAGTTTAAAAACTTGCTACTCACAGGACATTGTAATAAGCAGAAGTTTGACTGTAGACCCTGCTTGCTTCTAGTGAGAAAGAAAATGGGAAATGATCAAACCAGAATACTTGAATAGAACCTTATTCTCTGTAAAGATATATAATTAATATTTGCCAATCAAAAACAAAATTACAGAGCCAGTAAGATAACTCACGCAGTAAAAGACACTTGCCACCCAATCTCATGACCTGAGTTCAATACCCAAGACTTTCAAAAGGTGTCCTTTAACCTCTATACCTATGATGTGCCATGTAGTCTCTCTCTCTCTCTCTCTCTCTCTCTCTCTCTCTCTCTCTCTCTCTCTCGTCTTCTCTCCTTCCCCGTCCCTCTCTCTTATCATAAAAAATAAAGTAACAAAAAAGAAAGACAATAAGTGATAAAAAAAAAGCCTATATACTCTCCCATCGCCCTTAGCCAAATGGTAATTTGAATATTCATTCTAATCCTCTTCTATCCTCACAGATGCCAAGATTTCAGTGTTCCTGCTGATAGGATCAGGTGAGTCTAAATCAAAGCTCTCATTCTCTTTGTCTCTTATTGAAGTCATGGCCAAACTTATTCTCCTATATGCCTGCCTTCAGCTTTGTACCCAGTACTGAGATGGGCTCATGTTAAAGTACATAGACACAGATACACACACACACACACACACACACACACACACACACACACACACACGAAGAGAGAGAGATACAGATCACACACACACAAACATACACTTACACATACACACACAATTTCTAAGGTACATTCAAAAAAATCTACAAATATCAATGTTGATGCCCCCTCTCCCACTCAGCCTCCTTCCTTAGTGGTACTATGTGGGCATTTGTTAGCTAGGCTCACAAGGGATGGGTGTAGTAAGTCCATCTCAAAGCAATGCTGACAGGAAGCTGTCGAGTGGAGGTAGAAATATTGTCTCTGTCTGAAACAGATTATCAATCAAAGAGGGCCAACCATGTTAGATGCTCAGGTTTAAGTGCTCTTACCTTTCTCTTGGCTTCTATTGTTTCTTCTGATCTAAACTTTGCATCTATAGCCTGAACCAGTGATTTAAAACAGAAGCCTATATAACTAATTATTTAACTAAAATCCCTCTGATAATGTCTTCCTCATTGTCTTCAGATAAAGCATTAAGAAGACGTAAAGCGCTCATGAAGAGCAAATGTCTTCACTGTCTCCATTCTGTTGGTCTCAGGTCCTGAGGCCAACTTCAGCTTACATTAGAACACTGCTTAAAAAGAAATAAAACAAAATAAAAACTCATTGGTCCCCTTCTGTCCATAGACTTTGAAGTCTGTCTTCCCTACCTCATCTTCACCCCAATTTATCCTGTTGTTACCTCTCACACCCTCCATCCCCTGCCCACCTACCCTTCTTTTACCTTTTAGCCCAGTTTTGTATGTCTGACCCCTTTCTCGCACAACCTAATATCCTAGGACCTGCGAATATTTTTTTAATTTCTTCCATTAAGAAATAATGTCTTCACTATCTGCATTTTGTTTGCTTTAGAAGTGGATTTATTTAATCAGCTCAGTACTTAATTAACATTGCTGTAGACTTTTGCTTGTTAGTGAACATTCCATAGTAAGTATCTGTAGTTTGTTTTTGGGATTTTTTTTTGTGTTTATTAGCTTAATTTTTTTCCAGATAGTATGTTTTGATAATGTTTTCCTTCCTCAACTCCTCCCAGATCCTCCTCACCTCCTTAACAATCCAAATTCATATTCTTTCTCTCTTTCAAAACAAAAGCAAAAAATCAAAACTACAAATTCCAAAAGACCAAAATAAATAAATAACAAACTAAACAAACACAAAGATCAGACCAAAAGCAAGAATTCCATATTGTGTTGGCTAACTACTCCTGATCATGTGGCCTGCCCATAACTTCTTCACTGTGTGCTGTTTCTAAAGACCTTAACATGGTTCTATTTTTAAAAAATCTTTTGCTTCTTTTGGCAGTGGATTGGGGTGTCCCTGTCTCACCTAGACTTTCTTTCTGAACACTTCCTCACTGTTACTGAAAAGCAGGGTAAGGATGTGAGTTGAATAACTCCAAGTTAACGCCAAAAGATTTTAGTTATTATTTTTTATTGTAAAAGAAAACACACAAAACAGGAAACAAGAAGTCCAACCTCAAGGTGCGGGACCAAGAGAGAGAAAGCTGGGGAGGCCAGCGGTTTTCTCTGGAAACCCAAGAAGTCATGCCCTAGCCTGGTCCAGCTTCTTAAAGGTCATTGGCTGAAAGAGGTTCCCCATCACCTCCCCCATTTGCCTAAATAAGAGAATTCCAAAACCAACATCAAACTACATACACTAGAAACAGATATCAACTATAAAATTAGGATTACAACCAGCCATAAGTAATATTAAGCAAGCAACGTATGTTAAATGTTTTAATAAACATTTTATCCAAGGAATCTAAGTCTTGTATTAGAAATGGTTTGGCTAAATTATAAGAGGAAGGCAACTATGACTATTTCATCTTCAACCTCATCAAGAGCCTCAGAAAGGAGAAAATATTACTTGAGTAGGCAGGAAGTTTCCAAAATGTGCAGTATATGACAGAGACAACTGGTTACCTGAGCAATTACTGAAAGTCTCATTTGCAATGGTGAAAAAACCAACTTTGGCTAAGGTCTAGAGTAACTGACAGATCATTTTTAGAGGCAGGAAAATTTTTATAACCATCTTACCCTGTCTTGGCAAGGTTTTTTTTTTTTGGTGTGTGTGTGTATGCGTGCACACGCATGCATGTGTGTTCTGCTTATCTACTCCAGACAGCATGCACTTTGTCAGTGGTCAAGGCATGGCAGTTCCTTTCCCAGAGACCAACTGTGTAAAGAAGAAAACAAACTCCAAGTGGAGTGTCTTTGGTGCTCAACATTCTCTCAGGAATAGATTGGTGCTGCCAGGAACAATCATATCTCAAGTCAATAAAACCCTAAGTTATTTAGATGCCATGTTTACCGATCTTTGAAGTGGTTGAAGATTAGCTATCTATGCAGAATACAATCTCTATGTATCTAACAAACCTAATTAATCTGACTATAAGTATAACAAACATGAATGACTATTAAATCTATAATACTTAATACCTGTATAACTTAAAGACTAAGACTTTACATCAGAATATTAAATAACCTGTAAACACCTGTGCAGTAAATAAGGACAATGATCTCAAAATGTAAACAATGTATAAGGATCCTGATCAGAGGTAGAAATATATAATGCAATAAGATAAAAATATCCTAAAAATTGTATCAATATGCAAAATATCTTACATTGAGGTAGAAACATGCATGCATACAATCTGACAAAATAACTTTGCATAGGTGTACAAATATTGTAAACAGAAATAACAAATATAATTTGAACCTGTATCAATCTACAAGAATCTATGCAAATGTGAATTCTCCATAAATAATAGCTCACAAGTATGTACTCTATTACTCACTATGATTATTATTAGTGTGAGTAAGTTCACACTAAACTACCCACGATGGGGTGCCAGATGTTACTAAACAGGGGGTGAGGATGCAAGTCGAATAATCCCAACATAACTCCAAAAGATTGTAGTTGTTATTTTTATTCTAAGGAGAAAACTCATGGAATAGGAAATGAGAAGTCCAACCTCAAGGTGTGTAAAGAAGGAATAAGAGAGAAAAATGGGCCAGTGGTTTTTTTCTGAGTACCCAAAAGGTCATGCCCTAATCTAGTTCAGCCTCTTAAAAGTCATTGGCTAAAGGAGGTTCCCCATCACCTCACTATAAACAAGAGCTGTACCTGACCCCTCAACTAAGTACCCAGCCAGTTAGCATTATCACTGACACTCACACAACAAACACTGTACAGTGAGCAGCTGTCTGCCTGTGTCCAGGGATCTGCAGAACCCCGCTACTATTGACTTCTTTTGTCCACTGCTGGCAAAGTGAGGCGTTCCAAACTCTCCTGGAATAAACAAAGTGCATTCCAAATGTTCAAGAAGCACAAAGCAGGGAGAATAAGAGGGAGATGGTCATACCATATGCTGACTGTTTTCTCCAGAAGGCTTCAAGGCCTTTAATTAAACAGTTTAACCACGGGAGTCAAAAAAAAGGAACTTGTTCCTAATTAATGCTCTAACCTCATTATACTCACAGGCCAGGAAATAAAATAACTGTGTAAGAATTTGAAAATTATTTCTGTAGAGTCCATGACTGGTTTTTGTTTTGTTTTGTCTTTTGATGAGTTCCCATCAGTTAGCTTCAAAAGAAGCCAGTGAATTAGCTGGATTGATATAAACCAGGCAGGGCAGGACTTAATGGATAACAGTCTGTCTGACTCAGGCACATATACATGGAAGGAGATGATCACTCCAATCTATTTTCTGTCATCTTAAAGCTTCATAAAAATGTAGTTATTTAGTTATGAATATACCTACTAGGAAATACTTGTTTGTGCCAAAGTTTTTCTTGGATGTTCTTTACATTGTATGCAAAGTTCAGTGAAATGCTATGTATTATTTTTACATTTCTCAGCAGGCACACACCAGTTTATTATCTACCTTCCCAGTATAAACAGATTATCAGTTCTGTGGCTAAGTATTAGAGGAAGGAATTGCTTATGGTAAGGGGTGCTTTGTTTTGTGTAAAAAAAAAAAGCATTTTCATTTTTTCATTCATATAGTAGACCTTATGAATTTAAATGTGGATTAAATGGAATATTCTATTTGCCTCAATCCCAGTCCTTTTATGAAAAGGACTTGTGTGAATTCTTGTGCTCTTCCACACACATACAAAATCAACTAGGCCCATAAATGTAATAGTGAGTAATCCAAAGATTAGTGCAAATCATTTTCTAAGGCAGGTTATCAATCCTATAATATTTAAGTAAAACTTAACTTTAAATTAAAAAGGTTGATTTAAAAGAAACTCTTTGAGTTTTTGTTTTTTTTCCTTTGAGGCAGAGTTTTGCTATATAGCCCAGCCTAACTTCAAACCTGTGTCAAGCCTCCTGCCTCAGGCTCCTGAGTACTGCATTACCAGCGAGCACTTGCAGGCCTGCCTTGAAATGTTTTGATTTTGCCAATTCCTTTCTTTCAGTTACTTGAACAACCTGAGCTGCTTCCTTTTCCACCCGTCTAAAGCCCAATGAGCATGTGAAATTTTGACTACGATCTCTGCAAACTTTATCCTTTGCTTTCATTCCATAATGTTTAGACTATTTTGTTAAACTGAAAGCATTAGATCACCAACTTAACTTTTTGTCAACTCCATACATAATAAAATCACCTGGAAAGAGGAAACCTCAATGGAGAAATCGCTTCCATCAAACTGACCTATAGGCAAGTCTATGGAGCATTTTTCCCAGTTCATGATTGATGTGGGAGGGTCCAGAGTCCTATAGGCACTGGCGCTGCTGATCAGGAGACCCTTGATTGTATAAGAAAGGTGAATGAGCAAACCATGGAGAGCAGGCCAGTAAGTAGGTCTCCTCCATGGCCTCTGCTCACTCCTCCAAGTTCCTGCCTTGAGTTCTTGCCCTGACTGCCCTTCATGACAGACTGTGAGCTGTACTGTTAAATAAACCTTTTCCTTCCCAAGTTGATTTTGGTCATGGTATTTATCAAGAGAACACAAACTAGGACCCTGTTATATCCCTAACCTCAGCCTTTTCCAGTCTTTTCGAGATGGCATTCAATGGTCTTTTTTTGCTGCTCCCAATGTTGTATCATCCCTTCTTGTACTGCATCAAGGTTACCAAGAAAGCACCACACCATGGGAAGGAGAATATGTAAACAAGGTCATCTCAGAAAACGACTGCTTTGGCCCGTTTGACCACTCTTTCTGAGGGCACTCAGTTGCCAGTTAAGGATTGTGAAAGCCCTGTTACCCTGCTGCAGTTTCACAGATGACAGCAGAGAATGGAGGTTATTGGGTAACAAAAATTATTTATTACTGAGAACAATGACAAAAGAAGATGGAGGATAAGCAAACACTAGTTACTTGAACCCCTCTTCCTGCAGTCCAGAGCAGAGAGGTCTAAGAAAAGCTTGTTCATGGTGTGGCTTGTATCAAAAGAGGTGAATTTCGAGTTTAGGGAATCATTTTTTTTTATAATGGGCTATAAACTGGGTCTATTTTCACTTCGAGGAGTCATTATCTAACTCCCTTTGGTAGCACAATTGGTACAGCAGAGGAGTGTTGGTGGTCTGAGCTAGGAGTTTTATCTTTTTCCTATCAGAGATACCACAAAAAAACTTACTCTTTGCTCTAGAGCGGGGCTGTGTCTGAGAGGCACTACTCCTATCTACAAAGGCCATTTGCTATGCACACACCCTTGAGAAGGTTATTTAGAGCAAAAGAAGTTTCCGGTTGCCTTGCTTTTGGACTGTGGGAGACCCACAGAAAATTGGCTGTTCTGAAGAAAAATTCACTACGTAAACTGAGGCCTTCATTCAAAAACTAGCATGCCAACTGATTTCCTGTTGCCTGCAAAAGGTAGGACCCTCGGCTATTTCTCCAGCACCATGCCTGCAGGGATGCTGCCATGCTCCTGCCATGATGGACTGAACCTCTGAGCTGATATTTTCATTTCAAAAGATCCAAGAGGGACAGACGCAAGCGGCAGGGACCGGCGTGGTGGCAGAGGCAAGCGGCAGGGACCAGAGGGGTCCAGGGCGGCAGCCACAGCCAATGCAAGCGGCGGGGAACGGAGCAGAGGCAGAGGCAGAGGCACCCACGAGGCAGGGAAAGGCACGCAATAACGAGAGCAGACGTCCCACTGCGGTTGGATCAAAGAGGTAGGCCCCTTGTTGGCAAGGTCACTGGCAAACGGGGAGTCTGGTCCTGGTCCTGATCCTGAAGACCCTTCGGAGGGGTGAGAGGGTTCTTGGCC
>NC_022034.1:34741952-34768502 GCF_000317375.1 Microtus ochrogaster | reverse complement strand
AAAAAAAAAGCATTTTCATTTTTTCATTCATATAGTAGACCTTATGAATTTAAATGTGGATTAAATGGAATATTCTATTTGCCTCAATCCCAGTCCTTTTATGAAAAGGACTTGTGTGAATTCTTGTGCTCTTCCACACACATACAAAATCAACTAGGCCCATAAATGTAATAGTGAGTAATCCAAAGATTAGTGCAAATCATTTTCTAAGGCAGGTTATCAATCCTATAATATTTAAGTAAAACTTAACTTTAAATTAAAAAGGTTGATTTAAAAGAAACTCTTTGAGTTTTTGTTTTTTTTCCTTTGAGGCAGAGTTTTGCTATATAGCCCAGCCTAACTTCAAACCTGTGTCAAGCCTCCTGCCTCAGGCTCCTGAGTACTGCATTACCAGCGAGCACTTGCAGGCCTGCCTTGAAATGTTTTGATTTTGCCAATTCCTTTCTTTCAGTTACTTGAACAACCTGAGCTGCTTCCTTTTCCACCCGTCTAAAGCCCAATGAGCATGTGAAATTTTGACTACGATCTCTGCAAACTTTATCCTTTGCTTTCATTCCATAATGTTTAGACTATTTTGTTAAACTGAAAGCATTAGATCACCAACTTAACTTTTTGTCAACTCCATACATAATAAAATCACCTGGAAAGAGGAAACCTCAATGGAGAAATCGCTTCCATCAAACTGACCTATAGGCAAGTCTATGGAGCATTTTTCCCAGTTCATGATTGATGTGGGAGGGTCCAGAGTCCTATAGGCACTGGCGCTGCTGATCAGGAGACCCTTGATTGTATAAGAAAGGTGAATGAGCAAACCATGGAGAGCAGGCCAGTAAGTAGGTCTCCTCCATGGCCTCTGCTCACTCCTCCAAGTTCCTGCCTTGAGTTCTTGCCCTGACTGCCCTTCATGACAGACTGTGAGCTGTACTGTTAAATAAACCTTTTCCTTCCCAAGTTGATTTTGGTCATGGTATTTATCAAGAGAACACAAACTAGGACCCTGTTATATCCCTAACCTCAGCCTTTTCCAGTCTTTTCGAGATGGCATTCAATGGTCTTTTTTTGCTGCTCCCAATGTTGTATCATCCCTTCTTGTACTGCATCAAGGTTACCAAGAAAGCACCACACCATGGGAAGGAGAATATGTAAACAAGGTCATCTCAGAAAACGACTGCTTTGGCCCGTTTGACCACTCTTTCTGAGGGCACTCAGTTGCCAGTTAAGGATTGTGAAAGCCCTGTTACCCTGCTGCAGTTTCACAGATGACAGCAGAGAATGGAGGTTATTGGGTAACAAAAATTATTTATTACTGAGAACAATGACAAAAGAAGATGGAGGATAAGCAAACACTAGTTACTTGAACCCCTCTTCCTGCAGTCCAGAGCAGAGAGGTCTAAGAAAAGCTTGTTCATGGTGTGGCTTGTATCAAAAGAGGTGAATTTCGAGTTTAGGGAATCATTTTTTTTTATAATGGGCTATAAACTGGGTCTATTTTCACTTCGAGGAGTCATTATCTAACTCCCTTTGGTAGCACAATTGGTACAGCAGAGGAGTGTTGGTGGTCTGAGCTAGGAGTTTTATCTTTTTCCTATCAGAGATACCACAAAAAAACTTACTCTTTGCTCTAGAGCGGGGCTGTGTCTGAGAGGCACTACTCCTATCTACAAAGGCCATTTGCTATGCACACACCCTTGAGAAGGTTATTTAGAGCAAAAGAAGTTTCCGGTTGCCTTGCTTTTGGACTGTGGGAGACCCACAGAAAATTGGCTGTTCTGAAGAAAAATTCACGACGTAAACTGAGGCCTTCATTCAAAAACTAGCATGCTCTGTCTGGCAGGTGTCCCAGCCTCCTTGAGAGTAGAGGCTATAGGCCCAGTTACCTCTATAGATCACTAATTTCTTAGCCAAAGTCTTACTTATAAAGGACCTCACACCAGATCCATCCAGGAAATCATCTCCAAAATCCTGACACACAGAAATTATAAAGAACCATACACCATATAATTTTCTACCATTGATTTTGTTTTTGATTCAAGGTATTTTACTGAAAGCCGGGACTTTGCTGGTTCAGTTATAGTGCCCCCTCTCCATCTCCTTCAGAAATTATGGTACAAATACACATACTATTCCGTGCCTGCTTTTATGTGAGTACAGAGCATCCGGACCCAGGTCCTCATGTTAGCCCAGCAAGCAGTTTTCCAACTCAGCCATCTCTTGAGCCCTCTGTGTCATCAGGTTTCTGTGGTGATTCCTTAAACAACACTCCGTTAATCATTCCAGAGTTTCTGAGTTTGGAAGTAGGGTGTTTTCATAAGCAGTCTCAAGTGCACCAGTGCCTTTGGGGACAACATAATAGAAACGAGAGGGTCTATGCAGAGTGCTAACGAAGGCTCAAAGATTCTTGAGAACACTTTCACCAGAAACCTGGCCACCTTTGAGGAGGCTGCCAGGAGAGTTTGGGGGAAAGAGAAGGAATGTTACTGGATAATGGAAGAAAGGGACCCTTGTTATGTAATGGCAGAAGCTTAGCAACATCCTTGCCTACTCTAACATGGAAAGTGCCAAATGTAACCAGGGAATTGGTAGACTCAGTAGCAAGATTTTCAGGGAGAGTGCTGAAGACAATACATGGCTTCTCTCTGTTTACCAGAAAAGAAGACAGCTAATTGGCTCTTAGGATTCCTGAAGGATCCATAGCATGTTATGGAAAAGGTATATTTTTGCAAAGAGTTTCCAATTTGTCGCTTATATTTGCAGAAAGTGTCTGTATTGCACATGCTTCTTTTAACCTTATTTATGGGCAAGGCCATTAAAAATTATGATGGAAATAATAAAAGAGGAAGCAGGGACATTGTTCTTTTTTTCAGTGATCTTGAAAGTAAACTCCTATGGCAATGTGACTATCAATGCTTTCGGTCTTAGTTTCCTGGAGGGTTTTATTGCCATAATCTTTAGTGCATGCATTGAGTACCGTGACCCAACAGTTTTCAAGAAAATAGGAGCAGAAGCACAGTACAGAGCTATCTATCTATTTTGAATGCTCACATTTGCATAGAGATATGAGCGTTTGGGACTGGAGAGATGGCACAGTGGTTAAGAGCACTGGCTCCTCTTCCAGAGGTCCTGAGTTCAATTCCCAGCACCCACATGGTGCTTCACAGCCATCTGCAATGCAATCAGATGCCCTCTTCTAGTGTGCATGAGGACAAAGTACTCATGTACATAAAATTAAAGAAATAAAAAAATATGAGCATCCAAAATAGCATACTAGTCTTTGGGAATCAGCATCAAAACCTTATCATACACAAGCTCTTTCTCACCTTGAAGTAGCTATTCTGCCTTACTTTGCAAATGTCAAAGCAACTATAATAGCAAAACAGAAAAAGAAAGAAAGAAAATGAAAAGAAAAGAAACTTGGTCAAAAAGATTCAATGTGCTCTTAGAATGCCAACTTGAACTTGGCAGAGCTTTAAGCTGCTCTCTGAGAGCTAAACACATTGGACTGATTCAGATGAGAAGTGATTTGGAAGGGCATGCAAAGGAGTTTCTGGAGCTTTCTTAATCACCTGCTGCTACAGCCATTAACCTCTTGGTGTCTGTTAATTATGTTGTGATACATATTTTCAAAATATTTTTTTCTAAAAACCAAAATCAAACAGAACAGTTAGCCTTGTAGTAAATCTAATTCAGAACATAAAAATTATTCTTGGCTTTTATGATGTAATGGGAACTTTTGAATTTTTTTAACTCATGTTCTAAATAGTTAAAAAAAAAATATACTCTTAAGTTTGCCAGAAGGAGAAAGCTAGATGAGGCAGGCAAGGAAAGAGAACTCCGAAAAAACATATAAAAGCAGTTTTCTTTATTGTTTTGGTTCTGTAGGGATATCTGCCTTCAGCAAAGTGATGTGGACTCTTTTGCAAAAACTAAAATAAATGATAAAATCATGCTAGAGAAAGGGTGGAGTGTCTCACTGTATGTCAGAGAGCAGGGGACTAGTCTCATGCTAGGCTTCTAAAGCAGCGGCTGTGTTCCTGGCTAGCTCACAAGCAATGGCCTCTCTTCCCTAAGAGTGATTTGATATCTACTCTGGTTTCTCAACCCAAATCTTGGGAGCTTCCTTCTAAATTCTAGACTCTAGCAAGCTAATATGAAACAGGGCAATCATACTTGTTCATAAAACATTCTTCCAAAACAGTGTCCAATGTCTGAGAGTCGGGAAAACTGAGTCTTGACAAAGATTGGCCCACACTTTGCTGTGGAGTTACTTACTATCTTTCGGCCAGTGTTTTCTCATCTGTAAGACACAGAAGCTATATAAAGTGATAGGAACTTCTCTACCTGCTCAATTAGTTTATGATTCAAAAGGCTCTTTCCTTTCTGAGCCTCTAACCTGTTATAAAATCAACCAGGCAGCATTAAGCGGTACTGTTTGTCAGTGATTTTTGTACTCGCTGCACACAGCTCTGTGAAGTTGATGCACAATTGCTTTCAAAGCTGAACACAAAAATGTATGACTAGTCACTCTAGTTTAATAACATAGTCCGAGAGCAGTGCAAACCCCATGACCTGGAAGCTGTTTGAAAGGTCATGATTTCCAGGTGCATGATAAATTACTTGGCATCCTTGCCACTAAAGACTAAACTTGAGCAATCTTTTCTAGGGGTAGATTCCGCTGAAAGTTGATTGGTTATTGAACACATTTTCTCTCTAAGCTCTATCTGCTTCAATTATGAGGCACGCTTGAATTAGCACAAGAAAGCACGTATTCTGTGTGTGGAGTGATGCCGATTTGAATGAGGCTATAGAACTTGGATTTTGTGTTAGATGGATTTTTGTTCCAAAGGACCAAGACAGCCATGAGGTTAGTTGCTGATTCTTCCCTAAAATCCATCATTTCATAGCAGTATACGTACGACAGTGTAAATTTCTTTTTGAGATACACTGAATGCTTTTAGTCTAAAATCCTTTAAGTGCATATAGTATGCGGTATAAAACTACTAGCATGAGTAAAAGTATTCTAACACTCGAAAAAAATGTTTTCTTTAAAAATGTAAGTATCTTATGAAAAAAAACAGACTAGAATAGCAATCAACTTGAAAAGCAGAACTCTACAGAAAACGTTGCTGGTTTTCTGGCTTTTTAAATTTACCTCCCCTTCACTCCACCCCTTAAAAAAAGCCCAAAATTGAGCAAACTTTCTGAAGTGGAACTCTTGAACGGTTGTTTTTCCCATACTACTTTTAACATCTTCCTTTTCATTCTTGTCTTCCGGAGAAAGCAAGCCTTAAAGAACCTCACTGCATAAACAATGTCTCCAGGCCATCAGAAGCAACGGGACAGGAGGCAGAGCTGTAGGTAAAATGCATCTTCAAGCGCTGGATCATCTCGTGTTCCTCCTCTGACAAGCCAAGCCAAGCCAAAGGGCATGCGGCAGCATTCCTCCACTCTCCCTTTTGTTGTTTGCCAGTTCGTTTTCATTCACTGGAAAGGCCAATTTTCCACATGCTATTCAATGTGGTGCGCTCATTTGAAAAGAAGTGAGAAAAAGAACTAAAGACGCTGAGGGCTTAACCCGTTCCTCCCTTCTCTCCCCTCCTCCTCAATAACAAGTTCTCTTTCTTCCAGGCTCAGTGAAAAACAAAAGCAGACTCAGCCACACACACACATACACACACACACACCCGAATTTGAAGGCCTGCCAGATCGAATGGCAAAGTATGCAGTTTGTCTTCAGATGGGTAGCATTTGACAGGTGGGCCTGGATAGGTACTTTCTGGGCTCTACTTGGTGTTTGTGACTTTATAGTCACACCCTCCTGCCAAAGATCAGCTCAGCAAAACATGGAGGTTGGGGCCAGGGAGCTGTGTGCTTTGTCTCCGAATGAACAGCTAAAGAAATGACAGAGTTTTAGAAAGGGAGCTAGGGTTACCAATCTCTCTGTTTCCCAGGGAACATGGCAAAACAAGGCATATGCTACAACCCAGAAAAGTCTCAACATGCAACACTTCCAGAGTGGATTAGTCAAGGCTCATGTGACCAAAACAGTTCTGCAGCTTCTGTAATGCAGAGACCCAGAGGAAAACACGGATCTAAACTATCTAGGATATGGATGGTTAGTAGCAGACAGACCCTGATCTTCTGGGACATCAACATATTCCACACATTCCAAATAGTGTTGTGTTGAGGACAGTGTGTGACTAATTACTGGCTATGAGTCTCTTATTTTTTGGTGGTGTTTAAGACCTGTTCCATCTAGAGGAGGAGGAGGAGGAGGATGAGGAGGGGTGGGGAGGAGGAGGAGGAGGAGGAGGAGGAGGAGGAGGAGGAGGAGGAGGAGGAGGAGGAGGAAAGAAAGGAAAAGAAACCAAGGCACAGAGGAGTAAGTTGCCATTCAACTAAACCACAGGTAGTTAGCAAAACCGGCAGAATTACAGGATAGTGTAATTCTGACAGCCAAGTCATGTCCCTAAACTTGGTCTCTATTTTTCCTCTAAAAAGAGCTTGTCCTGCTTATGTAACAGTTGTAAAGATAATTATACAAGTCACAGTCTTTCTTCCAAAGAAAGAACAATGAAAATGTAGTACAAATATAAAACTAACTGCATAGAAAGCAGATGAATCCCTGCAAAACATAAAACCAGAGTCTCTATTAGATTCCAAAGATGGGCAGAAAGGTGCCACAGCTTCTCACTACTTTAATAATGATTCGTGTCTTTCAAATAAGATAATGAAACAGTGATGAGACTGTAATGAAATAAAGACCTCTGAAAATTCACCAGATCCATCATTTCCAAATAACTGATGACCATCTCAGGGCCTAGAGTGCATGAGTGTTCAGCATATGGATGGTTCCCATGGAAACAAAGTGATGCGACTGATGTTAAAATGAAGTAGTGCTATATTCATGGCAATACAAGCTTCATTAAAACCCCAACATGATACAATGTAAGAAAAACCACTATTTTAAAAAAGAGAAGCATGAAAAAATACTGGGCAGTTTATTACTGAATTTGAGATCTGTTATTTATTATGCTAGTCATATTTTCACAAAATCTTATGGTTTGCATCCTTTAATACCTTTGCACATACTTGTACTCATAAGTTTAAAATAATATGTTCTTCAGAGAAAGCAAACAGTGAGATGGTAACTGAACAACGATTTTCCTGAAGGCAACATCTAGAGGACAAACCTTTCGCATCAGCCCACTGGAGCATGCTCACACAATGAGATTGCTCCTAGTTCATGGTACATTGCCCCCTCCCCATCACTTACATCATTGGTGATGATGAAGCCCTACAGGGGAAGCAAGTGAACCTTCCTATAAAAGATTATTGGTGTTGCTTTCAGTAAAGTGTGTGGAGTTAGAAGAGTTGCTTTCCTTGCATACTTCTTAAGTTTTGAGATATTGGCATAAGTGCCTGGTGAGAAGTTTTGCCATGGGGTAGGAAAGGCAAACTCATTGGTTTAAATATGAGATAGTGAAAGACCTAAAAAGTTTTAATCAGGATAAATCTCACAACTCATGCTTCTAACTCCCATATAGAAGCATGTTTTGTTTTAAATCATTTATCTATGCATATGGGAGTTTTTTCCTGCATGTATGTCTACATATCACGTTCATGTCTTGTGCCTAAGGATTCCAGAAGAGGGTGCTAGATCCACTAGGAATGGATTACAGAGGTTGCAAGCCACTGTGTGGGTGTTGGGAATTTGAAACTAGGTCCCCTGGAGGAGTCGCTAATACTCTTCAATTCTAAGCCATTTTTCCAGCCTAGACAGAAGCTTTGTTTCTTTCTCCATATGTCCATAGGAGAGTCTGATGACTGAGGACACGATTTTGCTCACCTGTGGCATTTTTGAAACCCAAGATGGAGCAGAGCACAAGGAGAGCAGCCTAAGGATCTCTAGGAAACTCCAAGGCTTAAATCACTGTGAAGCCAGCACCACCCTAGATTTTCAACTACCAAAGCCTGGCATTTCTTTCTTAAGTCACTTAGCAGCCCTGCTGTGATCTGCGCAGCCAGCACTGATCTAGATGCCATGGTCACTATAACTGTAAAGTACAGCTGTCTTAGGTTCTTCCAAGCTTGCTGTCTGATTCCTGTTAACTTCTCCTGTTTCCTAACTCTTCATTTTCCCACACTCCCCCACTTTTCCAGCTGTGAAGTAACCTCAGCAGGGCTCTAAACACTTCACCCCTTTGTAGATATGTGCACCTTTGTCTGTCCCTAAAACTTAATGTTCCCATTCACTTTGATGGCCTACATAACTCTACTTATCTCGCAGAACTGTTCCCCTACATGATTGTCCTGTGGTGGGATATTTGATGGTACTGTGAAACCCTATCCCCAACTGCATTGATAAAATAAACCTTGGATCAGGGGGAGGAGCCAGCAACTAGGTGAAAGGAATTAGCCATAGAGAGCATGGAGGAGACAGGAAGTTGAATAGAGAGACACACAGAAAAGAGTAGGGAGGGACTTTGAGTTTTGCAGTCTTTTCTGGTTTGGGACAGGTAGAGAGACACTTATCTTGCTGGGTCTCCAGCCAAAGAGGAAGATCAGTTGATTGCTTCCTGACCTCTCTGAGCTAGCAGGTTTTCACCTCAACTTCTGATTCCCAAGTCTTTATTGGCAAACAGAATAATAAAGACTTAGGTAAAAACTACATTTGAGTGGCTAAGCTGGTGCTGATGGAACAAGAAGTCCTGAGTGGCAGGGCACTGACTTTGGGGACCAAAGGGCACAGATTCTGTAGATTCAGCAGGTACGGCTGCTAAGCCAATGAAAAATAGTAGTTCCCAGATCTTTGAGATACTTCAGAAGGAAGATTTATGCAATACTCTGCTTTATCTTTTTGTTTTCACCACCCAGTACTCAAACAAGTACTTGTGAATGCTCACGTTTTTCCAAGTTAATAAAAGAAACAGGCGACAAAAGATGAATGACTAACTACACCTAATTAACACACAAAATCTCTTTTATTTTTGCTTTGTGTTCAGTTTTTAGGCAAACGCCAGAGGAAGCTAGTAGATTTTACTTACTGGGTCTATGTTTCCATAGTTTGATAGAGCTCACTAGCTCATAAGTAGATGGAGTATTTAATTGCTAGTGATTTACATGCTCTTAGTACTTGTCATTAACCACGAGAAAAATAGACAGTGACATAAGGTGGACCTATAAAAATTCACCATCATATTTGAAAATTCTCAATGCATGGCATTTACAGAGTGTCAAGCTGACTTAGAGTGAGCGTATGAATGTAGGTGAGGAGAAGAAAGACTTGAAAGTTTATTAAGGAAAGTGGTTTTTCACTGACCAAATGATGGTTTAGTTAGGCCTTTTAAGAAGCGACTGTCTTCACCGGTCCATGTGCAGCTAGCATTAGACAGTTTGGAAAGCGAAGAAAGCACAGTTTGTTTCCTCCTCTAAAGTATTGCTCTAGCCCCCATTTTCCCGTGGCTGGGCTATTTAGCAACACTAATGGGAATGTCAGCAGTAGCACAGTGCCATTTCATAAATGACTGGAGGCCAAAGCCTATGTTCTCTTAGATGACCCAACGATATCTTTTCTACAAAAGATACACAATAAAGGAAAATTCTTACTGAACTTTAAAAAAATTTTTTTTTTAACCATGAAGCTTGCCAAGTTTGCCTCTGCCGCGTTCTAAAGTTGGTTTTGGCATGTTTGTTATCAGTCATCTCAATGTCAGTGGGAGACCTTCCTCACGGGAAACAGATGGTCCAGGCACTTCAGAGAACTTAAGGAGGGCTTATTTACAAAGAGACAAATGGTCAAGATGCGAATGGAATTTAGGAAACCGCTAGAATAACACAGAGACCCAGAGTACTAGCATCAAGAGAGAGAGTCCTTTCTCTCTCCCACCCCATGCCAGAAAGAAAGGAAAAAAAGAGGCAAAAAAACAGACGCCAACTGGAGAAGCAGATATTCTCCATGTGGCAAAGCCAACCCCAGATAACTTCACCAGAGGAAGCCAGGGTGTGCAGGGATAAGCCCCTTCCTTGATGGCATTCTCCCCAACTTTCTAGCTTTTTCTAGGGTCATCTTTAAAAGTCATGGATGTGGAGGTTGTTTTGTTATGCAGATGAATCAGTTCTTTCTAGTCTAAGCTGAATAGTTTTATGTCAGCTTGACACAAGCTGAAGTCATCTGAGAGGAGCAAACCTCAACTTCATAAAATTATACTGCAGGCATGCCTATAAAGTGTTTCCTTAATTAGTGATTGTTGGGGGAAACCCTAGCCCATTGTAGGTGATGTCATCCCTGAACTGGTAGTCCTGGCTTCATATATATGCAGGTTGAACAAACCAGTAAGCAGCACCCCTCCATGGCCTCTGCCTCAGCTCCTGTCCCCTGGTTCCTGTAACTGTTTAAGTTCCGGTTCTGACTTCCTTCAATGATGAACTACAATAAGTGTAAGCCAAATAAACTCTTTCTTCTCCAGCTTTGTTTTGGTCATGATGTTTCATTGTAGCAATGAAAACCTAATAAAGACACCGTCTACCTCCAGCTGTTTCACCTGGATGGAAAGCCTGGGCCCGCATTCAAGAAATATCAGTCCCATCAGTTCTTATTCCACTGCAGGGCAGAATGAGCTAAGTCCCATTCCTGCCTGCAGTTAGCACAGTTAATCCTCATACAAGGAAGCAATAAGAAAAGGGATGGAATAAAGGAACTCTCCAAAATAGAGCATCTAACATTTCTTTCTACAGATAACCAATAGGGAAACTGAAGTCCTAACTGCTGATTCTACTACCCAATTCTATATCCTCATACTTCAAGATTTGTTGTTCTGAAATAGGTTGATTTAAAATGACTTTTTTCTTTTGTGTGCAGGGTGTTGTAAGCTGTAACTCTCCAGAGCCTGGGAGCATGGGTCTGAGAAAGACCACTCTTGGCTTGGGAGACAAGGAAGACTAAAGGCATTTCAAGAGTCATAGTTTTTAGCTTCATCCATGGCTCTAAGACAGTGAGATAGGACAACACAGCTTCTGAATGCTGACTGTTCCTTAGCGGTAGACTCTCAACAGGTCAAATCTCTAAACAGTGCTATAGCTGTTCAACCTTTGTAACCACCCCCTGAGCTAACTTGTCAACTCTGTCTACTCCCTGATGATGGGTGAGTGGGGTTCTGTCAAAGTTACTAGGAAACCTTCTGCTTTCAGAGTACATTCTTAGCTGCTGTGTGTTCCTAGCTCTGTATTCTCTGGGGCTGTACATGGTTAAGGGATTCTCTGTCACGCTGTCAGAGCGGCTAACAGTCACAGACACTGTATTCTGCTAGCATTTCATTCTGGGCAACAGAGGTGATGTGAATAACCATGATGCCCTTGTATGTCATAGACTTTATCAGGTTCCTCTATAACTCAAAAAGTCAGGTTATATAAGGGTTTATAGACTCAAGTTGCTAAAGGCATTTATATCCTTCCTACTTTTTTTCAAAGAAGGTCAAATTGTTCTATTGCTAGACAACATTTATTCAGGGCTCTGAGTATCTTCATCATTTCTACAGTATAAAAATGTATATAGAAACAAACTCTTCTCAACTTATAACAAATAAGTATGAGAAAGAAACTTTGCACTCGACTCTACTGTACCACTTATGACCCCAATCACTATAACCCATGCCAACACCGTGTTGGAGTTTGTTATTTTATTGTTGTTTCTATGACCAAATGTCTGACAAGAAGTACCTTTATAATGAAAAGATTTGCTTCACTCGTGTTTGGGGATCTTGTTCCGCATGGGAAAACATGGCAACAGGACCAGATCACAGTCATGGTGGCAGGTGCTTGCTCACACAACTCAGCAGATCAGGAAGCAGAGATGGGAAGAATGCTAATGTTCTTCTGATACTCAGTTTCTCCCTTTCCTCTTTTAATTCAGCCCAGCTCCTCAGCCTAAGGGATGCTGCCAAGCATTTTTCAGGGTGAATTCTCCTTTCTCAACTAAATCTGTCTGGAAACACACTTAGAGGTGTTTCTCCTAAGTAACTTTACATCAGTCAGGTTGGTCACAAGGATTGGCCATCCCAAGTGCCTTATCCACAATAGTTTCATAGAGCTATCTTCATCTTCTCATGGAGCTATCTTGTGGAAAACGACAGATGTGTTACATTTGTTTATGCTGTGGGATTTGTTTAATGATGCAAAGATGTGTTCCATTCTTTTATGTTGTGTTTGTTTAACTCTGTGAAGCTGTGTTACTTTGCCTGTCTAAAACACCTGATTAGTCAAATAAATAAATAAATAAATAAATAAATAAATAAATAAAGCAGAGCAGTCAATAGCCAGGCAGAAGAAAGGATAGGTGGGCCTGGCAGGCAGAGTGAATAAATAGGAGGAGAACCCTGGGAAGAAAAGGTGGGGAACAAAAGGAGAAGGAGAGGAAGACTCGAGGGGTCAGCCACTCAGCTACACAGGAAGTCATGGAGTAATAAATAAAGAAAGGTGTATAGAACAGAGAAAGATAAAAGCCCAGAAGCAAAAGGTAGATGGGATAATTAGTTGAGAGAAGCTTGCTAGAAGTAAGATAAGCTAAGGACCTGTGTTCATAAGAAAAATAAGCCTCCATGTATTTATCTAGGAGCTGGTGACAGGCCCCCCCAAAGAGCCAAAACAGAGAAAAACATTTGGTGCCCAACAAGGGACCAAATTTCCATGTAGAGCCTGAGAAAGCTGAAAAAAGAAACAAAGAAAGAAAGCAAGAAGGAAGGAAGAAAAAGAAAGAAAGAGAAAAGGAGAACACATCTCCTTTAAGAGTTTCTGCTGGACAATGAGCCCTTGAGTAGCCCTTTTCACGCTAAATAGAAACAAAAAATTAAGTAAAAAAAAATCCTGCTGCAGTGCAGGGCCCTGGCATTCCAGAGCTAGGGCGTTGAAAGCAGTTCCTGGTCAAAAGCACCTCTGGCCAGGCTGTAAGCTTTAGACTTCACAACCTGAGAGCAGGGCAGAGTGAGCTGAGAGAGCCACACGGAGGACCCAGCAGCAGCTCGACAGTTTAAAGTCTGCTCACAGCATCGAAAGAGGCTAGGAGATGCGCAGTAAAGACAGCTCCAGATGGAAAAAGCTCTAAACAGGTCCCAGTGTACTTTAGGATGTACTTAGGATTAAGAAGAAAAGAATATGGGTGTAGTCAGTCATAGAAAGAAAGAAATAGCTTAAAAATCATAGCAAAGTTGTTAGAATAAAAGTAATACAAAAGAAAAAAGCCACGTGATGATGGAAAATACACAGGGAGTCTGGATCCTGTATGTTATATGTTGATTTTTATTTATTTATTTTTAATGCTGATGAGCAAAAGACAGCTTCTGACAGGCATGGGATTGAAAGAGACGCAGATGAAATAAACCAGTCTGTATACTTTAGAAATGCCTTACTTTCAAAACAGAAGTCAAAAACTATTATTTGTCAAATGGAAGTCAAAAGGCTTCAGAGAAGAGGTTTTGCTTTTGCTCCCGCAGGAAATGAGAGGCAGCAGATTCCTTCCAGGTTACTATGGATCATGTTTGATCAGAGAAGGCCTCCCGAATCTTGACAGGTGATATATATCAACAAAGGTTACTGCTGGCCTTCCCAGGACTAGGCACTTATCTGAATTTTTCTCAGGGACTTCTAAAGATGGCTTCACCCACAGACAACAGGAAGCAGTCTGGAAAACACGATGCCTGCACTCCCAACAGATGGGGTGGGTGGTCTGTGGTTATTTGGAAAACACGATGCCTGCACTCCCAACAGATGGGGTGGGTGGTCTTTGGTTATTTGGTGGGATGTGGATGTTTGCTGTCTTTTAGGGGAATATAGGAACATAGGACCAAAAGACAACTATTAACCTCAGATATTTTTGCATATGCATGGGTTTTGATATATTGATATAAATTAAAAGTTATTTTAGTAATACCGTATGTATATTTCTACTCTTGTTTGGGTATTATGCTTAGGCAGCTCATTTAAAAATGCAGTGTATAATGGAGAAATGAAGTTAGTAGTTAATCTATAGTAATCAAACTTGTAGTCACATTAGGTATGTTTTCAAGGTTAAACAGGTCAGATGGGTGATATTCAAACACTTCAGAGACCTACGAAATACGGTATTTAAAATGTTTGGTTAACATAGGTTTTAATGACAGTGAGACACATGTGCTCCTGGCAGCATCAGTTTACTTCAGAGACGATGATGGGCATGGAAGAGCAAAGGGTATAAAAATAATCACAGCCCTGTAGTTGTAGTAGCTTCATCCTTCCCGTGCTTGTTCGATTGTGTGCAGTGTGAGTTAAACAACATTGACTCAGCTCTGCCTGTGTGTCTGGGATGAGAAGTTCCTGAGACCTCACAGAATCTGAGATAAAGGTCAAGGAATATGTGAAAACTCCAATTTTCTTTAACTCTTCACCATTTTGAGAAGCTGGAGGGAGTGGTCGTCTACCCTGACTTAAAATAAAAGAAAGCCTGGGCAGTGGTGGTGCACACCTTTAATCCCAGCACTCGGGAGGCAGAGGCAGGAGGATCTCTGGGAGTTCGAGGCCAGCCTGGTCTACAAGAGCTAGTTCTGTGATGGGCACCAAAGCCACAGAGAAACCCTGTCTCGAAAAACCAAAAATAAATAAATAAATGAAAAGAAAAAAAAACATATTACTATCAATAAAGAACCATTGGAAACATAAAACAATAATGCCCTAAAATGTCTTTAACACAAGCTTCAGGAGACAGAAAAATTATTTTTCAAATTCTTTACATAAAAGCTTGACTGGAAGTATTTTTAAAGTGTCAGCACTTACCTAGGGTGAAAAGTATAAAATAGGAATTGGAATTTGTTAGCAGAAAAAAAAAAAAGACTTTCATTTAAAGAATATGGACAGGAAATGGTTACTTAAAATGTAATCATGGGCTTCTGGTCCAGCATACGCAAAGCTGACAAGCCACATAACCAGCCAAGGAAGACTGAGCAATAAAAGAATGGGGAAAGAATTAATAGCAGACAAGACGATCTCAAACCCTTTGAAGATTTTTTGGATGAAAACACCTTTTAATCTGTTTTCGTGCTCTTAACCTGAGGGAGCATCGACAAGAATTCAGTGAAGCAAAAATGTGGCAGAAAGGACCCCAGAAGTGCTGGGAAAAGCCAGGCTGGACGGAAGGCTGTGCCTGCCACGCTGGCCCAATGGCAGGTCCAGAAACAGGCCCCGCATTCCACAGTTCCTCCCTTGACTCTGGGCTCACACTTTTTCCACTGCGCCATACGTGTGCAGTTAAGTGTTGCCTAAGAAAACATTGGCTAAAAAGGCCAATTTGGATTAGAACTGGGTTTGTCGGAAGACAGGGTTCAGAGTTTTTACCAAATCTTCCTCGTGCTCCCAATCCTTCTGTGGCCTTCCTTTGCAGTACGATGTGCTAACACAGCGCGTCATTTGGCAGGCATTCCCTTTGCACTGTCTGTCCTGCCAGCTCTGGCTCGCTCTGTTTCTCTACAGGAAGGCTCTGAGGATCTTTGCAGTCTGACCTCAGGCCCCCTGGTCTTCTGACACGAACAACTAAGCACGGCCAGGCTGCTCCTCCCACGTGCACCCGTTCTGTCCACGGGTCCTTGATGGTGGGAGTGACTCTCATTTCAATTTCTTATCTGGACACCAGAGCACAGGCCCTGATGTGCTCGGTCAGAAAGGGATTCAGGAAATCGCCTTGAGAAATCCTGTGCACTTTGGTGCTGTGCAGTTCACAGGGTTTCCGTTTGTTTTGCCTGATGCCACAACGTGAAGGCTAGAACAAGCAAGCTCCGACGCTCTTCAACTAGAGTATTTACAGAGGGTTTTCATCCATAACGGCTGGTATCACAAGATCCAGGGAGAAAGCCCTGATAGATGGTATGAACTTTGTGCACAAGGAAGCCAAAATGAGTTCACAAAGTGACTTGGCCAAGGTCACAGGCCAGCTAAGGAACCATCTGTTGATTCTCTACTGCTCATATGACTTAATCTTTTTTTTTTCTGTCCCCGATGATTCTTTTTGTTTGTTTTGCTCTGCAGTTTTAAACACTGTGATTCGCAGCTCTCTGGATAAAGCACTAAAATGACAGAGTAAAAAAACATATGTTTTGATATTTTGATAACAAAGCCACATGACTAGTAAACAGTACAGTTATGATTCACAATTTAAAATACTGCAACTTATGAAAAAGGAAAAAATGAGAACACTTAATATTCAAGGGGCACAATTACCACCGGGATAAGGAAGAATGGCATGAAAATCTAAGAAAAATGTTTTTAAATTAATTAAGTTCTGAGGGTTTTTAAATTTTTAAATTGTATACAGAAAGGTGAGGAATACATATAAAACCTAACACTAAGAAAAAATAAACCCACAAGTTACTGAAATCCATTATATTTGTAAATGACTAGCATCTGCTAAATGCAAGCCATGAGGCAGGTACAGTCCTGAATTCTTGCCATGGGGTCATTGTCACTCACAGCAATCAACAGATCTGTATTCACTTCAACATCTCAGGGGAACAAAGGCAAAACAAACAAAAAAGAAAACAAGTTTCTGGAACAGGTGAGGTCTTCTACCCAACAAGGTTGTCCATCATAATCCTGTAGCCAGGAAAACGTGCAGACAAGGATTCTAGTCCATTTTAAATTATCATGAGTACATTTGAATTGCAGCATGTTCAGCATGTTTCTTATTTCTTGCCCATATGTTTAACAAAATTATTGAAACTCTCTGATCTCTTCTGAGAGCTGTATACAACTCCAGTGACAATATTTCCCTTGAGAATTTGAATGACAAGTTTAGGACAAGCTTCTCTGAGTTTTGCAGTGTCTGCACATCTGCCAGATGTTGCTAATGGTGTAAGGTGACATTTGACTGTGATAGCATCTAAGTTTCAGTGGTCTGGTTTCTCACTTTACTGAATTTAGCCATAAGTTTGCAACTTAAATGAATTCATGATATATAGGGTTTTGGTTTTCCTCTTTAAAATATGGTTATTAAACAGGGCATGCCTATGATTCCAGCACTTGAAAGACTGAATCAGGAGGATAGCAAGTTTGAGAGCACCCTGGATTACATAGGGATTTTTTACGTTAGCCTGGACTGCTTAGTAAGACTCTGTCTCCAAACACTGGAGTCTGGGAATGTCACTCAGTTGGTAAGATGATTGCCTAGCATGTGGAAGCAAGACTCTGAGGTTTGTTTTTTTTTTTTTTTCTGCAGCTGCATAATATGGTAAAACACCTTTGTAATCTTAGCACTTGGGAAGCAGAAGCAGGAGGATCCAGTTTATCCTTAGCTACATAATAAATCTGAGATCATGTGAATCATGTCTCTAAATGAGCAAATAAATGAATAGACAGTTGATAGCCTTGCAGAGAACTGATCCTCAAGCATTTTATGTTTGAGACCTCCATTACAGTACTGGTAGCAGAAGTTAAAATGTTCATCAAAATCAGACAGACGTGTCTGTGGCTATCAATCCTTGATTTTTATATATAAGACTTTCAACTGCTGCTGAGCTTTTTTCGACTGTGCTTCCCTCATTGGTGAAATGTAGTTCTTGATTCATACAGTATGGGTAAGGATAAAGCAATGTAGTAATTGGAAAACCGAAGGCATGCTCTCTCAGGGTTAGCTTAGCAGACAACTGTAGGAAAAACACAGACTCGTGGGGAGAATATAGATTTTTGACACAGAGATAAATATGAATGTATCCACAAAACTTGAATGAAATATTGTGGAGAGTTTAATTTCCTGTGTTCAGTCTCTCTATGTCTTCTAAATTTTCATTAATTAAATAAAAACAAACAGGATGTTGCCGCAGTCAGTGTTTAAAGGAAGACCAAATACTAATGGCATTAGCAAAAAAAACATTTCAGCTCATGGAGGCCGAGATCAGAGCCTTCTTTGACTAGCTTGGGGGAAATTCAGACCCGATCTCTTGAGGTTTTATATTCAGCAATTTTATTTCATCTGATCTTATTCTCCTATGCTACACTCATAGTGACTATGCAGCCCCCACTATCTTAAGCTCACTTCTTTCAAATGTAAAGGCTCTGGGTACTTCGCTGAAAAATGGTTGCTCAGGATGAAGAGCTCAGGCGGTTAAGTTGGCACTGAGAACACTGGCTTTGGAAGAGACGCCTCTAACACAAACCAAGGAAACTCTGAGACTGTAATTTTAAGCAGACGGTCTAAGCCCTTTGGTAAGCAGCGATCCAAGATGAAGATCCCGTTTCACCTGGCCACGAGTATTTGTTCAATCATCAGTTTATCTGGTAGCACCAGCTTTTCTTCTAACCGAGGAGATGCCAGGCCTTTCGAAAGAAAGCCACACCTCCGAGAGTACCTAGTGAGTGCCAGCCAATCCTGACTTGAATTTTATTGTTCCACAATTAGAACAACCTCCACATACATGGGTCTTTTCTGAATAGAGGTGCCTCTCAAATTCAAAAAAAGTGAACAACCAACAGAGTTTCCTGCCACGGGAATCCTTCACAAAAACATTATGAAATGGAAACTCGAGATTTGGTTTAGACAGTCCATCTTGGTAATTAGCCCAGTACAATTTATCAAGCATTTAGTAATAGTGCCTACAAATTCTCCAGTGGTTAAATCCCCAAGGCTGAGATGTCCCGCACTTGTGCGAATTGAGCCATGGGGGGTGAGTTCATACCTCCAACCCTACAAGCTGAAAACTAAAATTCTGGGTCTTCAAAACTGAGCCACAAAGGATACTACATAATAGTTATGCTGAGCTCAAGGTGAGGCTGCAAAAGCCCATAAGCTGCATTCACGAAAATGAGTGACAAACCATGACTCATCTTCCCTTCTGTCCACAACCTTGTATCTTGAGTTCCACATCTATTCTTCATAAACTTTATGACACAGCAGAGGGCTGGAAGCTGTAAACTGGGGTTGACATTTTCACTAGCAAATTTGGCAAAGGTTGCAAAAGATTTCCTGTCTTTGATTTTCAGATGTCCCTCCACCCTCACTGACTATGCAGTTCCAACCACACTCATCTCCTCATAGAGAAGGTTCTGATAGCCTTCGAGACGCCAGTTGACACCACCCCGTTCCCGTGAAGATGGCTTCATCGGTGTCATCACATCAGGTTCTAACATTTCTTATTTTCTCTAGGCATTCATAAGACAAGGCAATATCTTAAGGCACTGTAAGGCACATATGGCATAGTGCCTCACATAACCTTCAGACCTCCTTGACAAGAAATTTCAATGGAGAAGAAGCACATCTCTGTGAAATCTTCTAAATAACCTTCGTCAGAGTTTCCTATAGCACCGAGAGTTTGACTTGCGTGATGTCAGAGTGCTCTCCCTTCTCTTCAGGGACTCTCACAGCCTGGAGATTGTACTCTTTAGCTTCATGTTCCCCAGGGTAAGCCCTCCTGAACATAACTGATGCTGGCATGCTTAAGCTCCTAGTGTCTAGTGTAGAGTTACCTGTCTCTCCTATGCAGGTCCAAACTTAACTAGCCAGAGTAGGTGGGAACTATTCTTCATATAAGCTGTACAGAAAAGAAATGCAGATACATATGTGGTTTTTCCTTAGAAACTCAAGCTGGTTGTTTAAAAAAAATCAACATGATCACAGAAAGCATAAACATGTACTTTTATTTCTTTGTTTGTTATTTATTTATTTTTGAGACAACATTTTTCTGTGTTGCATGGCTGTCCTGGAATTTGTACTGCAGACCAGACTGGCCTTCAACTCAGAAATCCACCTTCCCCTCCCTCCCCAGTGCTGGGAGTCAAAGTGTGGCCACCAAGTGCCTGGCAAAAATGGACTTTCAAAAATGATGAACCTTTACCTTTGGTTTCAACTTTTCCCATAAGTCCTGACCACTGCATGCAAAAGTAAAAAATTGTGAAAGGCAATTCACCGGCTTCTCTCTCTTTTTCCTGGGAATTTGCATGTTGTAGAGTGAGGGACAAAGTAGAAAGATAAGGTGACCCAGTCCCTTTGCCTTGATTATATGTGACTTAGACTTTATTTGAGCTAGTATTTCTCAGAGATCCATTGTCTAGTTTTAAGGTGGAAGAAAACTTAAAATGATGTCATATTGGTTATTTTCTTATTTTCATTATTTATGAAAGTAATTTTCATGCACTAAGCCACTATAAAGATCCAAAACAACTTTAAAACTTTTTTTTGGGGGGGGGGGTCAGAGCTGTTGGGAGGGCAAAGACATGGTGAAAAAGATGGGGGGGAAGCATCAATAAAATTTGTTTGAAAATCCTATAATGAAACGTATAATGCTAATATAGCCTGTAATAAACACCATGATCACAAGCAACTTGAAGAGGAAAGGGTTATTCTATCAACATACAGCTTATAGACCATCATGAAGGGAAGTCACAGCAGGAATTTATAGGCAGGAACTTGGAGGCAGGAACAGAAACAGAGGCCATGGAGGAATGCTGCTTCCTGGCTTGCTCTCAATGGCTCGCTTAGTCTGCTTTCTTATATGATCCAGGACTGCCTGACCAGGGGTAGCACTGCCCCCAGTGGTCTTGGTGCTCTCACATCTATCATTAATGGAGAAAATTCTCCCCAGGCATGCCTATTGACAAGTCTGATGGAAGTGACTCCTCGACAGGGTTTCCTTCTTTCCAGGTGACTCTGCCTTGAGTCTGACAAAACAACACCAACAAAAAACAACGAACCACCCCAGTATGCTAATTAAAAATTTAAATAAAAAATAGTTTTTCGAGAAGTGTCAGCATAATTTTCTTCATCTTAAAAAAGCCACAGTGAATTATTACCCCAATTTTATTTATATATGGTTTATAGTTCTAGTCTATTGCACCCCTGGCTCACTTTCTAGAAGGATATTCATAGACAGACTCAATACATGGAGAGAAAGAA
Organism: Microtus ochrogaster; assembly: GCF_000317375.1. Classification (NCBI taxonomy): domain Eukaryota; kingdom Metazoa; phylum Chordata; class Mammalia; order Rodentia; family Cricetidae; genus Microtus; species Microtus ochrogaster. The sequence goes on along the minus strand of NC_022034.1, from coordinate 34,747,603 downwards.
TTATTTTCATAAACACCAGGCTACATTCTGAAAAATATTAAGCATCACTTTCAGAATGAGTGACTCCGAGAAGACTTCCAGACAAAGTATGGGAGCCTGCATCTTGCTAACATCAAAAAGTAATGAAATAAAACTTTCCAAACCTTTTAGTTTCAGGACTCTAAATGTGGTCAACTAAAAATGATTTCCTGTTTCCAAAAAGATTTTTTTTCCCCTTTCAACAAGAAAATTCTCTCTCTGGAAATATAAGATGTCCTCATAGTCATTTGATATTGCTGAGCATAACTGGGGGAGAAAAGCAGAAGAAAATAGGGAAAGGCCGACAAAACACAAGAAACCCTCGTGGAATTTCAAAGCAGTAAAATGTGGCATAAATTAGCTATGCTGAGACATTTTCTATAGAAAGACTAAAGAACTGAGTCAGGAAAACAAGCATCCGTGGAAAGGACCCTGTAGACACTATGTTTCTGTTTCTTGATTCACATATTAATACAGAGAAGCGGAAAAACCATTTACACTTCTCAAAAAGAGAAGTGTAGGAGGTATTTAGCATAGATGAATAATTACATTGACAGGAAACTGTAGGGTCACCACTCAGATACACTTCTGAATAGGAGAGCTGCTGCTTCACTTCTTAATTTAATGACACTAAAGGCTTATAGCCATTTGTTAATATGTCTCATCTTCTATGCCAGAAAGCTACCTGATAATTTAAAAGAAAGGGGTCGTACAAACCTCACTGCCCATCGGTATTGTGTCTTTTCTACCATTCCCAGCTGCTGTCACAAAAAGCAGGAAAGGAAACTTCCAAACAGCTGTCCACAGAAATCACAACCACCTCCCAATGGAGATGGAAAATCGTGTTCCGTTGGTCTTGAGCAGTGGTGACTGATGTCACTAGCACATCAGAAAGTGATGCTGCAAAGGAAAACGTGGACAACCCTTGTTCTTTCCGATGTAATGATTTTAGAAAAAGACTGGATACTGCATGAATAACTTATATGTGAAAAGGGAACAAGAGAAATGTCAAAGTTGGAAGATGGGATGGAGTGCTGTGGGATGTTGTCTCCTGAATGTGGGACAGTTATTCTACTCCCAAACTCATAGCTGTTGTGATTACCTCCACAAGACTGATGTCTTACCTTGGAGTATAGAGGGCTGGGTTGATCCAAGGCTTTCCCTGAAGCCCTGCTGTATGGAAAAGAAACATAACTCATTCTCCAAAGTAGGAATATGCTTGGTAGAGCCAGTAATAGTCTGGGCCAGGGCCTCGGAGCTTCTCCTGAGGGACTGGTATATAGGGAGGGACTACAGTTCCTTTGCTAAATCCAGGAACCTGCTCGGTGGATGTAGTAATAGCCTGGGTCCAGGGCCTTGGGGTCTCTGGGGCTTTGCAATCTGATTACTGAACTCTTCTTACTGTTAGGGGCTATGATTACTAGTTGATAGGTGCTTTGCATGTAATGTCTTTGAGATGTCTAATACAACATCATTTGTCTAGTTTCCTTATACAACATCATTTGTCTAGTTTCCTGCTGATTTAGTCCCCTGGTGTGACAATGTCTGCTGATGCTGTCCCATTTTTTTCCCCAGAAAATAGTATATAAGATGCTATACTTCTTGACAAGCTTGCATGGCATTAAGACTCCCATTCCTTTACTTGTGGGAGTGGAGAAGGAAAGCTTGGAAGAACCAGAGGATTAGGGAGTTTTGCTGTGAGCTTGTGTCTCCTAGGAATGTGAGAAGATACAACCATGAAGTCTAACCAACATGACTGCCAAAGCATGATCTGAACAAGAATGAGACCAAAAGACTGAAAGAGGAAAGCTCAGGCCTCAACCCTAGATCAAGAACTATGGGCAGCTAAGGAATACTGAGAGCAGGAACATTGTTTTTTCCCAGGGGTGTGCACACCAATTGGTCCCCCAATACTAAATGGTCGGCTCTGAAAACATATAAGTACAAGTAATATTTTACAGACTGAGCAGGTTGTATTAATGTATTTATGAACACATACTCATATGCAGCAACTATTAAAGAAAAAGAGGCCATGAATTTGAAAGGTGAGGATCCATGGGAAAGGTTGGAGGGAAAAGGAGCAAATTATGTAATTATATCAAAATCTCAAAAACATTTAAAACACTATTTTAAAAAGTTAAATACAAAAGTTAAAATGTCACAGGAACTATGAAGACTACATAAATTTGATGTGGAGACAATAATTTAATTCACAGTATAAGTAACCTGTTCGTGAAAACTGGCCATATTTTCCAAAGCAAAGGCAAAAAGGGAGTGGCCTTGTTTTATGTTTTAGCAGAGAAGATGTGGCTAACATCGGGAGTAATAGAACACATGTAGGGGTCTTCTGGTTGCTACAGCAGACATCTGTGGTGACATCATAGCCCATACAGTTGGGAAGTGATGTGCACCCATGACGGAAGAAAAGTGGGGATAAAGGGCAAATTCGTCTTAGAGTGTGAACATAGTTTGGACTAGCCACGCCTCGAGAACACGTAAAGACTGAATCTCAGTTGAGAACTGCTGATGTAAGGCTATGGAATAGAATGTAAATCTTTGCATTTCTGGAGCAGATTCCTCTGCATTTCCTGTAGTTTCCTGCTCACATGGAGTTGCAGAATCACCGAGACAACACCAGGGTAGAGAAGAAGATGTGCAAATAACAGAATAACCCCCAAAGTGATCTGAAATGCTCTGCTTTCTCTGGAAAGGACTCTCTGGAATGTCTTCTGTTCTCTCTTTGTCTAACCCCATCAGTCACATTGCATTACCAGATGCCACAATATTAAACACGCTAAAGGGCAAAGGCCAAAGGAGGCGGGCAAATTGCTGCTTGTTAACCGAATGAGAAGAAAAGAGAACAGGAGCTCCTTCCAGAGCAGCTAGCATCATGGATCTTTTTTATAATGGTCTAATCCAGTCCCTACAAAGTTCCCCTTCCCAGCTTTGGCTGATGGTACTGCTCCTACGAGCAGGTGAAAGTTTCTTTTTGTTGTGTTCTACACTCCAAAGGCAGTCCTGACTTAGGTCAAATATAAATGAAGAAGGCAGGACACATTCCATCGCATAGTCATAGGCAAATTCTGCTCTAACTAGAGTACGTTGACCACAGTTAAACCCCCCTCTTTACACACCAATCCATCAGGTAGGGCTATTCTGTTAAGAAAACGGGCACTAAAATCACTAAACCAAGTCCTAAGTTCCAAACACTTGCAATCAAGCAAGAACTTGTGTATGTGTGGAATAAAGGCCTGTTTTATCTTTCATCCTTAGCCCATGTTTCAGGAGAACAAATAGCACTGTCTCTTAGGAGGCTGCGAGCCGTTCATAACCAGAGAGTAAGGTGTTATCTCAAAGGGAGCTTACACAGTCACGTGACTTAGCCATAACTCTCTGCCTAGAACTAGTACCTTCACCTAGTTCCTTCCTCTTTTCCTCCGTGAAAGCAGGTATTTTAAAGTATGGGAGGGCAAGGATGAAGAAAGATTTAATTTATGTGTAATATGTGTATAATACACTCACAAAAACCTTGCACTAATAATATGGACATTGAAATTATCCAGTAGCTCAGATATCCAAAAAATTTCCAACATCACCCTGCTTTATTATATAAATTTTTTCAGTTGAAATATAAAGAACAACTTGATAAATATTCTGGGAATGCTCTGAAACCATCTTAACCCAAAATAAAGACAATTGAAATGTGTCTTCTTTCATGTTCTCTGTGCAAGTTTAAAGTCAAAAGTCCTCAGGGTTAGATGATAATAATAAGTTAACTCTGACCACAAAGAGGATCACTTTTAAATTTATTCCATAAATAGTTTTTCCATTTTCTACCTCTCTTTCTTTCTCTCTCTTTCTCTCTTTCTCTCTTTCTCTCTTTCTCTCTCTCTCTCTCTCTCTCTCTCTCTCTCTCTGTATCAGTGGAGAGCAAAATGTCAGCAATATTATTTTCAGTCTAAGTAAATTAAGTAAAAATAAATTTCTTATGCATGAAAAGTATAAGAAATTCAGGCTTTAATACAAAAGATGGGAATTGTGTTCCACTGTATTGTGTGTTCATTTTACTGCACTCAACTGTGGGTGTGACATATTCTAGCTCCGTGCTATACTGCACATTCTGACAATTCTTGTAAGAGACCATATGTCACACACACACACACACACACACACACACACCAGTGACACAGTTATAACTCAGTGGCTTTTGAGATGTCATCCATGTTGGCACACTGAATGAGTTTTAAAAACTACTAGCACATGACCAACATACACAATAGGAAGAAGAAAAGGTCAGTCTTTGAAAGTTGTCCTTTCCTGTAACACATGGAGTGTTGGTTACTTTATCACCGGAATTAGAGGGTGAAAGATTGCTACTACGATGAACTAGTGCTACAGCTGGGCTAGAAGAACACCATGCCTATTGTTACCACCAGACAGAGCATGCACATGGTTCCTTTAGAGCATCAGTCGCAGCACGGGAGAATTGCTTCACAAGCAAGGGAAGATAAAAAGCAGACTAAGTACTGAGTTACACGTTTGTTACACAGCAAGGAAATCTATTTGTGGGTAGCTAATTATCTATACTATACTAGATTTGAAGCAGTAAGAATTCCTTTTGAGTGTAGAAAATTATTTTTAAAATTTTGATTTATGCATATGGGTGTTTTGCCTGCGTGTGTGTCTGTGCACCATGTGCGTGGCTGGAGCCCTCAGACGGGAAGAGAGCGTTAGATTCCTGAGAGTGGGAATTACAGGCAGTTGTGAGCTGCCTAACATGAGTGTTTGGATCTGAACCTGGATCTTCTGCAAGAGCAGTTAGTGCTCTTAACTGCTAAGCTCTCTCTCCAACTCCCGAGGAATATTTTAGTGACTTTGTTTTGGAAGAAGCAGAAGAAGATGATATTATTCATTGTTATTTATTTATGGGATCAATTGCTATTACAGAAAAATCATGACTTGTGGACAGTCTGTAAAACAAATATGAAGGAGGATATTTTCAAACAAAATGGAGATTGTATTAATTTTCTGCTCTCTGAAACAGTGTTCTGTTTGCTGAGACCAAAGGTGGGGAAAGAGTGGGAAACAGAGAGGACTTAGTGCCACAAACCTACCAAATTTTCAAATTTTGCTTAAACAAAAACAGCCCTCAGTCAATATTAATGGAAATTTAGTAGATTTGGAAATATGCTCTTTCTGCAAAGGCATTCATTTCTTGACAAATTCAATTTAAAATAACAAAAGGATACATGTTAAACATGCTGCAGCATAGTATAGTGAGTAATGCTTCCTTGACTGACAATCATAAATCATGAGCATGAAAAAATTAGGACAAGACCGGGACTGAAGAGATGGTTGGGTGGTTAAGAGAACTGACTGTTCTTGTAGAGGACCCAGGTTCAATTTTCAAAACTCATACCAGGTTGCTCACAGTCACCTGTAACAGCAGTTCTGGGGCACCCAACACCCTCTTCTGGCCTTCCAGGGCACATGTATGCATACACGCATACACACATATACATAATTTTAACTAAGTTGTAATAAAAATAAAATTAAAGTAAGAGTTAAGATTTCATCCCCAAATAAAATTTGCAATTATATCTATGTCATATTTATTATGTTATATTTATATA
>NC_022034.1:34732826-34741711 GCF_000317375.1 Microtus ochrogaster | reverse complement strand
CAACACATACTAAACGTCATATATCAAAAAAAAGAACCTCATTGAATTTTGCTAATGTCTTTCGGGTTTTAAAGTATGAGTATGATTAAATCACGTGCTGGTGGGTTAGTTTAGTATCAGCATTCAGCAAAGCAGTCTGTGAGAAAAGACATTTTGAAAGACAAAATAGATAATGTCTCATCACAGACAACATTAACAGATGCACAGTTGTAATTGACTTTGATGATGAAAACCCTAATTTTGAATTACAATTAAAAAAAATGTTAGCCTCTTTTCCTGAACAGAAAAAGAACCATGTTTTTGTCATTAGGAGACATATTAAAAACATTATTATGTAGTTGTTCAAAATAATTTTAGCATGTAGTACTCAACTGTAACTTTTATTAGATTTTAATTTCATCAGCTGGAAGGTATGCAGCAACCTTTTATTCAGGCTTAATTATAAACTCTAGCATATTTCTGTGATTTTATTTCTTGAGTCATACAGCTTCACTTGTTAACTGTCTGTGTCTTTATGAAGACGTCTCTGACCATCACCAGAATGAGACATGTTTGAACATCGTGTCAGGAAAAATGGGTGGCAGTTGTCCTGAGAACTGTGTACAACCGTCAAGGCTGAGATGAACCCAAAGATGGCCGTGACAAACTCCTATACTTCAAACTGGGCAGAGAATCTTTAAAATACTGCAATTCTTAAATTGCATGTACTTATTTCATGGGTTTGTGTGTGGACAAGAACCTTCCACGGGCAGTAAGAGGATGAAGTGTGGAAGGTAATTCTCTCCTGGGGCCATATGGGAGCTGCTGGTTGCACAAGTCACCTGGCTTGGCAGCAAGTGGCCTTGTCCAATGAACTATTTACTAACTTAACTAGAAATTACAAGATCTTTCTAAGATCGTTGACCGAAAGATCTTAGAAATACTGTACCAAATCTGAGTCTTTTAGTCTATTGCCATAATAAATTCAGCATTGTTTTAGTCTGAGAGATGCTACAGCTAGACATGGCTTATACATACATGGAAAACTGTATGAGCTGTCCCAAATAGAATATTATTATTATTATTTAACTCTGAACCACAAGTCATAGCATATTTTGATTTTTTTTCTTTTCTTGGTATTTGCTCTCTGATATTTCAATAATGAATACTTTATTTAATGTTTTATCTGTCTTGTGTCTCTATTCATGTTCTTTCCAGTAGACCTATTTTAAGTTTAAAAAGATCTTATTCAGTTTTATTTCATGTGTATGAGTTTTTATCTTTATGTATGTATGTGTGTTTGTGTACAGTACCTGCAGGGGTGAGAAGGGAGCATTGGGCACCTCTAGAACTAGAGTTACAGGTGGTTGTGAGCTGCCATGTGAGTGCTGGAAACCAAATCGGCTTCCTCTGAAAGAGCAACAAGTGTTCTTAACCAGTAAGGCTCCTCTGCAGTCTCAGGAATTTTACTTTATAAGTTAATACCTGTTTTACAATTATTCCATTCTAAAAGACTATTTTTTTGTTAATTAATATTCTAAAATTATTGTGGGAGAAGACTTATGTTTATTTATTTTTGAGTTCCTTATTAGATTAAAAAAGCTTATATTGAGAAGAAAGATTACTGAACCTTTTAGAAAAAGAAGGTATTTAATTTTAATTTCATTGTGTGTTTGTGTGTGTGTGCGTGCAAGCATGTGTGTGTGTGTGTGTGTGTGTGTGTGTGTGTGCATTTATGTGTGTGTGTACATGTGCCCATGGAGGCCAGAAGAGGGTAGCAGATCCCCTGGATCTGGAGTGATAGGTGGTTGTGGGCCACCTGTCATGGGTACTGGAAATGGAATTCAAGTCCTCTGCAAGAACAGTATGTGCTCTTACCTGCTGTCTTATTTTTATTACAAACATTTTATGTATTTTTATGTGTATGTATGTATGCATGTATGCATTTGTGTGCTCACACGTGTGTCAGTGCACCTCACATTGTGCGCATGGGTGTAAAAGTCAGAATTCAACCTTAAGAGTTGTTCCTCAGGCACAATCTACTTCATTTTACCTTGATCTCAGACAGGGTTTTTCACTGGGGCCTGGTAATTAGGCTTGCTGATTGGGCTTGACTGTCTCTACCTCCCCAAACCGTAAGACTCACTTTTTATGTGGAGTATAGAGATTAAACTCAGTCCTCACACTTCTGGGCAAACACTTTACTGACTTAATCTCCTGGCCCCAATCAATTTTTCCTTTAGGAAGTATTTTTAGCTAAAGAAACGAACACTTAAGATTATGAAACTTTGTTTCTGAATAATCACATATACTGTTTTATTAGCAAATAAAGAAGATAGAGTTGTTAATAAAAAATAAGGTCCTTACATTCTTTAAAATGATATATATTTTAAGACGGTTTAGAGAAGGGAAAGTAGGTCTTTTTGTCATGCCCCTGGGGGCAGGGTGTCCTTTTTCTAATGGGATGCAGAGTTATGCTTGTATGCATCTATAAACATTGCTTTCATTTAAAAAAATCAAATTCATTTATACTATCCCAGTTTGTTCACAGTCCTGAGACTCATGAATTCCTTTTAGATTATGGTTTTATGATGTGCCAAATGCATTTCACCTATGATGCAGCCGCTATATATGTAGCCATAGCCTGGGAAGTCATCAGATTCTGGAAGAATTCATCCAAGATGCACAGCAGTAGGGCCAGGCTAATCAGTCAGTCCTGCTCCAGAATCCTAAGACACTACCATTTTGCTTTCCAATGACTTTGTTTGTTTCCATAGTTATGTATTTGTAGGGAATCTGTTTGTTTGAGTTTGTTTACCCTGTTGACATAGAGAACAGTTGTAATTGTTAGATAATTTCAGTGCTAGAAGACAACATTAGCTAATGTGGGTGTCACTGAAGCACCCTGGAAGTGGCTAATAAATTGCAATTATGAAATCACAAGTTTACTTTTATTGAAACTAAGGTCAAGTCCCTGTGTCTTCCCAACTCTTCTTGCCTTCTTAGCTTTAATGTTTTCAGAAAAAAAAAATGAAGATTTAAAAAAAGAAGAAAGCAAAGACTATTAAAAACACAGTTTTTCACTCTACCTTCCAAGATTTTAGTAAAAAGGGGGCTTAGACACTGAGTAGAACAGAATGAAAAGATTATGACATCTGAAAATGGCAAAGCTTTGAAAATAGTAACTATCTGGCTAGTATTTGTTTGCAAATTGATGATAAAATGTGGTATTTTCTATTTCCAGCATCTTCAGAGATGAGGGATGGAGTAAGACTCAGACAACTGTCTTTCCAGAACAGAGTTTCAAGTGAAGACAGCTCAGAGTCGCCAGTGTTTTCTTCCTGTTAGGAACTTAGCATAGCTCAGTCTACAGTAGTCCATTGTTAGCTGACAAAGGTGGGCTTTAGTTACATGAGGGGGCTGACTTGTTGGGGTTAATGCCCCACCCGGTACCCCACATCCAGCAAGTCCCAAAGAAAATCACACAGAGATCTCCATAAGTTATGAAACTGATTGGCCCATTAGCTCAGTCTTCTGATTGGCTCTTGTAGCTTATATTAACCCATTATTCTTATCTATGTTAGTCACACGGCTCGGTACCTTTCTCAGCATGTTGCCTCTTCGGTGTTCTGGGCTGGACTGGGAGGAATGGGCATTCTCCTTTTTAGCATTCTTCTGTTCTCATGGCCCTGCCTCTACTTTCTGTCTGGTTGACCTGCCTATACTTCCTGCCTGGCCAATCAGCGTTTTATTAAAATACATGATTGACAGAATACAGACAATTCTCCCACACCAGGCTTTTAACTAGTGAGTTTGGACATAGATTGTCTCAGATGTAGAAAAAGAAAAAAAAATCAAAATTAGTACTCATCACTTGTCTAGCAATCAATTCCATATATTTTAAATATAAAATACTTGCATTAATGTACTTTGTTAAAACACAAGATGACATGCCCAGGAAATAGCCCAGCATCCATCATTTTCTTGGTTTTGCAATTTAAAAAAAAAAACTATTCTTTTTCATCATATTTTCTCATTACTATACAAATCTTGTATTATAAAACATATGACAAAACATAATAGTCATAGACAAAAACTACACAGGAAAAGAGATATGTATCAAATTCCATTTGATTATTAAATATTTCAATACACGGCACAAAATCTCTCAAGATATTTAGCTAATGCAGCTAGCTACCCGTTCTTTCAAGGGCATTTTTTGTGATATGGAGTCAAATAACCATTTATGATAAATGAATGGTTAAAAGGCACATCATATGCCTTAGATGGATTTAGTCTTTTATTTGAAATCATCAGGTGTGAAGAAAACTTCAGTAACAGTGTGCAAGAAGACAGAGAATGCTCAAGCAGCATGAAGAACTTACTGTAGGAAGAATGAGTGAGTTGGGAAGAACCTGGAAGGCCAGAGACAGAGGGAAAGGAGGTGAAGGCAGTTAGTGAATTCCCAGTAGTGTATACTTTGTGAGGTCCAATTTTGTATCTTTTGCACCACTAGAACTGACATAGGCTTTCTCTTTTTCTCCACTTACACCCGATTATTTACTATGCCCTGAGAGCTTTTCCTTTAAAAGTTTTCCTTTAAAGTTCTTTGAAAACTTTTTCTAAAAATTCCTTTTGCTCTTAAAAAGGAGTAAAGAAAGCACAATGCTTAAAAACGTTTTTAATATTTTAAAAGTTTGAAAGTTCTTTTGAACATGATGAGTAAATACACAAAGATAGTAATAAACAGCGGGATAAATGAACATGTTAATGCCTGAGGAACATTCATGATAACTTTTGGCTTGCTGCTTTTTAGGTGAGAGACTAGGTCCTGCTTTCTGTGCCATCTGTCTAGTCATAAGCAGGGATGGTCAGCAGATGGAGTAGAAGAATCCAGAGGCAGAGCTGGGCAAAGGGGGGTGGTTTTAAACAGACTTGCTATTAACCACTCTGATTTAAACAACAGTAGTGTATCTGGAAAAAGAAAGACAGAAGGAATGGTAAGAACTCATAAACCGTATCACCTTTGACATCCCAAGCACTACGGCTTGTGTCCCCTCAGTGGTGTGTTGAACTATCTAGTGCGCTACTTAACCTGAAATCGCCGTGTTGATAGGTCTGTATGTGGTCACTAGCTGATGAAAGAGCTTTACCATTCTGCTTTCAAAAGGATTGCTGTACTACACTTTGTAAAGTTATGCTTATATCTGGGTTAAAAGTATATTTTCTCTTCCTTTTCTTTCTTATTTTTTATAAAACTAATGTGTTGTACCCACCAAATGTTGCCAAGTGGCTGAGTATGAAAATATATAATGAGCAGGGATACAGATGGCAATTGGGTTGTATAATTCATTGTAAATTGATGAATAACGAAAGTTTCTTGTAATTTAACAATTTGACTAGTTGAATGAAAGTTCATAGACATCCTATGTGGTATGATGTTAAACTGTGTATTTTTCCTGCTCCAGCTAGGCCAGGATTCCTGGAGAAGGAATTCACCTTTATTGAGTACTTACATAGTATGAGATGTCTTAACTCCAGTGAACACCTTGAAAGAGAAGAAGAAAGTGACCTTCTTAGGAAGGACCCCCTTTTCTGATTAGGAACAACATGACTAAATTATAATATTAACCTAGGTAGTGGTAGTACACACCTTTTATCCCGGCACCCCTGAGGCAGAGGCAGGAGGATCTCTATAAGTTTAAGGCCAGACTCATCTATAGAATGAGTTCCAGGACAGCCAGAGCCACACAATAAAACCCTGTCTCAGAAAAAAAATAACAGTAATTTTAATAATGTAATGCCTTGTATTCCCAATAGTTTGTATGGTCTATTTTTATTTGCGATTACTCTATCAATGAGTCCTTTTATTTATTAATGACTGTTTTCATTCAGTTCCCACTTTCTTGTCCCTGTAGTGGATTAAAGAGCAATTATCCGTATCGGCTAATCTATTCACTTGGTTTACTCACTGGAATAATTTTTAACTTAACTGAAAGTGTGTATGGTGGTTTATGATTATGAGCATGTGTAGTTTTCTTGGTCGTTTAGGCTATTAACATTTTCTCAGAATAAACTAGAATAAAAAATGTTAAACATTATGTTTTACTTCTTTTAAATATCCTGTATGTTTTGTAGCCAGTTCCAAAAAATACAAAACTAACATTAGTGCTTAATAACTGCTTGGGCTGTCTGCTTCTAGAAACAAGTGTCAAATGTATCTCTTTTTAAAGCTTCTAAAATACCTTTCACTCAGCTGAAAATTAGAATAAAATTAATCTTTTTAAAGCATCACAGTGAGAGAGATATAATTTATATATGTTAATACATATAATACAATTATATATAGCATGCTATATTGTATATAATTTATATGTGCTTATGAAATATTAATATTTAATAGATAATGCATTATTATATACATATATAATCATATATACAATTCTTTTTCTTGAAAAACCGTTTCATGGCCTAGCCTGGACTGGCCATGAATTCACAGCAATCATTCTGCCTCAATCTCCTGTTTTATTCCCTAACCTAGGCTGGCCATGAACTCACAGCAATCTACCTCAGTCTCCTGAGTGTTGAGATTACAGGACTAAGCATCAGAACTGGCTTTCACAGCACCTGCACTTCCCTGTGTGTTTAAAACCCAAGAGGTTCTGGTAACACAGATATAAGGTCAAATAAAAGTGATTGTCAAATTTAAGCCCCTTAACTTTTTATCAATTAAAGTAACCAGTGTTTAATGACCAGGCAAGGCCCAAATATCCTATTTTATCAGCTGGAAATGAAAAAGAAAGATAGCTATTCCATATGAAGCACACATTTGGAAGACAAATTCTTTGATAGAAAGTATTTCACGGTAGAAATATCAAGAAGACAGACAGGGCAAGAAGGGCAGGGAGGGACAGAGTACAAGATCCCGAATCTCAGGCACCACGCGCTGCTGTATGGTTTTTTTCACACCGCTGACCTCTGCTGCAGTAATGTTTACCTTGATTTGAGGTTTCTTGTCCTGTCTTCCTCTTCCTGGCTTGGCTGTAGCTTTTAAACTAAAAATAAAAATAAATGAAAGCAGAGAACAATTTTACTAGCAAGTGTCTTACAAAAAAAATAACTGTAGCCTCATAAAGGTTTATCTTTTCTGATTTGTTCCAATTTGGGATACAATAAAAACATAAAACAAAGCCTTACATCATGTCCAACAATCTAAATAAACTACTTTCTTACCCAGCCTCACAAAGAGAACTGCAGATTCTTAAAGTTCAGTCAGTGTACAGAGTTTAAAAAGCCCCCCCACACCAGTGTCTGCGGAAATCCCCCTGCACGTTGTGCACACAGACAGATGTGTGCATTGTGCACACAGACAGATGTGTGCATTGTGCACACAGACAGATGTGTGCATTGTGCACACAGACAGATGTGTGCAGGAAACCTGCCCTAACGTTAGAAATGTTGCCATGATATACAGTGTGGCAGAATGTCCAATCTTTCAGTAAATGTTGTTTTAACAAATATCAGATTTCAAGATAATCTCATGTAAGTCTGAAGTACAATATTCCGTGTTGGATATAAGATTGCAGATAAGCCCTGGCTTTTAAATAGCTGCAACAATTTTGCTTCAAGTGCATTTTACAGGCTAAAATGTGAGCTCACTTTGAATGCTGAATATCAAGTGCTGGAAAATAGATGGTAAGCTTTCATTTTTCCAAACAAACTTTGTGCTCTGAAAACACTAACGGAATTACTAAGAATATATCCTGTTCCCTTAAAAACATATTTATTTTGTCTTCAAATTTTAGACTTTTATTTCAAAAATGAAATTACTCACGCCACACGCACACACACACACACACACACACACACACACACACCTTGTACTTAGGTGTAGAGGGGAATTTACTTTCATCACTGCACACTGTCCTTCAAAACCTCCAGACAGTATCTCTTAACATGTCAAGTTTGTATTTGGTAATTTTCTGAACTAAGTTATCTATTAGAATTTATGCAAATGGGCTCTTTGAAAAATGAAAACGGTCTTATTTATGAATCAGAAATGAGTTGAATATATTTGAAACTTGTTAAGTATTTCAAAAGTTGTAATTTCCTGGCTGAAAAATAATACTCCACTTGAGTCAATTCCTCTAGTCTGAGTAATAACTGGCCAAAAGCATGTGTTTAAATGCCAATAGAGGCAGCCGTCTTTATTTTCATGATATAATAGCATGTTTTTCATGCTTTCATTCTCATGAACTGTAAATTGTGTTTATCAAAATGTTAGAGCTACTTTCTTACGTGAGAGTGTATGTCTTCATAGGAATCTCCTATGCCAGGGCTAATCCCGGGTCTGTTGAGTTCATTTAAGGTAGGCTCTCCTTGTTCCTTTTAACTTCACATTGTGACTTCTCCTCTGTAAAATGGGAACAAGGCTTACCCTCAAGGAATGTTGGGAAGATAAAATAAGATGTTCCACAAAAAAAAAAAAAAGTCCAGGACAATGCCAAGTACACAAATGGTAGCTATTAAAATTTGAACCAAATGAGAGATTTCTTTTTAGGTCACATTTTCAGCTTTGGAATGACTCACTGTGCCAATCGAGGTTTAAAGATGTCCTCTTTCAGTTCGGTGACACGAGAGCTGGGCTGACCCCATCAGTAATTTATCTCTCAGGCAGCGGACAGCTGAACACTTCACCACTGCAAAGGAAAACTCCCTGCTGCACTCAGGCTGATGTGCTGTCCTGGGGTCTGCATTCCCAACAAAGAGCATGTGAGAAGCAAGCAACAACACTCAAATGATAATCAAACTCGTTAGAAATTCTTTTGGTTCCGAAAACACTGAACCTGATAGAAGAGAAAGTGGGAAGTACTCTACAACACATGGGCACAGGAGACCACTTCCTA
>NC_022034.1:34687594-34731286 GCF_000317375.1 Microtus ochrogaster | reverse complement strand
TAAAAATTATTTTTAAAAAGTTAACAAGAAATTTAAAAATTTAACAGGATAAAAACTCACAAGTATGAATTAAGGAAACCTCAAAATACAATTTAATATAGAAAAACATCAATGTTTCAAGTAGGCAGCACTTAAGCTCTTTCTAAACCCAAAGGTGGGATTACCTAATAATTTGCTTCCAAAGGGCGGACTACAGTGAGAGAAGGTTGTGAAGAGGAGGAAGTTTTTCATGTGGTGAGGAATCAGGTAAAAGTTTTTCTCACCAAATCTTATGACCTGAGTTCAATCCCTGGTACTCACATGGCAGATAGGGCCAACCAACTCACCAAGGTTGTCCCCTCTTCCACATGTATACTGTGGTACATGAGTCCCCCCAAACACACAATAAATAAATGTAAATAATAAAAATTTCAAATAATTTTTCATGTGTTGAAAGACATATAATTCTTAAGATGGTTATGACAGTCGTGACACAGACCAGAGCACTAGATTATACAAAGTCAAAAGTTAAAGTACAGGTTAGTAGGGACAAATTACACTTGTGGGAATTTTTAACCCTCCTTTTTCTTCCATTGATAGTAAATAGACAGTTAAAAATGAAGGCAGAGTAAAAAACAAAATTAATAACCCTACAAACCATGCCACCTATTGACAATAACTTTGAGATAGCAGAACTCTGATTGAAACATAGGTGGGTGGTGATGGAAGATACAAAATAATCTCACACTAGTTCAGAATTAGATATAATAATAAGATGTTGCCAATCATGGTATACTGTTACCTAATATTTAAACTCAATAGAGACTCTCAATCTAATGGGTAAGAGATAGAATTTTTTCACACAGCATGGAAGCCTCAGGAAAGTCATATTTTTACATTGACACATAGGGTTCTAAATCAGAATACTTTGGAAAACCAAGTGGAGGCTTCATGACTTCTCTGAATCAGGTTTGAAAACTGTAGATCCATTCCTGCTGCGTTCCATTGTCTTTACATAGATCACCAGTCAAACCATATAGTATTTCCATTATTTTCACATGCAAACTCATTCATAGGATTTTATGGTTTAGACGTAGATTATCACCAAGAGAGGCTCAGATTTTGAAGGTTTGGTCCCGAGATGGCAGGTGCAATCTTTGATTGGTGATTGATCAGGAAAGCTCTGACCTAATTAGTGGAATCTACTGGACAGTTCATAACATAATGACATGGCTCTTGGTTTTCTTCTGGACTTGTAGTCCTGCTGTCTTTATCATATTTCCTCTTCCATAAATGTGGCCTTGTTTTGCAGTTGAGAAAACATTTCTACCTTCCTTCTGCTTGTACGAGGTCAGAAGTTTCAAAGGAGTCTCTTAATTTTCTCTTATCCTTTTCTAGTTTAGTTTGATATAGTTCCTTTTGAAATGTGTTGAGCTTTATTCTTATGTACCTGCTTTTACTTCTGACAGATAAAATTCATCCAACACATACTCAAGATCTCTATCTTAGCTCATTGAGCTAGAGGGGTACATCTATGAATGTTCCATGTAACAGAAACCATGTGATAGAATAAAAAGCCCTCAGAATAGAATGAAAAGGGATAAGAAAAGTGCTTATGAGCAAGTCTCTGTGTATCTGCACACATAAACACACACACACACACACACACACATACACACACACAAACTTGATCCAATTCAGTATACAAAGGGAAGCAATCAAAAGAATTGAAAGGTAAAGAAATACAACTCATTTGCATTCATAATGAGTGTAGTAGACCCAGACTTATTAGCCTAAATATATCATCCGTGTGAATCATGTATTAATTCTTCACATCTCAGAAGGAAGTTTGATCTAGGAATTGCTGTAGCCTTAGCATTCATTGTCCTCCAAATGTTGTGGGCATCTAAACTTTCAGTATGATGGTGTTCAGAGATGAACCATTTGAGAAATAACTTACGTTATAAATGTGGAGCCGTCATGAATAGTGACCCTGTAAGAGGCATTTCAGAAGGCTTTCTTAAACTTTGCTTCCTATAGTCAAAGTTAAAGGCCTGGAGACTGAAAATAGTTCATCACTGAGAACCCGACCATTGCTTCCACTCTGCTTCTAGACTAAAAGCCTCTAGAACTATGAGAAATGAACATCTCTTATTTATAAGCCACCCAATTTATTGTACTTTGTTATAGTATTGTATGTTCTCTAATATGGGAGAATACAGTGTGTGTCTGTGTGTGTGTGTGTTCAATGATAAGCTATAATGACTTACAAAACAAAAGCCAAGTATCTTTTAAAAAACTAATTGCAGTTAGAAAATATTGTTTTAAAGAGTTGAACTCAAAGCCAGAAAAGGCTACTTTAAGTTAACATTCACATATTCAGTTGGGGTTGTATTTGATTTAATAAGGCAACAACAAGGAGATTCAATAAAGAGATATATAGTAAACATTTAGAAAGTTTATTTAGTAATTCCATTCCTAGAAAATAAAATCAGTGAAGTTGTTAAAAATTTATGAACATCCGTGTTCATCGAAGTGCCATTTTAGTGCAAGAATGCTAACTAAAACGTAACTTTTAATGAAGAAAAATCACAAACACTTGCCATTTTCAGCAATAGAGTAACTGCTAAGTAAATCATGAAACATACATGACTTAAGAATTTAAAAGCTAATAACAATTATGCTTTCATGAAATAGAAATGAGGTCATGATAATGCAAACCATGTAAAATGTGATTCCAATTAAGTCTAAAATACATACACACTAAAACTTACAAGGAAATAAATCAAAATATTAACACTGTTTCTGTGTATTGCCATTGTGGCCAACTTTTATTTTTTTCTTTGTTCTATTTTTCTGTTCCTACTATAAAAGCATGGACTATTTTAATAAACAAAAGACAATAGAAACAATAAATTTGAACTAAAGTAATGTGGTATTAGAAGGCTTTTCTTCAAGCAATTGCACAAAAAAACCAAATTCTTGGTAACAAAGCCTCTAAGGGAAAAGTGCTCATCTCAGCATAGTTGGGAGGACAAACATGCAATATGGGAAGTGCTGGGGAAAGATTCAGACAAATCAAAACAGAGACAATTCCCTCAGGTGTGTGGTTTTCTATTTGGCACAATACCCATGTATTCATATGAGATCTTACCCAGAAGCACTAATAGAAAACAATCAAGGGCAAAACGGAGTTAGTGCAAAGAGAATGGGACAAGATGATGGAGCCCATGCAGAGAGAATGGGGAAAGATGCTGGAGCCCATGCAGGGAGAATGAGGAAAGATGCTGGAGCCCACTACCAGTACCACTTTATCCAGACTTGCCTAAGGCATTGATTCAGTAGGCCCTACAGAGCAGCAGTAGATTTAAGCAACACAGCTTGAAAATCATCTAAGACTAAGGTCAGAATCCACACTGTAACCTTCATGTTTCATTGCATTAAAAATATGTAAGAAGCTGAAAAGATTTTGGTGGTTAAGAACACTTACTATTCAATCATGGGAACTGCAGTTCAGATCCCAGAAGCCTGGTAGGGTAGTCCACAAGCATCTGCAACTACACAGCTCCAAGGAATTCAATGTCCTCTATCGGCCTCTTCAGGCACCCACATTCACATTTGTGCATACAGTTATATGGACAAGTACTTGTGTGCATGCATGTACATGTATGTACACATATGCATGTATAAACTCCAAAGTTAAATAATAATGTGAGAAATTATATGTAGTCTGTTGTGGGATAATGATCATGTACACTGTAAACATTTGTCACTTGTACTAGTTTCATAAAATGCTGATTGGCCAAGAACCAAGCAGGGGCAACAAAACCAAGAGAATTCTAAGAAGAGGAAAAACAGAGTCAGTCACCAGCCAGATGCAGAGGAAGCAAGATAAGAATGCCTCACTGATAAAAGGTACAAAGTCATGTGGCTAAATATAGACAAAAATTGTGGATTAATTTAAATTGTAAGAGCTAGTTAATAATAAGCCTCAGCTAATAAGCCAATTTATAATTAATATAATCCTTTGTGTATATCTTTGGGACTCAACAGCTGCAGTTACAGGCAGGACAGAAAGTTTTGTATACAATAATCCTTGTAAAAATAGGGTCAATTCAATTCATTTGTTCTTCACAAACTCACTGGCCATCTCTATTAAAACTCTAATTCTAAAATAGCTCTTTATTAACATCTGTAGGTTCTTGGCCTAGAACAGTGGTTCTCAACCTGTGGGCTCTGACACCTTTAAGGCAATTAGTAACAATGGAGATACATCTCATATGTCAGATATTTATAATTCTATTCATAGCAGTAGCAAAGCTACAGTGATGAAATAGCAACAAAGCAATTTTATGGCTGGTAGTCACTATAACATGAAGAATTGTATTAAAGGGTTGTAGCATTAAGAAGGTTGAAAATCACCAGCCTAGAAGAAGCTACATGATATTTAGGAGGACCTAGAGTAGGAAATAAAAAAGTAAATCTGAATGGCTATAAAAGTAAATCTGAATGGCAGTGAGAACGTCAGTTCAGATTTGATTACTTTTGTGGAGACTCCTCCCCATTCTTAGGCAACACTGGGCTTGGATAAAAATGAGATATATAGTACTAGCTACAGCAACAACAAGGGCATAAGTACAGTGACTGTACTTTGGTGACTACTGCCTCTTCTGAATGGGTCAAATCTGCTAAAATTTGCCAGAAATTTGATAGCTGGCCTTTTCACTGGGATTTCCAGTAACTTCAGTAGTAGGAAATGTATCTCTTCAGACTGAATGGGAAGTTAAAACACCAAAGCATATTCTAGAGATATACAGCCCAGTGAGTTGCTCTTTAGTTCTTAAAAAATGGCTAGTCTCCAGTGGTGGTGGTGTGCCAGAGTGGTAAACCCGACCGATGACTCATTGCAATGACTCGTTGTATACATTTTGTGGGTGGGGCTGATTGGATGAAAGGGTCTACTGTGTGACACAATGCAGCTCTCAATGGCACTAGGATGAATGAAGAGGTGTTGGGACCACAGAGAAGTGAGATGGGTTCTGTTTGTTTGTTTTGAATTGATTTTGGAGGGTTCTTTTCAGGGAGATGTTGTAGGAGTGAAGGGAGGATATGAGGGACTGGGAGGTGAACACAATTAAGGTACATGATGTAAAATTCCCAAATAATCAGAAAAAAATTATGTTATAAAAAAGTGTGGCTCCTCTATGTTAAAACACATTATACATTTAATGCACACACTAAGTTTCCAAGACAGCAAAAAATATAAAATATCTAAATTTTTCTCACTGTTTACATGCAGAAATTGTGTGTTTTTAATGTTTAAGTTACTAAAATTATTTCCTGTCACTTCTTAAACATGGCACCTAGAAAACTTGAAATTGCATCTGTGGTTGGCGTTTGGGCGAGCATTTCACTATTTCACCTCTATTGTTGTGAACAGTCCATGGAATTGAGGATACTAGCATCAGGCCTTTCCAAGTCTTATTTTTCAACCGTTTATGTAGAGAAAGGAAAAGTCTTTGTTCTATAAGTGAAGAGAGAGAAAACAGCCTCAATTCTTGGAGTTATTGAGTTATCAACTTGGGTCTGAGTGCATTTGTGGAATCAAGAAATACCAATTAATTTCTGTAATAAATGTGAAAGTTGAAGGCCAAACCCAAAGTGCCCCTAGAATGAACCTTCTGTTGACTGTGCAATAGCTCGGAACTGTTGAGTTCTTTAATCAATCTAGTTCTGTTTTGTTGCCAACATGGAATGGAGGAAATTATCTAAACAGATTTCACAAGAGGAGCATAAGAGGAGTCAAGATGAGCTTAGGAATGTTCCAAGCAACGGGAATTGGTTTTCATTTTTATTCAGTGCTATGTCCCCTTTTATTTAGGTCAGAAGGTCTTTGAATTCATTTTCTCTGAAACTGAACATTAATCTAAAGCCTGTAAATTCTAACGTGTTGCATTATTTTCCCAAGAGCATCTTCATTCTTTACTTAAGCTCTTTTGCAAGTCTGAATAACACAATATATTCTCAAATGAAGGTTAAACTACATGGTCCAAAACTCTCAAGGGTGTTAACATCTTAGCTTGTTTATTTAGCAAATATTTATTTAGTTCTTACTAAGTGCCAAGCTTTCTACCAAGCATTAGGAATGCAGTGGATATTTTTAAAATTTAGAACAAGTTCACTGATATTTTAGAAATTATACTCTAGTAGGGGAGGTAGATTTTTATCAAATAATCACATTAAACAGTTCAACAATCAAGTGAAATGATTAACTGAAGACAGCAGGAAATCCTGCTCCTCCAATGGAACAGTAAGGGCAGAGCTGTAAACCCAATTAACTGCAAAAGAAGCCAATGTTGTTGATCTAATATGTGTGGGAAGACAGCAAGTCAAGCCAGGACGTTGAACATATTATCATGTAACTTATTGTCTAGGCATGACTAGTTACTCACAGTGAGACTTAAGTTCAGATAAGGGCCAGTGATTTAGGAATATACTCATTCAGCATGACTGACTTGCAAACTGGCAAGCTACAGCCTCAGCCAACAACAGAAGAAGAGGACTCAGCAGTACAGACAAGACTTCCCATCACCCATGTAGGGAATGCACAATGTGCCAAGCCAGGACTCCTGTACTGACAGGTTTGCCCATGGGTCTAATTAGTAGGATGGAGGGCAAATGCTTAAAACATAAGCCCACACAGAATTCTCGTGGCTGGAATGCTGAGAAACGGTGAATGAGAGAGAAATTGAATGATGAAGCTCGAGATAAAATCTTTTGTTTAGGGGTATTATCAGAACTCTTCAAGAAATGTTTTCATCGGGACAAAACTGTGGAAGTTCAGTGGCCAGAACTGACTGCAATCTAGGTTAGTTAAGTCCATGGGAGTGAAGATGCCAGGGCTCTATGGCCCAGGTTATTGTGTTAAAAACTGGTATTTACTCCCAAGTCCCTAACTTAGAAGAGGAACTAAGGATTTAAATTCTCTAGCAACTTTTTCTTTTGTTTTATATGTCCCCAAGTGAATTTTATATGCTTTGAGAAATGACACTTTAGTTTCAAATATTTCCTTAGTCTTATGGCCTGAATGTGAACTCTCTCCCCCAAAAGCCTGTATATTTGCACTGTTGGTTCACAGCCGGGGGTGAACTCTGAGGTAAGGTCTATCTGGAGGAAATGGTCACTATGGTTGGGCCTTGTGGTTTCTTAGTTCAGCCAAATTTCCTGTTCAGTGGCTGCTTCTGTCTGTAGACAGACATAACACGCTCAGTGGCCTCACATCCCTGCCACTGTGCCTTCTTCACCCCATTGGGTTGTATTAACTCAGACTGTAAGTCAAGAAAAACATATCTTCTCTTCCATTGCTTCTTGTCAAGTATTTTATGACAATAATAAGAAGGTAACTCTCATCCAACTTCCCATGGCTGTGAAGTTGAATGAAGGGCTCAACTAGAAATATATCCTTTCAGATAAAATTCTTCCCAGGAATTTTGTTATGGCTCTATCCTGAGAAAAGTATAGTTGTTTTAGGATTTAAGAAGGCGAGAGACTAGTAATTATACTATCTTGAAGCCAGAAGGCAATGGCCAATGAATTGTGGAAAAGATACAATCAATGATCATAGGCAATTTATAAGAAGGAGCTGATACTTTCATCACTTTTTAATGCATATTTATATATAAACTGTTGGAGAATACCAAGAATTGTTCATTTTATGCACAATTAATTTAAGTTGTCACTTAAATTCATATATAGCAGCCAGGCGGTGGTGGCGCACGCCTTTAATCCCAGCACTCGGGAGGCAGAGGCAGGTGGATCTCTGTGAGTTCGAGGTCAGCCTGGACTACAGGAGCTAGTTCCAGGACAGGCACCAAAAGCTACGGAGAAACCCTGTCTCAAAAATCAAAAAAAAATCATATATAGCGTATGAATAATACATAGTCTAATAATATATTTGTTATATAGTATATATGATACACCATTAATATATAAATCAAGCATAATATATATGCATTTTATTCTCTAAATCAGTGGTTCTCGACCTTTCTAATGCTGAGATACTTCGGTTTCTCATGTAGTGATGACCCCAACTATAAAATTATTACTTTGCTTTTTCATAACAGTAATTTTAATATTGTTATAAATTTTAATGTAAATATCTGATATGCGACTACTGTGAAAGAATTGTTTGATCCACATGCTGAGAACTACTGTTTTATGTGCATATCTGAAGCCTACATATCTTGCTAAATATTCGTGGTTGTCAAAAATTATTTGTCCAGTTCTTTTAATGATTTTAATTGTTCAGCAACATCAGTGGTTTTGTTTGTGCACATAAAGCAGTAGTTGTTGGCAGACTTAGCAAACACCAGCTTAGGAGAATCACAGTCACAATCAAGGGTGGGACTAGGAATACATCCCGAGGTCTCGCCTTTGAAAGAACTGTTATTAGACACTGGAGAAGGGGCAAAGAGAAGGCTCTGGTTGTGACCTTTTATAATACAGCATTATTTGACCCTGAGAAGGAGCCCTAGATGGATCGTTCACTTGTAAAACTTCTCCTGTAGGTCAGGGATGTTCAGTGACTCCTGGCAGACAATTTCTCAAAAAAGGATAGGTTCCATATTATAAGTGAACAATCTATTGTCACCTGAGAATTTAGCCTCAGCCTAAATGCTAGCCTGTCAATGTTCCAGGCTTCTCCAAAGTTCTTCAAGCCATTATCGGAGAGATTCATATTTTCTCAGGATAGTTGTGTAGGCTTTCCTTGTCTGGGATGTTTGGATACTAAAATTTCTCCCACCAATGAACTACATAATAAGATGACCTGACTTCAATAGTCTTCTGCCGAATCCCAAAATCCATTAGAATCACTACTGTGTGTCTTCTGAAAAACACATTATGTGCACCAATCCATTAATTTTAGTGATTACCATGACAATTGAAATCATATTAATGCAATTTCCTAGTCAGCAAAAAATATCTCAGCATTTAATAAACAGAGCACCACATCGAGTGTACCACACTGAGTGGTCTGTAATTTAGACAATCACTGTGGCTACTCTGAGGTCTACCTCTGAGTGTCAGTGCTGGCTACCTTGAGGTGCTTCTCTAAGTGTCAGGGATATACTGTGATGCATCCCTGTCTTATTTAAGGTTTCTATTGTTGTGAAGAGACACCATGACAGTGGCAACGCTTATAAAGAAAACACTTCATTGGATCTGGCTTACAGTTTTAGAAGTTTAGTCCACTATATTCATGGCAGGACACAATGACATACGGGCAGACATGGTTCTGGAGAAGGAGCTGAGAGTTCTACATCTTGATCCCAAGTCAGCAGAAGGAAAAACTGCTATACTGGACATAGCTTGAGCATGCATGAGACTGCCAAACCTGCCTCCATATTGACTCACTTCCTCCAAGAATGCCCTACCTGTTCCACCCAAGGCCGTACCTCCTAACAGTGCTACTCCCTATGGAGAAAGCCCTCAGACTCATATGTCTATGGAGGCCATATCCATTCAAATCATCAATTTCCACTCCCTGGCCCCCATAGGCTTGTAGCCATAGCATAGTGCAAAATGCATTTAAAACAACTTCAAAAGTCCCTGTAGTCTATCACAGTCTTAACCATGTTTTAAAGTCCAAAGTCTCTTCTGAGATTCATGCAATCTCTTAACTATTACCTCCTATAAAATCAAAATCACAAACCAAATCACATACTTCCAACATGGATGTTCTTCACCATTCCAAAATATAAGGGAGAGAGTATAGTGAGAAAATGCTTGAACAAAGAAAGACGAAAAAGCAGCTGGGTTAACTTCAAATTCGCATTTCCATGTCTGATGTCAAAACATTCTTTGGATACCCAACTCTTTTCAACTTTGATGACTGCAACACACTTTTTTTTTTCTCTTGGCTTGGTTCCACACTCTGTTAGCAGCTTTCCTCAGCACATATCCCATGACTCTAGCATCTCCAACAACTTGGGTCTTCAAGGCACTACATCTTTCAACTTCACAGCTTCATGTAACAGCTTCTCTGTGTCCCTTTCTCTGCCCCTCCATGTAGGGGACACCCTGCCACACAGCTGGTCACAGTGGCTTTCCTTAGTTTCGTAGGAAGATTACATAACCTGTTTCTTCTATCCTTGACTCTAAACCCAAAAATATGCCACGTTATGCTGCTTTATGGGCCTGGAACATGGCCCCCTTGTTCAATACATCTTCACATGCTTTCTATTTTTGATAATTTCCTTCATGGTCTAAATTTAGCTGTCCTGGAACTTGCTCTATAGACCAGGCTGACTTTGAACTCAGAGAACTACATAATTCTGTCTTCTGAGTGCTGGAATTAAAGGCATACACCACCATACCTGGATGTAAATTGTTCTTTAATTTCTTTAGACAAGTTGGAAGTTTAGATGGGTGGTCTCTTGCCCTGAGATCTCCACTCCCTTTATTTGACATCAGGCTGTCCTTTATTTTTGTTTATTTTCTTGAACACAAGATTTAGCTCTAATCTACTTCCTGGTGCCCCCTTTCTCATCAAATTGTACCTTTTGATTTTTCCTTGATCAACTTTCTCCTTTTCATTATAGATCTTTGTAGACTGAATGCTAATAATCATACAACAGAGTCAGTCCTAGACTCTTTTGAGATTTCCTCTACAAATGGAATTAGTCTAAAACTCTTTAACTTTATCCTCAGATAGTCTTTTCAGACAAGAAAAAAAAGCAGTCATTTTCTTCACTCAAATGATCTCTAGGAAACATATTAAAATTTTTCTCCTCTAAAAGTTCTTGAGTTGGGCCCCCACAATTCAAATCACCCTCAGTCCCCATGTCTTTCATGCTCCTACTAGTCTGGCTCATTAAGTAACTCTTGAAGCATTTCACTGCTTTCCTAACCCAAAGTATCAAGATTCATGTTCTACCAATCAAAAGCATGGCCAGGCCTATCATGTTAATCCCCTAGTCCCTGGTACCAACTTCTGTCTTAGCTTTGGCTTTTTATCTGTGAAGAAGCACCATAACCATGGCAACTCTTATATAGGAAAACATTTAATCGGGGCTGACTTGAAGTTTCAGAGGTTTAGTCCGTTATCTTTATGGTGGCATGCAGACAGACATAGAATTGGAGAAGGAACTGAGAGTTCTATATCTTGATCCACAGGCAGCAGAAGCAACTTCTGCATGGCTTAAGAATACATTAGACCTCAAAACCCACCCTTCCTCCAGCAAGGCCACACCTGTTGACTGAAGTTCCTGTCCCACCCGGTTCTTCTGTCGTTCAGTCCCAAAGGAACACACAGAGGTTTACATTAATTATAAACTGATTGGCCTAGTATTTCAGGCTTCTTATTAACTCTTATAACTTATATTAGCCCATAATTCTTGTCTGTGTTAGTCACGTGGCTTGGTAGCATTTTTGGTGAGACAGTCACATCTTGCTTCCTCTGAGGCTGGGTCATGACTGCAGAATCAAACTTCTCTCTTCCCAGAATTCTTGTTGCCCTGCCTCTACTTCCTGTCTGGCTACTGACCAATCATTTAATAAAATCACCAATTGATTTAATAAATCAATTATTTGTTAAAAATAATACAAGTAATAGGATAAAAGACTATTGTCCCACAGCACACACTTTCTCCAATGAGATTACACTTCCTAATAATGCTACTCCCCTATGGTCTAAGCACTCAAAAAAGTAAGTCTATGGAGGGGTCAGACCCATTCAAATCCCTCCAATCTCTGAATGTCAGTGAATTGTGTTCGCTGGGTATCATTGCTAGCTTATTCTTTCCAAGAAAATCAACTGATCACTCCAATAAAACAACAAACTTTCCTAAATTCAATGAAGTGTCTATTCCAATTTTCAAATTAATGATTGATATGCATCTACATATACGCAAGCCACTATACATCATGACGACTGTTTCAAATATTCTGAATATTGAAAGTCTTTTTTTTTCTGTTCACAGACTTACAGTTTAGCAGTCCCAAGTGGCAGAGGTTCTCTATGCCAAAGGAATAACCTCTCACAGTATGAAAGGCCCTTTGTCACTGTGTTCTTGTACTTGCCTTCCATTCAGAACATTTTAGAACACTGCCATAATTCCCTACACAATTATATATTAAAAACACAAATGTTCTTCAGAAAGTTTGCGTAAGTTTAAGAAGACATTCTAATAGAATGACAGATTGAGATGTTACCATATGGACTGAGAAAAAAATCTCAAGTAGCCTGTTATAGGAGAGAGAGATAATCGTATTTTGTAAAGATCATTTGAAGACAGACACGGCTTCGAGGCAAGACTTACTACAATTAGGGAGGCCACATAATTTTTGCCAAACTGGAACACTTTGAGACAGTGAAAGGGGATGCTGTAATCATCCAACTTCCAAAGCAGTCATAAACTGGGACCATCCCTGGAAAACTAGATCACCATAATTTCAAGAAATGTGGGGGTCACCAGGGGTAGTTGGAGAAGTTTCAAAATCATCTAAGTTGAGACAAAGAAGCCTGAAGGAAAGCAATGTAATAACATTGTTTTGTTTTTTTTTAACGGAAGAATTTCAGAAATACAGGCTGAAACTGAGAGTGTGACATTGGTTCTGAAGAATAAAGAAACGCCTTCTGTCATTAGTTCTGACACATTTAAAGCTTACAACATGCCTCCTTCCTTCTTACAGGACAACAAACGGAAAACCAGTGCTTCTCTCTGGACACATTGGAAGCAAACAATGTTGCACAGCAAGTCACTTCTCCCAGCTATAGCAAGACATTAAAACTCAGAGTTAAGCCCCTGCATGTTTACTAGGAGAGGAGGCTTATGGAACCACCAGCTAGTCTAGACACTTAAACACTCATTTCAATCAGTTGCTCAAGGTTTAATGTGACCCAGTATGCAAAAGAATGTCCTCAAGGACATAACCTTCTGTGAACCACCTACACTTTCATGGGTTCTACCTCCATGAACCCACTCAATTTTTTCTATGACAAACAAGCAGAATCTCTTTATGGGTCTTGTATGGAGAGATGAAGAGGTTTCTCCAAAGCAGGTGCAGGTCTACTTCTAGGAGAGAAGACTTATGATTACAGTCCCTTACTACCTTCACATGGGGCATTACTTTCAACTTTACCTCTTCAGACTTTGTTTCATACACAGAAAGGAAAAGAGCAAGAATGTTCTTGGGACACTAGCCTTGCAGCAAGACAGGTTTATTCCTAAGACTACAGACTCCTAGGGTTGGAGAGATTGCTCAGTGGTTAAGAGCATGTACTAATGTTGGACTCAAGCAGTTTCTAGCACCCACGTCAGACAGTACACAGCTACCTGTAACTATAACTCCCAGGGAACACCAACACAAACATACATACACAAATAATCAAAATAATAAGAATAAAAACTTTTAAGGATTTTTATTAGTTCTTTGTAAGTTTCATACAACATGTTTGGTTATATTCACCCTCTCCACCAAGTCTTCACAGATCTACCTCCCTTGCATCCTCAACCAACTTCATGTCCCATTTTTTAATCCTTCAAGACCAATTTGTGCTACGCTCACATTCTTGATGTGTGATCTTCCGCTGAAGTGAGGTTTCCATAACAGGGACCACACTCTTAGAGAAGACTGTCTCTCTGTCTCCCAGAAACTAACAACTGTCAATAGCTCCGTAGCTAGCAGTGGGATTGCATACTCAACTTCCTTGCTGGGATTTGCTCTGGCTTGTGATCCCATAGATCTTGACTGTATTATTGCAACTGTTGCTGTGCATTCATATTTTCAGCTGCCCTGCTATATGCAAAAGACAAATTCCTTGCAGTCATCCCTTGTCACTGGCTCTTACACTCTTCCCAGCCACTCTTTTGGAATGATCCGTGAGTTTGAGAAGAGGACATACAGTTTGCATTTTCCATTTAGGTCTGAACATTCTGACATTTCTTAGTCCCTATACTGTAGCCTGTTGTGGGCCTTCATGTTAATCACCATCTCCTGAAGATAGAAGCTTCTTAGGTGAGAGACAGAGTGATCTGCTGATATAGCAATTATCATTAATTAATAGTCATTAATTAAGAGTTTATACTATGTTCATTTGGCAGAATAATATTTGTATGTTCTCCCTTAGGGTCTACAACCTGTCTAGGCATAGATTCTTAGCCCCAAAATAGTGCCAGGTACTGGTTTCATATTGTGGATTAGGCTTAAATCCAGTCAGAAAGTATTTGATTGCTTCCATAATGGCCATTCCATTATTATTATCATTATTTTTATTATTATTTGATTTTTAGTTGGTTTTATTGAACTATATATTTTTCTCTGCTCCCCTCCCTTCCTTTCCCCTCCTCTTCTACCATCTCTCATGGTCCCCATGCTCCCAATTTGCTCAGGACATCCTATCTTTTTCTACTTCCTATATAGATTAGATCCATGTATGTCTCTTTTAGTGTCCTCATTGTTGTCTAGGTTCTCTGGGATTGTGAATTGTAGGCTGGTTTTTTTCTTTGTATGTCTAAAAGCCACTTATGAGTGAATACATATGATATTTGTCTTTCTGGGTGTAGGTTACCTCACTCAATATAATGTTTTCTAGATTCATCCATTTGCCTGCAAATTTCAAGATGTCATAATTTTTTGTCCACTGTGTAGCACTCCATGTGTAAATGAACCACGTTTTCCTTATCCATTCTTTGATCAAGGGGTATCTAGGTTTTTTCCAGGATCTGGCTATGACAAATAATGCTTCTATAAACATAGTTGAGCACATGCCCTTATAGTATGATTGAGCATCCTTTGGGTATACACCCAAAAGTGGTATTATTATTTGGTTTTTTTCAAGACAGGGTTTCTCTGTAACGTAGGAGCCTGTCCTGGAACTTGCTCTGTAGACCAGGCTGGTCTCAAACTCACAGAGATCTGCCTGCCTCTGCCTCCTGAGTGTTGGAATTAAAGGCGTGAGCCACCAACGCCAGGCATGTACATGCCATTATTAACACACATGCACATGTCTTGCCAAGCCCATCATGATTGCGGTTTGTAGATTTCCTAGTGGGATATGACTGATGATCACATTTCTTCTCTTGTAGAATACATAGCAGCTTCCAGTGCTGTGAAAGTTGACTGGGTAGGGATAAAACTTCCAGAACAGTAGCAGCTTGCTTTCTTCATGTTCTATGACTTATAGAGTGTCTTCAGCAATCCCATCAAGTTCTGGAAGAATAAAAATGAATAATCTACAGATGTATTGATATACTAGAGCATAGTTGAGAAGAGAAGTAATGAGCTTAGCGATAAGTAAACAGAAATTTCTTAGCCTGAAATAGGAAAGAACAAAATAATAACAGTAAATAGAAACCAGACCATTAAAGAATCATGTAGCAATTTCAAAAGAGGACTAAAAGAAAACTTAATCAATAGTGGTTGAGAAACATCCAAAATTAAGAACAGACACAAAAAACCCACAGATTTATGAGGCTTAGCAAACACAAAGCAGGATAAAATTCTGAAAGACCAGAAACCAAAAAAAGAGAAGGATCTTGAGATAGGAGGGGGTAAGAGGATAACAAAAGTTCTCTGATATCTGGGACCTGCTGAGGACCCTATCCTTTCCTGACCTTTTCCTTAGGAACCCCTCAGTAGCTGTCCTGATGGGTCTTTGCTGTAAATAAACTCCTGTACCACCCACTGAGCCACCAGCATTCATGCCCTGCCCTTGCCTTCGAAAGTCTACTTTGAGCAGTGCTCTATGGAACTTTTGAAAATAATATTTCTCCAGGTTTAATTCTTCCCAATATCATAAATTTTCTTTTCCTCTTTTTGGGTACTTAAGCAATTTAAAAAATAGAGGCAACATGGTTTCCTTGTAAAACAGAAGAAAATTGAAAACAATATAAGAAAGTGAGAACAGTGCTAGAACAAAATCAAAGTCTAATAGTGTGGATGTATGAAAATGTCACACTGAAACCAACTGCTCTGTGTGCTGGCTTAACACAGCTGCTTTTTTACATTTAAAAGAAAAGAAAATGAAAAGAATAAAACTGCTCAGAATCTTATAGCCCAGTAAGCTTAGGTTACAAAGTTATTAGATTTCTAATGCTTTTCTTTACTTATACAGATGTTGCTATCTTTCTCCTCCTATCTCTTGGAATAACACATATTGTTTCATTTGCCTGCAATACTCTTTCCCACTACTGAAGCATGATGATACGGCTATGTGTATATGTGTGTACAAGAATAACCCAGCAAACGAGGAGGGGGAAAATCAAGAGAGTGCAATAGGGCAGGGAGGAAGATATCAGTTAACTACAAGGATATGTAAGTCTTTAAATGTCATGATAGTCTTTTTGTTTTGTATTCTGATTAAAAGAAGATAATGAAGAAATGTGGTACTACTCAAAAACAAAACAAAGATAGCAACAACCAACAATACACAAGCACTGTCCTTCAAACTGCAAACTTAGTCCTTAGCATCAATGTTGCAGACTAGGGTACAGCAATGGTAGGAGTGACTAATTAGGCTATCTAGCTCTCGGCATTGCGTTCCGAACAAATCCTCTTAGCAGTTTCCCTTAGACTAAATTCCTAAGGTTCTTAGATTTTTAAAAATTCCCAGTGGGATGATGTCTTAAAGACAATGTCATTTTCTTTTACTTTGTTTCTCTAAACAGAACTGTGAGGGAATACATGATTGATTGTGGACGTATATAGTTTGGAACTCAACTGTCTCCCAAAGTCCCACATGTTAAATGCTGGGTCCCCAATCTGTAGTATCATTAGGAAGCCTTTTAAAGATGGCATCTTTTTAAAGGCAATTGGATCCTTGGAGAGGCATTCTTGAAATGGGTATTGGGGTTGTAGTCTTTCTTCTTTTGCCTCATTGCCCCCTGCTTGCCATGAGGTGAAAAGATCTCCTCCAAGACATGCCCCCACCATGATGCACTACTGTGACATCAGAGGCTTGAAGCATGAGACCAAACAACTGTGAAATTCTCTGAAATCATGAGCAGAATGAACCTTTCCGGATTTTCAGTTGATTACCTTGGGTACTTCGTTGCAGTGACCAAAGACGACTAACACAAGGGAGTCAGTGATAGAGGGGTAGATGGCAATGTTATAACTGTATCCTGACTTGAAGGGAGTCGTGTTAGTTAGTCCCTGGTCTCTACATGTTCTTTACAGATGGGCACTAGATTCAGAATGCAGTTCCAAAAGCCTAGTGATTGACTCATCGGAGCCTGAGCCAAGGGTAACACTGTCTTGCTCTACCTCTAAACACAAGACATTTTTCAGTCCTTCCCAATGCAAGCACTGCATGCAAACTAACAAAAATTGGGAAACTTCAGTCTTCAAGCCTTGCTAACTTCCTCCATTAATCTAGATTGTGTGTGTGTGTGTGTGTGTGTGTGTGTGCGTGCGCATGTGCACACGTGTATAAGAGAATTTTTAGCGTTATAAAATAAAACACATGGCCCTTCATTAAACTAGCTCAACAAAATAACACTCTAATTAAAAATAATGCCAGTGATATGTAATAGTGCTCAATTAACTCCTGTAGATGCAATAATAAAAGATCTTTCAGGATGCTGAATTCAAAGTATCTAAAGGTAATTAATTACCTGTCTTGTAATTGAACATATTTTCTATTTAAAGTCCATAAAACATGAAAAATTATGTAAATTGTTTAGCTTATAGTGAAGAAGAAAAATTAAAGAGAAAAACACAGGACTTTAGAACTCTTCAATGGAATCTATTGTCTTTTTTTTTTTAATTCAAGTTTCTCCACTGTATGGCCTATTTTGTAAGCTATCACAATGTAACTCTTTTCATCCTTGGGGCTGTCCCAGGAAAGAGGATGCTTCTTTCTCACGGAAAAAAAAAAATTCCACATTGCTAAGATTTTCATGGTGTACCCAGTTGTACATTAAAAACCAAAATTATGTTCTTAATTAACTGTGGTTCTCTACAAGGAAGGAGTCTGCTGTGATTTCTGCGGAGAAGTCTCCATGTTCTTGTTAAAGAGCAACAGTGTGTGTGTGTGAGCCGAAAAGAAGGCAGCATCTATTGTATTTAAAAGTCAGCATCAAAAGAGGTTGCCTTTTGGATTAGGAGATGGTCCAGTTGGGCTGTGAATTGCTGCAAGGCTGAAAGGGAGGGGTAGCAAGAACAGCAGCCCTTTCAGGAGGTGGCAGGGCAGAGCTGGGCCTGAGAGGCGGCATTCAGCTGCTCGGCAGAGCAAAGGCAGGCCACAACTATGCCTCAAGTTGGTGCAGAATAAAGAAAGAAAAGGCCTGGTTTTCAAGTCCTAAATCTCAAGTGGGACTCAAGATTGCCCTGTTTTATTTTCAAGGGTAGTCTTTTCCCTGTGAAATCTACAAAGTATATATAAATGTGAAGAGAGAGAGGGAGAGAGTATTTTATGTGGGACAAATGTGGCTAGATTCTTGTTTGTTCATCTTTGTTTCAGTCTCCAATCTCCTTAGATAGAAGAGGGAAAGACAGATGATGGGAGAAAAAAAGAAAGCACCATTTGGCAAGCCATCCTGGCCCTGCACACATACAGCTCTCGAAGACCAGTTGCATTAGAGGTAAGCTGAGCTTGGAAGCATTGAGACTGGGGAAAACTGAATCAAAATAAACAGCAGTGGGTTGCTACTGGTTGTGTTCACTGCTCCTTACCCACAACCTTGTTCGGAGCCCTCAAATCTCCTCCTGCTGCTCCAAGGCATTCCCAGAGGTCTCGGCCCCAGGACATTCAGACTCGTGGTCGCTCACTGCCACTGATGCTCATTTTCCAAGTACTGGTTAGAGCTCTTGATGGCTGTTTGGTTGTGTTGGATTTGAAATGACTGTGAAACATCCTCCTTGAAAATTCAAAAAACAAACAAATAAAAAAAAAAACAGAAGCATGAGTTTGTCACCCAGAAGAATCCAGGATGGAGACAGAGCTTGTGAGGTAGAAATCCTCAGAAAATTGACTGTAATTGAAAGCAGAAGAAAGAATTGGAGTATACAAATGGGGAAATATAAAGCAACAAAGGGGAGAACTTGAAATGAACCCTGGTGACACAACTGCTTTAAAAGATCAAAGCAGGAGTGTTAGTAAAAGAGAAATTAGGTGTCAGCAAGGAAGGACATATGGTTGCTCATATATGGCTTTATTTCCACCAATTTCTGAATTTTCTGGAATGCCTGTCAATTCCTGCACATAGAGGATGCTCTCTGTAGTTATTTACCTAAAAAGACATTGGGAGAGATCCACATAAATATTCCTCTTAGTGTCTTTCCATTGCTATTTTCCTAGCACTAACAGTATCGAGATGATTCCCATTTCAGATGCCTGCATCCCCTCTCAGAAGACTCCAGCAAGAGAACCTGTTCATGAAAGATGCTGACCTCCAGGGGGAGCTCAAAGAGAGGAGAGCTGAGGAAGGGTCAAGAGAAATACAGGGTGGTGATGGCAGTGGGCTAAGTTCTTTTCTAGTTAAGAAGGGATGAAAAAGGTATTGATTCAGCACAACTGAATCATTTTCTTAAATCACAGCTTTTTAAAAATGTCACATGGATGGCCATAAACAGATATGTGAGCTTGTCTTCTTCTATGTAAAAACTTGCTCTACAATGAAACAAAAACAAACAAATGAACAACTGTAGAGTAGGAATTATTTATTCTTAGCTCAAGACAAACAAGCGTGTCTGATGGTGTCAAGAATTCCAATAACCATAAATGTACCATCCTGCCATGGCCACTGCCACCCCTTTCAGCTAATACCTGACCCACATCACATCACAGGGTTTTGCTCTTTCTGAAGTTTGAGTTTGCAAATATTGTTTCAACTTAGAGAAATACATTTTTCTAGTTATCCAAATCTTCACGGCTGACATGTAAGTGGTCACTAATTCCCAAATTCTGGAATTCCTCATCAGACTACCAGGAGTGTTAGCTCCTCTCTCTAAAGATGTGTTTTGCTCCACGTAGAAGAACTTAGAACAACCTGAGGGTGTGTGCATGTGCTATCGAAATTTCCAGAGCTCCCTAACTCTTGCTTTGGGGCTCAGCCATGTCACTTGCTATATCTAACTCCTCCAACTTGAAATAGGGATGTCACTCTTAAAGGGAACTCATCTAAATCCTTCATCTGGATTATATAAATGCTGTGTTATCATTTCAAAGCAATAGAAAAGACACCGATAACATGTTTCCAGGACTAGGTGTTAATCAACCCTTCTTTGTCTCAAACACGAAGGGAAAATGAAATGCGCTGAAGTAAAAGCCCTTTTCACAGCCCTGCGACCAGATCCAAGCAGGGGACTTGCCTTCCTGGTACAAATGAGCATTTCAAAGCAGGAGGGATTAGAGGACAGCCACAAGCAGGCACACTGCCACGGGCTTGATCTGCCCAGGGTGGAAAACTTCTTCTGTTTGCCTAAAAGCACAAACACTGCAGCCTTCACCATGGGTAACTGAGAAAATAGCCCAGAAAGGAGTCTCTGGAAACTTACATCACCTGTTTAGTTTGTGCATCTTCTGCAATCCCAAGAAACCTGCTCTTTAGTGGTTTTCACTGTTTAGGGTTTTTTTGGTTTTGCTTTTATTTTGCTTTTTGTTTTTAAATTCACTAAGTGTTTATCTTGTGTGCAGCTGAGTGCCCACACAGGAGTGTTAGGCAACTTTCTGCCTCCAAGAGCTGAGACAAAGGTAGACTGGCTTCTCCCCAGATCCATAGCAATGTTTTATTGTGAACACATTTACTTGAGAGCATTATAACCCTACGGACCAGAAATTCCACGCTAAAGAACAAGCATCTAATAAAAGGACTGCGCAGGTATGAGGCATTCCAGACATATTTAGGGTCCCAAGGCAAAGATTTTAAGTGGATTTGATCAAAAGTCAAAAGAAGCCCTTTCACATGCTCTTACTGAGGAACTCGGCCTGCAGACTGTTCTTAATTGAGAGGCTTTGTGGCCAAAGTGTGTTGGCCTCCAGCCCAATCACAGGACCCCTTGGAACAATTAGGACAGCCATTAGTTTTGTGCCTAATCCCAAGTAACCTTGTCTGAGTGTCTCTCTTTCCTGGGATAGTTCAGTAACACACGAGAGAGTGACTCCCACACCTCTCTCCTTTGCAGAGAGCCCCAGGCCATAGCACTGACCCCCTGCACTGGAGATAGTCTTTAAAAACAAATTTTAAAAATTGCAAATACCGTTAGCTTTCACCATCAATCTGACTATAGTTCTTTTTATTCTTTTGACCGTAGCAATTCTTCCTCTTTTTTAAAAAAAGAAGAAACATAACTGAGCAACTATAATTTATTTAAATGTTATTTTTTTTCTCCTTAATTATCCTTACTTCTTTTTCATTGTTTATGTTGTGCATGAATGCAGAAGCGATGCAGGTCAGAAGAGGGTGTTGGCTCCCCTGGAACTGGAGTTATGGATGACTGTGGATTAGGAGCTACCCTGTGAGTCCTGAGAATCGAACCCTGGTCCTCTGGAAGAACAGCCAGTGCTCTAACTGTAGAGCCATCTCTTCAGCCCCTTCTTACTTAATGCCTTGTTACACACTTTACACACTTGATTTACCTTTTACTGTTTCTTGAGTGTCTAAGCAAACACAGTAATCAGCTATCTTAAATACATACATTTATGTGTTACTTAATTCCTTAAAGAGTTACTCTGTATTTTTAGCTTTAAAAAAAAAACAACCAAAGAGAAAACAGAACAAGAGAATCTTTAAAAGCATTTGTTTTTCTTTCCCTATAAATAAGAGTAAAACCTGGATAAATGCAAGCCCCATCCTTCATCTTAGGCTGGTTTTGGCATTTCCATCTTTGCATATTATGGTTGGTTTGGTCTCTGTGGGAAATATTTTAAGAGATAATGTAAAAGAAACATCAGAACCAGTTTGTTAAATAAAATAAATGCGTGTCTCTATATAAGATCGGTTATAGCAACATCTTCAGTGTTGAGGATGGCAATGCACTTTTCAAGGACCCTGGGGGAATTTCATTTCTTTTCACTGTTTATCACTTTAGTTTTGGTTTTGGCTGTATTTTTCTTCGCTGTTTTGAATCTCTTCAGGAGTCTCCACTCTGCCAGGTAATGCAAAAATAGTTCATCAATTAATAAGATCTCCCTGTCTTCTGGCTTTCGGCAATTTTCCTGTTTAAACAAAGTCCTGCCTCTGTGAACTTTAGGCCTGTTCAAGACTTGAAGGGAAAAGTCCCCAAATTAGGACTGAAGAATTCTACCTAAAAGAAAGCCAAGTGAAAATTACCTTGACTAAAATCAATGTTTTCTGTATACATCTTTAAAAGTAATGGGTTTAATCTGAAGCCAATAATGACATTCAACGTATTTATTACCCTCCGACAAATAAGCCCAGTTTGGCCTGGGACATTCACAGTCCATCATGGAGAACCACAGCTGGCAGGAAGGGGCTGTTAGGCCTGTGGCAGCAGCTGATTCTGCAGCAGTAGGAGGGCTTCCCCTTTCCACCTCTGCTGCTCCAGCTAGGACTAAGGAAGTGGAATTGAAGAACAAAGATTCAGAGGAGCCTGGTGACAGCAAGAGCTTTGGTCTTTCCGAATAGCTCCCTTTTGCAGCAGGTTGGGTCAAAAGCTGGATTCATTAACACAAAGCAGACGAGGAGTGTCCTACCTGTGGATTCCCTTCACGCCCACACACTAGGACCTGTCACAGCCCGGCTAGCTCCCACACTCTTCGCCCCTCCTTGCTGCACCTGTACAGGTTTATCCTAAGACACACGTGGGTCACAAAAACTGTCCATCATAGGAGAGACTGCAGCCCTGGCTCAAAAGGCAAGCCTATAACTGACTCGCTAAGGCCCACATGAACCTATCTTTTGCTGTTTGTAGCAAAAAAGAAATTATCTTCTTTTAGTACTAAATTTAAACAGATGTCCAAAAGTGTTTTTTTTTTAATTTTCAAAATGGTGAAAAGAAATAACTTCTTTATTTAAACGTGGACCTAGAGTTTTTTAAATGCTTGTCGAATGTGAAAAAACAAAAAAGCTGAATAATAGCATAGATATTTTATCTTTTGGGAAAATATGATCCAAAGTGATATAGAAGGGGTCAATTAAGAAGATAGTCATTACTTACTTTACACGATTTCAACAGATGTTTAAGGTATAGCTAAAACTAAGCCATTATTCTGTGTGCAAAAAGACTTAATGTTTCAATGTAATCTTTAGCATGTTTTTATTTTCTTTCCTAGTTGCAAAAAGTCCATAAACTGAATTTTCAGGGTTGAAACAGCCAAAACAACATACACAAATAAACCTGGGCTGTGCTACTTCAAGTAGAGACTCTAACCATGAAATGTGCCTTGACTTTTTCCAAGGACGTCACAGATGCGTTCTCCCTCTGAACACAACCCAGGCTCTGTGTGCCTTTCATCAGTTCCGATACACCCTCGCCCCTGCTTCCTCAGAAGAACCGGGGGACAGAGAGGATCCGTATTCCACCTCAGCTTAGGGTTCTTATCTAGCAAAGGTGTTGGATTTCTGCCCACCCTATCGGAGCTCTTGGCGTGTTGTCCAGAGGGCAGAGCAGGACGATGTCATCTTGCTCACCCAATGCTCACTGCCACCCTGTACTCTTTTGGAGCTCTTGACTCATTCACAATTCAAGGTGACAAAATAAAGAGTGCTGCTTTATTAATTTTTTTTTAGTTAAAACAAATACAAAGTGCTCATAATTGTATAAATAAATTACGAAAACCTCTGATATGGTGTGTGCTTTTCCATCAAGGCCACAAAAAAAGTAAGCCAAAAGAAAACAGCAAACATCCTCTGCAGATCTTAAGTACGCAAACTGTTTACTATTCAACTAGATTTCGGTGTGTTTTATTTTCTTGTCCCATTGTAACACAACTTTTAGTTTCACACTTCCCATCACGGCTATTATGACCGGCCTTTGCCACAAAACGTCTGTGTATCTTTAAATCACACCATTGTTTTCTCCTTCTCTGGTTCATCTCCAGCAGTCCACAGATAGTGGAACCTAGTATCTCTAAGTCCTTCACACTTGAACTCCTGGATGTTTCTCTCCATTAATAGAAGAGCGATAATCCAGCTTTCCCACAAGCCCCTGCTTCTTCTCTGCAGAGGTTAGATCTGCAATAATATTGTAGCCACCAGGCATGCACAGCCCATTTTAAGGAGGATCTGAATAATATACTTGTGAAATTTATGTTTCTATGCTGAGAAGGTGACTGTCAGTATATTTCTA
The DNA here is from genome assembly GCF_000317375.1 of Microtus ochrogaster. NCBI lineage: Eukaryota > Metazoa > Chordata > Mammalia > Rodentia > Cricetidae > Microtus > Microtus ochrogaster. Next base: position 34,707,052 of record NC_022034.1, on the reverse strand, counting down.
TAAACAGGTATACACACATACACACATACACACACACATATAATTTCAAGTAATTAATATGAAAAATGCAATGAAATCCGCTATTTCATTATCATATTATGTTAAGATGCAGTGTGCTAAGTGAATTATGTACTAAAATTGTTTCATGAGCTGGAGAGGTGGCTCAGAGGTTCAGAGCGCTTGCTGCTCTTGCAGAGGACCCAGGTTTATTCCCTAGCACCCGTGTGGTGGTTCCCAACCATCTGCCACTTGACCTTCAGTACATCTGATACCCTCTTCAGACCTTCTCAGCTACCATCTACACGCATGATGCACATACATATGTGTAGACAAAACACTCATGCATAAAAATAAAATGAATGCACTTAATGGAAACATTTTTTTATTGTTTTTATTGAACTGTATCTGTTTTTCTTCTCCCCTCCCTTCCTCTTCCCTGCCCTTCTACCCTCTCCCATGATCCCCATGCTCCCAATTTACTCAGGAGATCTTGTCTTTTTCTACTTCTTGTGTAGGTTAGATCCATGTATGAATCTCTTAAGGTCCTCTCTGTTGTCTAAATTCTCTGGGATTGTGAATTGTAGACTGGTTTTTCTTTGCTTTTTTTTTTTAAAGCCACTTATGAGTGAGTACGTATTTTATTTGTCTTTCTAGGTCTGGGCTACCTCACTCAATAGGATGTTTTCTAGATCTATCCATTTGCCCACAAACTCTAAGACGTCATTATTTTTTTTTTTCAGCTGTGTAGTACTCTATTGTGTAAATGTACCACATCTTCTTTATCCATTCTTTGTTCGAGGGGCATTTAGGTTGTAATTGGAAACATTTTTTAAATTGAAATAAAACTATTTCAATATTTTTAATCAGGTGTGTATGTGTGTTTGTCTGTGTGTGGCTATGCTCTCATAAGTACAGATGCCCATAAAATCCAGAAAAAGATAAAAGGATTAAATCCCTTAGAACTGGAGTTAGGAGTGATTGTGGGCCACCTGATATGGGTGCTGGGAACCAAACTTGGGTCCTTTGCAAGAGCAGTACACATTCTTAACTACTGGGCTCTGTTTTCAGTGTCTCTCTTACTTTTTAAAATGCAATAATTAAAAAGCTTTGATTTCCCTTGCAGCTTATATTTCTATTTGGTTAGAAATAGCTTAGAATTAAACACCTGAAAATCATATCATGAGATTTCAAAATTTCCTTCTTGAGTCTTTTTAATTTCTCCCCTCTACATAGTCTGCTGTTCTCACAAGAACATAATGCAAGATCAAGAAGCTGTCTTGACGTACATTCCTGTAGTCAGTTACCAAAGAATAGTCATTGAATGATGATTTGGGGAAAGGCGTTTTTTCAGGAATTCTGGGTAACCTTGGGATTTGGCAAAGCATCCATATATCACTATAGTTAAGGATAAAGATATGAAGTGATAAGATACAAGCTTGCAAGGTAGAATGGCCATCATTAAACAGCTTGTGTGACTTTCTGTGACATCCAGTATTTATGCTGAAAGCAATAATGGTTTTCAAGTTGTAAATTAGGAAGTGACACTTGACTATTCCTGCAACTAAATACGTCCAAAATTGAATTAAAACTTGTTCTGCCGTGTAGCCACAAATCCCAAATCATTTTTGCCTCAGTAAAAGGTAGTGTCTATGGCAGCCCTCCCCAGGATCATGCCTGAATTTAAAAAGTCATCTTTACTTGTTCAGTTTCATGTCTAATGTACCAGCAGAATCTATGGGCTTGACTTTTAAACCATAACCCTTTACAGCCCAATTTCAGGCCGATAAATGATCTATAAGAATGTAGACCAAAACATTGTACTCTTTGATTAAAGATATCAGTGGTCCCTCATTATTTTTAGAGTAAAACCTAGACTCCTGCTACAGTCTCGACACCTCTGCTCTTTAGTGCCCACATCTTTACTCTGTTCACTCCAGCTCTCCCCTGCCCCTAAAATATAGTGTGTTTATAAGATTTCCATCATCACAGAAAGATACCAGAGAGAATCATCTTAACAGGGAAAACATGTCTTGACTGAAGGCTCCAGAGGTTTCAGACTCTAACGCTTGTTTCTGGGTCCCGGGATGAAACCACACATCATGGTAAAAAGCTCACAGAGGAAGAAGGTGCTTGTGCTTCAAGGCTTACTCTCGAGACACAGCCTATGAAGCTGACTCAGTCATGAAGAAATCCGTCGTTGAAATTTCAGTCCATATGACCCAAGTACTTCCCAAAGCCCCACCTTCGAACACCAAAGTAACCTCTTGCTCCAAATGGAACCACGTCTTAGCTCAGGATTTTTGCCCCAGTCTGTCTATGACAGCCTACTCACATACTTGTAAGCCGTTTCCTATTTTAGGGGGAATTCTGGATTCTTCCTAAAAATCCGGGAGAGATCAGGGCCATGGTGTGTGATCTTCTAGTTTCCCCTTATCAATATCTCCTGCATTTTGAGTCCTGGTCTGACTGTATTTCCCCACTATCATGTCTCATGTATTGTCGAACACTGCCCTTGACAAAATCATTTCTTACCAGGGTAGGGGCATGGGAATAGAAAAATTATATGAAGACGCATAAAAAAAATAAAGACAGAAAACATCAGACAGTATCGGGAGGGTATTTCAGGATGGAGGACTGGCCTCGATAATGTATCCATCTTGTCTCCATCTACCAGACGCTGTCTGAAGAAAGTAGTCTAGTTGCCTACCCATGGCCTACCTGTGACTTTCCCCGTCATGTGTCTTTCTTCCTGAAGAAGCATTTGACACCATACCCTTTTTGATGTCGACACCAACAAAATCACTCTGGGTGTAGTGTATCAAGCACGGGGTTCAAATTCATTCTCTTACATTTGTCAAGTGCCACTCATGTCTCTCAAGGATACACCAATAGGATATAGATCTCATTACAACAAAGATTTGAGGAACCTTATTGTCACACAGTGGACTTAATCATTTCTAAATCTCTGTAGTTTATTTTCTTGAAGTATGGTTCTGATTCTCATAAAAGTCCTGTGTAATGTTTGGAAGAATGGAATGCATTATAAAACATTTTATCCGTCAAATGTCTGTCATTCTACCAGTCCAGATCAAGTGACAATTGTGTTTGCATGTATCAGCAGAGAAGAGCTAAAACTGCTTAAAGCAATTAAGTTACTTACAGCTCCTTGTTTAACAAAAATTAGCTAGAGAAGCTCATCATGAAATTGAAGAAAGAATGAGGCGTGTAAAAAGGGAACGCCAGCATAACCCTATTTGTTTAGCTACTGAAAAGGAGAATTTCGCAGCTCTACCCAGAAGAGATCAGTAGTGGAAGAGATCAGAGGAATGAATATTCCCAGGGTTCTGTGAGGAGCGGGGGTGGGAGTGGAGGGTGGGAGGGAGACTGGGGTACAGGTAGTGAGACTATCATCTGAGTTCTGGCGTAGATAACCAAGCAAAGGGGCATTTGTTGTTGTTTCTCAGATAAGGTCATCAGTGGAGAAATCTGTCGAGAATTCATTAAGAAATTAGCAATTATAAAAACACTTTTAAAATATTGTCCCTCAGATAAAGTATATACTATAGGAAATAACTGAAGATCATCTAAGTTTTGAAGAAGGCAGAAGAAAAAAGGAAGAAGACACATAAAATGGGCTGCATCCAGAGAACTAGGGAATTGAGCAAGTGGCAGATGGCTCTAAGGCATGAGAAAGGGAACCACATACCAAAATGAGAAGAGACATATACGAAGAGAAGATGTCTGTATGATTTGGGCGGTGGAAGCAATAGGTGAACTCAGGCAAGTAACAGTTGGGAGCTTTAGGGACAGGATGGGAGGTGATTAAGGGTGGAGAGATTCCTAGTTGGTAGAGTAAAGGAAGAGGTGAAAGAAAGGTTTGAAGGCATTGGAAAACAGCTATGATAACAGATAGAGTCCATTCTTTTAAAAGGAGGGAACTAGAACCATGGAGGAGGTATTGGCCTCCTTCTTGAGGAAGGTCTCTTGCTCAGCAGCTGGAGGATATGCCAGCAAGGCAGTGATGTCAGGACAAAGAAACTGAGGTTGAGCCATTTTTATGATTCTGGCCTTGGTGTTTTGTCTGGGAGTAAAGGAGCTGCAGTCAGCGTGGAGCCTGCCATTCTGCCTTCACATTGCATATCTATGCAAAGTTTGGAACAAGCATGGTATCACCAATTCCAGAGCAAAAGAGAAGGAATGGCTGCCCTGCATTAAGGTGGGAATATTGGGAGTGATCGAGATGCAAATGCAGAAGTCGGTGACTGCAGACCTTGCTGTGAACTTTAAGGACACCACTGTGCTCTGTAGGGGTCTCTGGATAAAGGAGAGCCTGGAGCCAGGACTTTTCCTCCAGCATAAGACATCAGCTTCTGCTCTTACTCTGTGGAGTTCCCTGAGTTTCCTTCAGTTCAGTAGGTAAAGAATACACAGTAGAGTCTACCTTTAAATCTTTGTACAACTTAACCGAAATGAGAATTTTATTAACCCTTCCTTGAGAGTTGATCAGCTTATTTATTCCAGTATTTGGTGTAGGAGGGCCTTCTGTATTTGTGTTGCTTTCATTGGTTATTAAAGAAACTGCCTTGGCCTAGTTGATAGGGTGGAACTCAAGTAGGTGGGGAAGACAGAACAGAATGCTGGGAAGAAGAGCAGAGTCAGGCAGACGCCATGGTTCTCCTGCCCAAAACGAATGCTGGTTAGACTCATGCCAGTAAGCCACAGTCAGGTGGTGATACAGATTATTAGATAGGTGTTAAATCAAGATGTGAGAGTTAGCCAATAAGAGGCTAGAGCTAATGGGCCAGGCAATAATTTAATCAATACAATTTCTGTGTGATTATTTTGGGGGTTAAGCTATCTGGGCAGCGGGACACAGCCCACTCCTCCATACTATAAGTATTCTTAATATCGTTTCTCTGATGGGAATGCTAATATCATTTTCTCTGAGTCTGCTCAAACATCAGCTGTTCGTAACCATGTTCTAAAGCCAGGCATGCAAGAGAAAGAGGGAAATGTCAGAGGGAGCAGAGGCACGCAGGGCAAACAGCATTTGAGCAGTACCTTCAGAACCAGAGTTATTCAGCTGGGAAAGGAATGCTCTCCTTGGGTCTGCTCATCATCACTTGACTGGGTGGTAGCATCAGCGTACATGCCAAGGCCTTTGAGAGAGAGTAACTAAATGTGCTCCTCTTCCTCATTCTTCCGTTAAAAAAAACACCCAAAAAGGTTATTTGAATTCTGTACAAAGAATAGTAGATGAAAGAGGTTGTAAGATTCTCCTATGCAGCTTATGAAAATGAACTCTAAGACTACAGAATGTTACTTCTTATTGGAAACACCTGCAGCTGGATATTCTGTGAAGAGCTGGTGGCAGGACTGCCTTATGGCAACATGGGAGCTTGCTTTATTTTAAAGCAGAAAGTGTGGTCGTGCTCACTGATCATTTCTTGTCATAGCCCACTCGATTTTCTCCTCTTCAGAAACTTTCCCCAGGTGCCATCAATAAATGCAATGGTTTGAAAACTTCCAGAGGAAAATGTGCCACCTCCCCCTTTTTATAGGCTCTCCTTTTTCCTCCCCCTGACAGTCTATATATCCCCAGCTCAAACAAACCCATTTTCATCATTCTCACATCCCCTAAGCCAGGGGGGTGACTTCTGAAAAGTCAGAAAAACACCAACCACATGCACGTTTAGCCCTTTACACATAGAGATGCACACAAAAGAATCTCCCCTCCACGTACAAAATCATGCGCAAATGAGAGCACCAGACTCCTGTAGCAGGAAGCAAAAGCTCAAGACAAGTGAACTTCTATGACAAATTTCCCGAACTGGGCCCCAAAATAGCCCTTTTGCACATAAAACATCACTTCAATGCAAAAACCCTTACCATCTGGTTATTGTCAGGTCTTGCAAGTGCATAAAAGAAGGCTGTTTTTATACTTTGATTTATTTTTCTTTCACCAAATATGCTGGGATTCTTCCCCACTGTGTGTATTGTGTCTCGAAAACACATATTTAGCCCTCCCTGCCCAGATAATCTTAGAAGAACTACACAAAGACTTGACTGTTGGTTTCTACCCATCCTTTCAGCACTGGGACAGGCAGCATTCACTATCTGAAATGATAAGGTCTCAAGTTTTGACAGTGTATGATTCTAAGCTGGTTGTTCTTATGCAAATCCAGGCCACAGTGGCGATACCCAGCTATAGCATGCATTCTGATACAGAATGTTGACACCTTGGGAAAATGAATCGACAGTTCCAACGTGGACTGTAGCCCAAACTGTGCCCAGTGACCTTGTCTAGAGATGATCCTGATGAAACCCTGTTCTCAGTGCCAGCATTTCCAAGTTCCCGAACACAAAGGCAGCACTAAGAATTTCTTCTGCACACAATCCCAGCACAGCTGCTCTTGTTTCCCTAATACTGAAAAGAGCAGAAACACATCTGTTTCTACGCTTCACTGTTGAAAGCACACCAAAAAGTATGCATCCAATAGTTTTACCCAAATAGACACAGGCATGTCGGGTCCAAAGCACAGAGAGGCTATATGATGGCTTGGTTTCCAGTTTGTGCAAGAAATTCAAGTTTTGTGTTTGATGTCATGCCTAAATCCAATCTCCTCTGCCTGGGACCGTGTTCTGAATGAGGTCCCACAGTGTCTCCTGGAACATCGCTGCAGTCTGTTGAAGTTCGTGATTTTTAGAATGCCAGCTGTGATAATTAATTAATAATGCATGATTTCAGATAGTTAACAGATAATAGTGAATTGTAGTAATAGCTGTTCAGGTGAGGAAAGTGGGGAAGTATAAATGCTAGTGTCACTGCATATATGATGTCACAGATATAAGCAAAGAGCTGTTCGTGTTTTGTTATTATTACTCTACATATTTGTTTAAGTTTTAATTTCTTTTTCTTTTATAATGAAGTCAGTTTGGAAGATGTTAATTTTTTTAAATTAACATATAGAATCTATACTTGCAGATGAGGTAGAGGATTTCAATTTGATACACCCCGCCAATGTATAGAAATCAATAATGGGAATTAGAATTTCTTCTTTCTCAAATACTGTCAATTCTGTGTGGGGGCTGGACCTTCAAATCTGTCCTTTGGGTAATAATTTGTGTTTGCTTTATTCAATGAATGTTTTTTGTCTGGAATAGCAGAATGTACATATGATTTCTGTCATTTGTCAGAGTGAGAGGAAGCATGGAGCTTCACAGCAGAGGGAATTCTGTAGACATCAAAGAAAAGAGGTTTTCAAAATTGTCCTTTCGGAAGTCCCAGTGGGGATAAGAGGTGAATGTGACTGAGAAGTGTGATCAATTGGGGAGATTTGGGAGGAGAACAAAAGAAGGTGGCTGGCTTTCATCTGGGAGTTTGTTTCAACCATACCAAATAGACATTTAAAGTAAATCATCACACACTGTTTAATAATGTTTAATATTATTAGACGTATTTAAAATGAGAATAAACATGTTTGAAATCCGCCTATCTATGCAATTAAAATGCTATTAGTCTTTTAATGGCATCTTCTGGGTGACTTCCTTTGCCTTGTTACTGCTTCCAGGATCTTCCATCTCACGGAAGCATTTAAACAATCATCAAGGTGGCAAAGGGCCTTGATCTTTGGTATCATTTAGGAGAGATGAAGAACTTCCAGGAATGTCACTATTGCACACAAGTGACACAGTGTAGGGGTAGCCCCAGCCGATCAACTTGCTTGTAGGGCGGGGTCGCCTGAGGATATTTTTTACTAATAATTATTGCTGGTGTGCTCTCCCCTACCCTTCTGCTTTCCTGTTCTCCACGGGAACCTCGGGTTCTGTAAGTCTCTTTCCCAATTAAAGCTGAATATATTATTATAATTTCTGTCTGCCTTCATTTACGCCGCTACAGACACAGGAACTTCCACAGCGTCCAGAGAGAACCAGAGAGTTGGAGAGTCCAGCTGCTTTTCTATTTCTACTACTGTGCATTGAAGTAAACACTGCTATTGTTTGAATCTAAAATGCCCCTCAAAGTCCATATGCTAAAGACTTCATATTGAACCGATGGGGACCTTAGGAGGTTTTACACTCTTTAGGAAGTGGAACCTACTGGAAGGTCATGTTTATTGGCAACATGTTGTTGAAGGGAATAGTGGGACTCTGGTCCTTCCTCTTGTTCTTGCTTTGCAGCTGCCTTGAGACGAAGCTTTTTACTCCATGATACTCACTATCAAATACTGCCTCATCACAGCCCCTAAAGCAATGGACAATGCTGAAGCCACGGGCCAAAATGAATCTTCCCTCTTTGTAAGTTCTGGTAGTTTGTGACTAGCATAGAGACCTTCATTGTTAACAAGGCCAATTAATATAAAAAGATATAATACTCTCATATTATTGAACAGACTTTTGTGTTCATAAAAGAGAAATTATGATTTTAAAGATTACTTTCAAAGAAAATTGAAGAAATTTTGTTTTCTGGCACATGCTTTGGTCTTCTATTAGCCAAGTCAGTCATACTCTCTGGCCAACATAAGTTCTTCATTGCACATACATCTATTAGAACATGTTGAGATTCTTTTGATGGTCATGTGTTAGCTAGGAATTACTGGCATTTAATAAATCATTTCTTTAATATAAAAAAGCTAAATGGCCATGCCAAGTAAAAATTTGCATGTTTTTCTACACTTTCTAGAAAATACATGGATGATATCAGTATCAATTTTGCCCTCCAAATGCTTAAAATCTAAGGGTTTAAAAAAATCCCAATTTTTGCCTAAAATAGAATTATGCAAGAAATACAAAGCAGTAAAGCTGTCAACTTCCTCACTAATAAAGTAAGACAGCAGTAATTCATTCTACTTTTCTTGATCTTAGGAAAATAAGTGCACTGTTGTAGAGAAGAGAAAGACTAAAAACGAAAGTGAAGAAGACAAACTTAAGCAATTTTCTCCTTAAGTTTTTGATGAATTTTCCAGCTTACATTTTTTTCTTCAGTTTGGTCTTAGTCTTTTGTTTGTGTGGGGGCCCAGAGATGTGAACCTGTTCCACCTTGACTAAAGGTCAGAGAGTTTGAGCTTATTTTTGCTCTTTCAAAGCTGTTGACAACAGGTGTGGCTACAAACAAAAGATTCTGGACTATGGTGTGCTTAATTAGTATTTTGGGTATAGAGGTGGATCCACTCTACTCAGACCAAAGATTGGAGAATTCAAGTCTATTTATTATATCAGGTTAATGAAGTCTGTTGCCTACTCCCTCCCTTTCTGGAGTGAAGTATATAAGCATGTGGAAAATAAACACAGATGAATACAGTATTCAGTATTCACTAAGTTATGTCTCTGTATTTCTTTTCTATCTCTGTCTATTCTGCCTAACGTTTCTAATCTGCACAACCTTACCCTGGAACGTACAAATCTGTCGAGGCTGTGCCCTGACAGATGTCACCCCAGTCTGTGGCTTATGACATCTTTGATGATGAAGAGAAGGAAGTGAAGGAGAAGAATGTTCTGTGTAAGATGGCAGCTGTTGTAGCTTCTATTGTCTTATTCACATCAAGAAAGAGCTCTAAACTGTTCTTTCAAGAATTGTCTCCGTAATGACAAACTAGAAGAAAGGGCACATCAGAAGGGGTCCACACTAAGAAATAAGGGGCCTGAGTTCTAATCCAAGTTCTTTTGCTATTTAGGAATTTATTTGAGCCAAGATCATTAAACCATCTAGCTGATCTTACCACAAAGTATGTACTTAGTGTCAAAAATTCTTTTGAGCAGGTTTGACTCTCTGAATAATTTTAACTCATCAATAAGATGAGTATAATTATGTTTATGTTACTGTCTTCATTAATGTTTCTATTGCTGTGAAGAGACACCATGACCATAGCAGCTCTTATAAAAAGGAAAGCATTTAATTGGGGCTAGCTTCATAGGTTTATTCCATCACCATAATGGAGGCCGTATGCAGGCAGACATAGTGTTGGTGAAAGAACTAAGAGTTCTAATCTTGATCTGCAGGCAACAGGAAGCAAACTGTCTCGCTGTGTGTGACTTGAGCATTTATTGCATCTCAAAGCCTACCTCCCAAGTGACACACTTTGTCCAATAAGGCCATACCTACTTCAACAAGGCCAAAATTCCTAATAGTGCCACTCTCTATAAGCCAAGAATTCAAACACATGAGCCTATGGGGGGATACCAATTCAAACTGTAGTGACATTTCATTTTTATTTTAATAAGTAAAGATTGCCTGGAGATCTGAGAGTAAAACAGTCCCATTGGTCAGCTTTACAGACCAGGTAATGATAACACACACCTTTAAATCTAGTAGCCACACTAATTGCCATAGAAACTGCTTGCCTTTAATCCCAGTCCTAAAGAGGAATACATTGGGAGGAAACAGCTCTCAACATACAGTCTCATTCTGAGATTCCTAGAGGTAGCATTGCCATTTTGGACTGAGGTCGAGGTAAGAGTCAGCGACTGCCTGTTCTGCTTTTCGGGTCTTCAGGTTGAACCCCAATATCGGTCCCTGAGCTCTTACTAATCATGCTTCATTGGTAAGAGACAGTGGCTGGCTGTTTTGCTTTTTGGAGATTCAGATTGAACCCCAATATCAGTCTCTGTGCTTTTATTAATTGTGCCTTATAATAGCATTGAAAATAGAATATGTTTTGAATAGGGCATATGTTCTATATTATTACTATTAGCAAACCTGCCAAAAGGTAGTTCTAAATTTAAAACTGTAAGCCACAAATGAATTTTTCATTTGCTCAGTCATATGGAGTCTAGATGCACAATTAAAAGATTTCTAAGTGGCCTCAGGAAATAAGAAGTTAACAAAAACAGATGAGTTCTGTCAAATATAGAAACACTGAAAAATCTCACTGTGCACCCCCATCCCCAACCCCGGGTCCTTCTTCCAGCTCTCTCTTAGCTAGGTCTTTTTATCTAATCAATGTTTTTGCTGATGTAAACACAGGTTTGGGAACAAAGTGGTAAGTAGCAATTTTATGGTCTTTGTTTGATTAAGGAACCTATCTTGGAGCACAGCCCTGTAGGCTAAGAGCCTCTTGTTCTTGCCAGGAACTGTTCTTGGTGTCAAGAGCTTTTCCTTTGAAGTGCTCATGGGTCCCTGTATCTTTACAGGATTAGATAGTCCTTGGACATCTGCTATAGGTAGTGTGACCTTCCCCAAGAGCCTCCTGCAACCACAGTCTCTACAGAGCAATGGTTCCTACTACTCCTGACCACATCATACAGAACAAAGGGCCACTCATCATGGTTTCCTTGGTTTGTCCAGTAGATGCAGGATGAAAATAGAATCATTCTAATTTCTCTCTTTCCCGTACCCTTTGCCTAATCTATCAGTCACCTCTAGCTCCAAAACATATTAAGTAAATGTTCATCAGCCTCCATCTCTGCTGTCATTGTGCTTTCTGGTAACAATCATCTCGGCATTCGAAAACTACATTACCCTTTTAGTTAGATCATATGCCTTCATAGCCATGTGCTATGGCTTTTTGATGGCTTGTCTACCCAGCATTCATTATGGAGTTTTATCACCATTGTGAGGAATAAGGAGGAGGAAAACATAATTTGATGATGGTATCTAGAGTTGGAGCCTTTGGTAGGTGATAGGGATTGATATGATCATAAGATAAATATCATGACTGATTACTGACAACTTATTGAGGTGTTCAAGGAGAGGGCATGCTTGTGTGCAGGTACATGTACACCAATTTCCTGTCTCCTATTATGTAGTTGATGACTACTTCAGGACTCTGCCAGAAAGAAGACCATTACTAAATATATGTCATTAATCTAAGAACTCCAGAACCATGACCCAAAAATAAACAAAACCTTAAATTAGTCTTTATGATTATATTATTGTAACCCAACAAAGAGTAATTCACCACATTTCTTTTTTTTCCCATGGTAGCCTTCATAATCTTTCTTAAAGATATAAGTAGGATTTAGTATATAGGTATTCAAAACCTTCTAGTGGTTCCTCAACTCTTAGAAAAGGAGTCAACCTTATATATTGGCCTTCCATGGCATCCCCTTTAAATGTCACCATCCATTGTCTCTTCTCTCTCCTCATTCTGCCCACCCACCCAACCATGTGCTTCCTCTTCCCCAGGAGCACTCAGTTGTTGACTTAATTGACCATGTCTTCCTGGTCTTTCTATGACTCATTCTTTCTCATTATAAAACTCAACCTCAAATACCACCTGCTTAGCCCTTCCATTTTAGACTGGCCTCCTCCCCATCACTATCAGATGCTATTATCTTTTGGTATTTTTGTCTGTAGCACTTAGTTATCAGCATTTTAAATTACATTTTTTTTGCTTGCTTATGTTTCCTGTTTCTTCTTCTAATAGAAATGGATAAATTATGTAATTCATTATATCTTATATAGTACTTATGGAAGAGCCCATCAAAATACTACATGTTTCATACAAATATTACCATTGCTTGTTTTCCTTACAAAAATATACCTTCCAGGAAGAACAGATCTCACATTATCTTGTTGCCTTGGTGCTACATACACTTTACATCCGTAACACTCAGCCCAATGCTAAATAAGCAATCATGAATGATTTTTGAGTTATATACTGAGTTCAAGATTAGTGAAAAGAGCCCAGTTTAAAAAACAAAAATCATTGTATTCCTGGGGAACAGTCAATACTTTTTGTAGTTGCAATTGTGAGAATAACAGTGAGAAACTGTGTGATTTTGCAGTCTGTTTGAAGGGAATGTAATGAAAAATTTCCTATGAAAGATGCAATTACAACAATAATCTAAGACTGATTTCAGAACAAAATATTTAATCCCTTATCTATAATCGAGATCATTGTCTACTGTTGACTCCCAGCTGAATTCTTTCACCCAAGATTTCAAGAATCACCCTTGCTGCCCTTAGGAATTGGTTTTCTAGAGGAAACTGTGATCACATAGAGTAACAGTTGTACACTGAAGAATATAAGTCAGCAACACCCTGATTTTGTGTGGAATTGCCTTGAACACTGCATCATATGCCAGGCATCCTTCTAGAGATGTTGTTCTAGCCTTCTAATTAATTGAGATCATTGTCTACTGTTGGCTCCCAGCTGAATTCTTCTACCCAAGATTTCAAGAATCACCCTTGCTACCCTTAGGAATTGTTTTTCCAAAGGAAACTGTGATCACATAGAGTAACAGTTGTACACTGAAGAATAAGTCAGTAACACCCTGATTTTGTGTGGAATTGCCTTGAACACTGCATCATAAGCCAGGCATCCTTCTAGAGATGTTGTTCTTTTTTTTTTTTTTTGGTTAGATGTTGTTCATGTCTATGAAAGTCTATCCCTTGATAAGTCATATAAGAGAGTAAGCTCTAGGAATCAGCTGTGGAAAGTGGAATGTTGTATTTGATTTACCCTGTGATGGTTAGGGGGAGTTTAGAAAGTCCCTGACAGGAAATCACAGTGTACAATCATTAAAACATTTACCCATGACAACTGGGGTGGGATTCAATTAGAAGAGAATATGCTATTAATGGGAACATTGTAGGTGTTTTAGAAGTTTAGAAAAAGCTGTAATCATAAAGACTATGGGAATGTGTGGGTGGTTCTAGAAGCTACTGTGATGTTTCTGAAAGTCAACCAATGTAGAGGGTGATTAATTGCTAATTTAAGTAAAATCTTATGCCATTGGTTATAAATGAAAAGACTCATCCTTGCAGTCAGAGGACAAAAGGTTGAAGGTGAGGTGCAAGCTTTACAAAACATTTTTGAAAACAGTGTGTGTCCTCCACCCTGTCCTGTAAACAAGGGCGGTGGAGATGATGCAAGAACATGTGGGTCAACTACTTCAACATTTTCTGTTTCTACACTCCTTCAAGCCCTGGGCCCCTGCAGAAGAAAACTGTTCCTTGTTGAAGATGAGTGCTTAAAAATGGGCAGTCACTCAGAGCATCGCCTTTCTCTTATATTTTAAGTACAGGAGCAAAAAGATGTCACACCCAAAACACCTGTAGGCAAACTTTCATCTCAGAACCTGTTTCCAAACTCTATCAGTCACTTTCTGTGATGAAATATTTGACAGAAGCAATTAAAGAGATGTTTGTTTTGATCTGTGGTCCAGGGGGAGCATGGCAGCATGGAGAAGAAAGCGTTGGGACCTAGTAGTAGTGGAATCCTACAGCAGATGGCTTCTCACAAGGTAGTGATCAGAAAATTAGAGACAGGACTAGACATGGATTAGGCTGTAACCCTCATGCTGTGCCTTACATCTCAAAGGGTAAACAGTTTTCTAAAATAGAACCACAATGACTGGGGACCAAGGGTTAAAACACATGGGCCTATAGGGGGACATCTTCTATTCATACCATAACACATCCAAACCCACCCTGTGCCTTGATTAAACTGAGGCTAATTTTATGAAATACAGTTTGGCTTTGAATTATGATTATCATTAATGTCTGAGAATACTCTAAGTATTGATGTTATAAGGAATGAATTAAACTTAGCATGATCATACTAAACCTCTTACTATCTTATGGATTACATAATGTAGTGCTATAGAACTGTAGAACACAGGGAGATAAGTACACAAAGGTACACAAAAATCAGGCAATAGAATGGATAACATAAATTAATTAGTACCATGTGAAATGCTACATCATTTAGCATTTCACAAAAAAAAAAACCAGGGGTGTGTTTTTAAAGAGATGAGAAACTAAATCTAGATCTGTAAGAAGATACAGGAGATATGACATCAAGTTCTCAACTGTACTTGAAGAATGACTTTTCAGATCCCACTCAAATCTTATCCCATTGGAAGTTCTTGGTTTTATGGTTTAGGACCAATTGTGTATTAGAAGGTATAAATTAGCTAACTATGTATGGCATGGCGTTGTTAAAATACTATGACAAATGAAACAACGGCAATTTCAAGGAGGAGGATATAACTACAGATGCCGATGGCAAATCAGCAGTCACGTGGAGTCCGAGATGTAAGTCTAATCTTGGAAATGCCTCTTCTACCTCAGTACTTATGCAAAATATTTTCAAGAGGTCTACATTCTTAAAAAAATAAACATCTGAGCCTTGGGCTGACCCACCCTAACCCTGACCCCATCTAGGACTTGCTGGAGCTAGGAAAGAACTGGTCTTGTAGAACAAAACCCTCAAAATCTCAAAGACTCGGTGGCCATGAGTTATCCCAGAAGAGTTTCAGTGATGATGGTGTATCAGAAACCAGAGGCCTTGAAGCAGACCAGTGACTCATTGCAATGAACATTTGCCAGTAAACTGATGGGACAAAGGAGTACACTATGTGACACACCACTCCTAATGCCACCAGGGTGAATGAAGAGGTGTTGGAGAAAGAAGAAAGATGGAGGGTCCAAGAGGCTATGTTTTGCTGTGTTTTGTTTTTGTGTTTGTTTGCTTGGTTTGGTTTGATTTCTTAAATTTTCTCTTGGGGTCACTGTAAGGGTAAGGGGAGGAGATGGGGAGACTAGAGGTGAATAGAATTAGGGTGCGTGATATGTAATTCCCAAAGAATCAATAAAGAAATTATGTTAAAGAAAGAAAAAAGAGGGTCTTATATTCTTAAAAAATAAAATTTTTAGAGGCAGAATAATTAATAATTTCAAAGAAATCTTTAGCTTAGTATGGTAATTGTAAATATTGCAGCTCATAAAGCTGACAAATAGTATAATTTCTGTACATGGGATTAATTGTGGAAGTATAGCACAGTAGTATGTGGCACTCAGTAGGGGAGAAACCTATATTGGTCACTTTAGTAAGTCTCAAAGTCACACTATTTGGGCCTCATAAGCATTCTTTTAGTTACAGACATAAAGAGATAAATTATTATTAATCTGTAGTTTATCTACAGAAATACAAAAATATCCTTAAGCAGATATGTAAGTATTTAAAGGTATCTGTTCAAGTCATTTTTTTAAGAAAAAAAAATAGGAAGCTGGATGTGATAGTGCACATCTGGATCTCAATACTTGGAAGTAACAAGAGGGTAAGGAGTTTGAAGTCATGCTACTACATAGCAAGTCAGAAGCCAGCCTGAGCTACTTGAGAATGTGTCTCAAAATCAATCAATCAATAAAATGGTTCTAAAGTTAAAAGCTCTGTTCAGTACCCAGAGGAGTAAAACTTAGAGCGCATTCCCAAAACCATGTAGGAGTGCAGCTGCTTGACTTTCACTAATTTTTTTTTTATTTTACTGATCTATGAACAGCATGAGTCTTGGTGCCACCTTAGATTGGTCCTATTTTGCAAAGGGAGAAATTAAGGTCCAAAGATTTGAATGCCTGCTTTAATGTTATGTCAGTGGCAACACTGAAACTTAGGACACAGCCATGTCCAGTCTTCTCTCAACAATCAATAAAATAGCTTTCTTGGAGAATATAAATATCCTTATTTCCCATCTACAATTATGTACATTTTTCTAAATATTGTTATTGTTCTCATTAGAGTTACTATAGCTCTGATGAAATACTGTGACCAAAAGCAAGTTGGGGAGGAAAGGGTTTAGTTGGCTTACTCTTCCCGATTTTAGTCCATCATTGGAAGAAGTCAGAACAAGAACTCAAGCATGAGGCCAGGAATAGCACCACATACAATGGGCTGGGCTCTTCCCCATCTTTCACTAATCAAGAAAATGCTTTATTGACAGATCTTATGTAGGCATTCTCTCAATTGAGGATCTCTCTTTTTAGGTGACTCTAGTTTACGTCAAGTTGGCATAAACCTAGCCAGGAGAATTATTAAACAAACTCTCATATTTGTTGCCTTTTATAAATATAAAAACAAAATACGTACGTAAAAGCTATATAAGTCTATTTATATTTGAGCACAGGTAACAATATTGGCATTCTGGGAGAGCAAAATTCTTAGCTGGGTTCGACTGTTCAGAAACACCATTAACTAAAGTTCTGGACTCTTTCTAGTATCTCTTGGCAGCCTATTAGAAAGGCAGGTAGCCAAGGATGTAATTGAGCCAGTGATGGTGCCTGATTTTGGCTGTTAATGGAACTCATGGTAAAGATAAGCACATTGGTTTGGAGGTTGTATAAACATCCTCTCCAAGATAAGCAATTTGCCTATCTGGAAAGAAGACTAAGCAGTTTCCCTAGGCATCTGACTCTCGCTCTTCCAGACCTGGAGTGACAGTTGTTTTCCTTTGCCACTGGGAAAACTTATGGTAATTAGGTAGATGGCTTCTTAAGTAAAGTAAACAATGGAAATGGAATCACTGGGTATCCTAAGCCTTCAATATATTACTCTTGTTTTCTGAAAATGAACATTGGCTTTACTGTGTGCACAGTAACTTTGAGCCGTGGGCACCTGTCTCGAATAGAAATTTTCTGATTAAAGTTACAACAGCTTTCTACAGTAGAGTGACCACATCGCACTAAGGAAAAATAGTGGGTGGGGTATAGGGATGATTGTGCATACTCCAATTATCCTCTTCCCCGATTATGACATCACTCGTTCTATTTCCAGTAATAAAGGGTTTTAGTGCTAAGATCTGGAAATCTTCTAAGGCACAGGACATTTCAGAGACCGTTGTGTTGTGACTCAAACCAACATGCAAATTTGGAAAGAAAAAATTCAGTTCTTTGGCATTGAAATTATCATGTGCTTCAGATGAATGGCTTTAGAAGCATTTCTCCCCTTTCGTGCTTTTGGGAACTGATAATTACTGTAACAAAAGCTACATGGCCAGTTTGCTATATTTTCTCAGTGGCTGCTTTTAAAAGAGAGAGACTGAGAACTTAAAATTGTTATTAGGTTTATTTGTCTATTTGTCTGTTTGTATGCACATGAGTGCATGCATGTGCCATGGTACATGCATAAAGGTCAGATGATAACCCACAGGATTCTGTTTTCTCCTTCTGCCATGTGGGTCCTGGGGATTAACCTCGAGTCACAGGGCCTGGTTGGCAGTGAGGGTCTTTAAAGTGGATTCAGTGACTGCTTTTATGTGTCCCCCTAGGTAAGTTAGTGTACTTAGTCACTCAAACACTAATCCAGATGTTGGTCTGAGTTTGTAACTGTCTTGGTTTGCTATCAGCTTATTTTGAGCAAAGATGGAAGTGCAGTTACCTTTTTAGTTCAAAGATCTTAGAGGTTAACAGGAAGTCTATAAATGGAGGTAGAGCTTTTCTTTTGAACCAGCTGCCCGATTTCAAACAATCCCACAAAAACTTTTATTAATTACACCATGCTTGGCCTATAGCTCAGACTTATTACTAACTAGCTCTTGTATTTAAATTTCTGTTCATCTACAGTTTGCTGTGTGGTTTTGTGGCCTTATCCATTCTCTAGTACATCTTGTTCTTTTGTCAGCTGACTCACATCTCCCTCTGACTCCATCTTCTTCCTTTCTGTATTTTCAAACTGTACTTTCAGTTTGGCTTTCCTGCCTGGCCTTATTCTGCCTTGTTATAGGCCCAAACAGCTACTTTATTAACCAAAGAAAGCAATACATATTTACAGCATACAGAAGGATTATCCCAGAGTAGAAGTCTCAATGAAAAAGAGGCAATTCTTTTGAAGATTGTATCATTTGCTCCTGATCATCAATCAGTTTCTATCTTGCAGGTTCATCCTCTACAAGAACAGGCTCCTTTAGTGAAAATACTTCTATGCAGCTTTTTTTTTTTATCAGTGTTCCCTGTGTTTCTTTGGAGAACCTCAGCTTATAATACTTTCCCAACTTTTTGAGTGAACAAAATAAGTCATGACTTTTGCAGTAGTTGCCAATGTCTGTCATAAATAAACAACTGTTATAGGTTAAACCCTCTTACTCACCTATTGTCTCTCAACAACAACGCTTTTTTTTTTTTTGTACACCTAAATTTCCTATGGGCTACTCTGTCTTCTGATATATTTTGTGATTGATTGGCTGTACTGAGAGGTCAACATACAAACCCTAAAGCATGTCTCTTAAATTGTTTTAGTTCCTACTAGGGAACTATTCTTTCTTAGAGAGGGTTGGGAGTGGGGAGTGTGTCCCCTTTAAAACCATTGTTTATCAATAATGAGATAATAATCCTAAGAAGGTCTCTATGCTGTGTCACCAGTTACTCACTTGAAAAAGGAAGAAAAGAGCCAGGTAGAGGTACAGGGGAGAGGTGGAGAAAGGGGGAAGAGAGAAACAGAAAGAGAAAAAGAAAGCAAAAACGTTGATGATGTCTCTTAAAACTGGGCAGACTACCATCTAACGTGGGAGGGGGGCAGAAAGGGGACTTGGGATATTCTATGGCTTTGGGGAGTTATAGCATCCTTGGAAGAGGAAAGCAAGATCAGTATCAGTGAAAGTTGCTCGCCGAGTTCAAATCATGCACTACAATGTCAGGTGAGGGAATATGGGAACAGTAGTGGAGAGAGGAGGGAGTAGAAGCAATTTAAGGACAGTATTTATGTATGAAACTCTAAAAAGAAGGAAAGACAGAGGGAGGGA
>NC_022034.1:34685557-34687304 GCF_000317375.1 Microtus ochrogaster | reverse complement strand
TTCACATACTGACAGAAATTCTCAGGATCTGGGACACTGAAGGATCAATATCTGGAATATAATTTTGAGTACCATCTGAATGGAGCATGGACTTTCAAGACATGATGGTATCATAAATTCAAGCTGATTCTCTTCCCCTTACGCTGCTATGAAAATCAGAGGAGGATCTATTGAGGATAAAAAATTTCAGAGAGAAAGAAATAAAAACCTAGCTGGAAATGTGAGAGAATGTCAGGCAGTGGTGGCGCATGCCTTTAATCCCAGCACTTGGGAGGCAGAGGCAGGTGCATCTCAGTGAGTGTGAGGCCAACCTGGACTACAGAACGAGTTCCAAGGCTACACAGGGATACCCTGTCTCAATAGACAGATAAATAAAGAAATAGCAACAAATGTAAGAGAATAAAGAGAACTTTTACTTTTCCTTAAAAGAGACTTATACTACGTGTTCTTTAAAAGGCTGTTGGTATGATTATCGTTTCTATGAAACACCCCTCCAAACACCCATATGTTAAAGTCTTGGTTCCCAAACTGGCAGTATTGGAAGGTGTACAATTTCAAAGTGGTGTTCTTTGGGAATTGGGGACCTGTTCTGATGGGGACAACAGAAGCCTACCCTTTCCTTCTCTGTGTTTGTGAAGGACTCACTCCACCACGTCTTTCAGTCATTACGTTCTCTTTTACCACAGGCTCAAAGGTGACAAAGCCAGCTGTTCAGGGACCTACCCCTCCAGGACTATGAGCCCAAAGAAGCCTTATTGTTTTAGGCATGCTGTGACACAGTAACAAAAATTCGCTGACAGATATAGTATCTGAATTGTTATGTTTAACTTGGCAATCCATGAGGAATAAGATGAAAAATTGAACCCCGCTTCAGGTTTATGCCTACCGAGTTCTCCTTACCATGTGGCTTAGAACATGGCCTAGGCTTTGACTTTCAGGCTTCTGCCACCCTACACCTTATGTCTTTGGTTAGATCATCTCTGAGGGTCAGTAAGAAAGTCCTTTCACAGTTTTTCAGATGACTAACTGCAAATCCTTCAGGAAAATAGGATAGTACAAATAAATATAGCAGAAAAAATGTAAAAACCAAAATCCCAATACTAAGCTATTGTTTCTAAGGAAGAGGGAAAACCATCAAAATTCCAGCTATTACTGTAAATCTAATTAGACTGTTTTAAAAACATTCCATAATTATCATCAACTCTCATAATTTCTACCATCCATACAAGGATTACAGAGGATAGACTCAGAAGTCAGGCTGGAATTCCAGTAGATGAAATACAGACCAAGAGCTTCAAATGCTGCTGGACTGTTTGAATACACATGAGGAAATAAACCAGTTACCAACAGCTTTTAAGGTACACCTTGCCCGACTTGTTTAATGAATTCAAATGCCCGGGGTGGCTCCTGGGTATTTGTACAGACAAAAAGGTTTCAGCAAAATCAGGGTCACCATAACCCCTTTTAAAAAGCACCATGTACTTCTTCCTTATCTGAAAAATCTGAGCTATGCTTTCAAGATTGCTGTCCAGGAGGCTTTGTAAGAAAATGCTTCCTTTCCCCTGCCTACTTCACGAGTCTATGGACGTGATAAGCATCAGCCATTTGGAAGCGCTCTGAA
This sequence comes from Microtus ochrogaster, assembly GCF_000317375.1. NCBI lineage: Eukaryota > Metazoa > Chordata > Mammalia > Rodentia > Cricetidae > Microtus > Microtus ochrogaster. The sequence goes on along the minus strand of NC_022034.1, from coordinate 34,685,683 downwards.
GTCCGTAGACAGAAGTGCGTTCTGTCTGACCTCAGACACCAGTCAGCCATGTGTGGTTCCCATTTGTGAGCAATCACTAAATGACTTTTGGAAATTGGGAAATCAGCAGTAAAAAAAAAAAAAAAA
>NC_022034.1:34667946-34684985 GCF_000317375.1 Microtus ochrogaster | reverse complement strand
AAGGAGGGAGGGATGGAAGGGAGAGAAGGAAGGAAGGAAGGAAGGAAGGAAGGAAGGAAGGAAGGAAGGAAGGAAGGAAGGAAATATGCCCTAAACTTTAGAAGACATGGTTGAACTCAAGTTTGGGTTACTAGATCTTTCTTGCTACTTGATTTAAAAAAATCTAGACTCAAGCAAGTGAAGTCTAATCTACCTTCAAACTTTAGAAACAGAAAGAAAAAGAAAAAACTTAGAGCCCCCCCCCTCCACACACACACACACACACACACACACACACACACACACACACATCACTATGAGCTAAATTGCGAGCTCCTGATATTCAGATGTTGAGTGAGTCCTGAGGTCTTATTCAGAACATGACTGTTTTTTTAAATCAGTGCATTTAAAGAGATGTTACAAGTAGATCATTAGTGTAAAATTCTGGACAAAAAGAGGGACAGAAGACAGTCAAACAGAAGACAGACTGGATTAGAACCTAGAAAGCTTGTAGCTATCTGCAAGTCAAGGCAAGAGACCTTCACAGACACCATAATGGCCACACCTTGATCTTAGACTCTGATTTATCAGTTTGGGCTCCTAAAGAGGAAAGACTAAAGAGGAAAGACTGGTTGACTTATAAACAAGCAAACAAAAACAAACCAAGACCAAAACAAAAAGTCAGAGCACAGAAAACCAATTTCTCAGCTTGGGACATTGGACGTCCAAGAATAAGGCTCTAGCATGCACTTCAGAAAAATAGGACAGCACCAATAAATATAGCAGAGAATGTAAAAGCCAAAGCCCAATACTAAATGTTGGCAGTATATCAGAAGTGGCCAGAAATGATATAAAACTGAAGATCCACCCCCGGTGAGGTACCACCTAGTCCCACCTTTCCAAGATTCTAGAACCTTCTTAAATAGTGCCCCCAGTTGGAGATAAACTTTTCAATACAAAGTATTTTTGAAGGATGTTTCGTATCCAAACTGTAATACATTGCTTCAGTCACTTCTTAATGACAGGGATGCTTTCAATAAAATGTGTACTCTGGATGTAAAACAAAAAACGGAGTAGTTCTCGGCAATGTGGTATTGTGATTTGTTTTACTTAAGAAAATCCTTACAACAATTAAAGGAACTATTTGAGTATTATTCTCTTTTATTTTTTAATTGAGGACATTAATATTTATGAAGGCTAAATGACTTGCTCCAAATGTCAGTATTTTATGACCACATATAATTGACAGAGGAGTCCATTAAATATCATTTTCCTCTCGAATAAATAGAATACCCTTCTTCCATGAGTCAGAAGTCATTTTGAGAAAAACAGACTTTGAAAATGTCCACAAGCATAATAAGCAAAGATGAAATTGGAGAAGAAATCTTCCTCTGTCATGAAAATGAGAGTCCCAGTGTCATAATAAAAGCTTTAGAGACCATTTGTCAGATGCAACATAAATTGGACCAAACTGAGATAGATGCTGAGAGATGCTCCCCATTCTCAAGCCTGTGATCCCTGAGCAGACTGTAGGAAGCTGAGGGAAGAAGGACCAAGTGGTCCAACTACACACAGTCAGGCTTGAAATGGAGACAAACTGCAAGAATGGGAAAGAGTGGGAGTTTCACTTTGGAAAGAGATCTGGGGCTGGAGGAGAAAATGTTCATGAAAATGGGGTCCTCTTTTTCTTTCTAATCAATCTAATTAGGATACAGAACATTAAAACCTTGTGATGACAGAAGCAAGCCAAATACACGGAGGAAATTTCCTGAGAAGTCCCACTGAAGATGGGCCGCTCTGAAGCAAATAACAATTGCCAAAGAGCTTCTTGGCTAGGCATGGGACTTTGTGCCCAGTTCCCCTTTCCGTGCTGAGAATTGGTCTGGCTTGGGCTAGCACATTTCTTGTGCATGCTGTCACACTGGCTGTGAGTTCCTCTGTGCAGCTGCCTTGCTTGGGCAGAAGACACTGGTCCCGTGTAGCATTCACCACCTCAGGCTCTTCCACTATTTCCACTTGTATAATGGAAACTTCAAAACACTAACAAAGAAATTGAGGAAGATACCAGAAGATAGAAAGACCTCCCACGGTTGTGGATTGATAGGATTAATAGTGTGAAAATGTCCATCCTACCAAAAGCAGCCCACAGCTTCAACACAATCACCATCAAAATTCTCCTTGTTCATAGAAATTGAAAAAAAATGATCTTAAATTTCATCTGGAAACATAAAAAACCAAGATAGCCAAAACAGTCCTGAAGAATAAAAGAAATGCTAGAGCTATCACAATTGCACATTTCAAGTAGTACTACAGAACTATAGTAATAATATTAATAACAACAATAATAATAATGATTAATTAATAAATAAAAAGCAATGAATGATACTGGCATGAAAACAGACTCATTGATCAATAGAATAGAATTGAGAACCACATAAGAGCCCACCCTCTTAGAGCCACATGATTTTTGACAAGGAAGCCAAAAATTGCTTATCAATCTATTATATATTAATTATACATTGTATATATCAGAGAAAAGACACAGCATTTTCCCAACAAAAGATCCTTGTCATATTGGGTAGTTACATGTAGAAGAATGAAAGTCAACTCTTTTCTCTCACCCTGAACCAAACAACTCCAAGTAGATCAAGCACTTCAATACAAAGCCTGGCAGCAGGAGTTAGAGGAGAAAGTAAGGCATCTACTTGAACTCATCAGCACAGGAAGAGTTTCTGAGAACAATAGTAGCACAGGTATTGAGACCAGCCACTTCCTTCTCACCTCAGAGACCCAGAACTTCACTGTTGCTGGTCAGGCTAAAACTCAATGGTTCACATAGAGTTGTATAAAACAAGTACCCCATAGTACATCTTTTCTTTGTTTTTTTGTCCTCTTCTCTTTTCCCCCTCTTTCTCATGCTCCTTTCCTCCTTACTTCCTTTGATTTTTCTGAGACAGGGTCTTCCTATGTAAACACACAATGGGTGACCTGCCACAGGTGATCGTTCTAGGTTAGCCTCCTGTGTTCTAGAATGACAGGCCTGTATCACCATGCCTTGTATGGTTTTCTTTAAACTACCCTTGGGAAAGCCTACATTTTAGGCACTAACCTTAGGCTAATGCCCAAGGCAGTGGTTCTCAATCTTCTTAATGCTGTGGCCCTTTAGTACAAGTTCCTTATGTTGTGGTGATCCCCAATCATACAATTATTTTTTTTGCTACTTTATAACTGTAATTTTGCTATTGTTATGAATTGTAATATAAATATCTGACATGCAGGATAGCTGATACATTTGGGGCTGTGACCCACAGGTTGAGAACCTCTGCTTTAAAACATAGCCATATAGTCTCCTCTCATGCTTTCCAGCTCCTCTCCAGCTGACAGAGCAGTCTACTGGGTTCAGGCTTCTCATTGGCTCTCAGGTCACCTTTCAATGAGTAAACAATTATTTCTCTTTAAATGTTGTCTTTTCTTCCTCCCCGACTGACACCTAGACCTAACCGTCCTAGTGAGGTCTATTCCACAGGGTGGATATTTTAACAACAATAAACTGGCACAGGTCAGACAAAAGCCACAGTGAGTTCGTTTGTATAAGCTGTTTTCTACGATACAGGCTCCTGGACACTGCCCAGGGATGTGGGTTTTTAGGCCATTTGCCAGAACAAAGAAGCATCATTTGAAAGCCCAGTGCAAACACTCCTGACCCCCTTCCTTGGAACAGGACAGGGCTTGGATTTATAGGTTCTCTTCATCAAAAGACTTCAAGACCGAATTGTAGGAAAACCACAACAGTCCAACAATGTCTAATGACAACTTCGGAATAAAAGACAGAAGCAATGGAATACAGTGAATCCCCAAAAGTAGAGCAGATGAGACTTTCCAATACCAACAGGCAAGTCAGGTTTAGAAAATACCACACACAATTCATTTCAAGTTGTTATGTTGATGATTATTTCTTTTTAAAGAGCCTAATAAGTGCATGCGTGTGTGTGTGCCAGTTCCTTCAGAGGCCAGCAGAGTAATTCAGTCGGAGCCCAGAAGCTGAAGTTAGTAGCCAGTTACGAGGTGCTCCACATAAGTGCTGGGCAGTGAGCTCAGGCCCCCCAGAAGAGCAGTAAGTGCTCTTAACCTTTGAGCTGTCTCTCCCATACCCTAATTTGTAATTCTTAATGGAGAACATGTGCACCGAGAAAATAAAATATTAATTCGATGAGTAAATAAACTGAGCCTAAAATTTTTAATATATAAAGTTAAAATTGGGGAGGAAAGGCTAATAGTCATAGGAAATGGTAGTTTTTTTATTTCTGAAAGTATACTAATAGAGATTATTTTACTTATGAAGTCAAAGAAAACAATACACGCCAGTAAAGTCTGTTACTTAAAAGTATATTGCATTTTTTCAGTACAACACAAAAGAAGCAAAAGATTTTATAGCATGGCTAAAATGATTTTTTTAGAGTATAATAAATATCAACATAAAAAGACATTGGCAAATACCATGTCTAGTGTAAGATTTTAAAAATTATATGAAATGTTTTATTAGCAACAAAAAAGCCTTTTGTTTGTTACAGTCAAAACCTTTAAAATTTATATAAGTCTATAAAAGAATTTTGAATTTTTCAAGTAAAAGCATAGCAAACATACATCAGGCATGAAAGTTTAAATTGTGGATCTGACAACATTCTACTGTGAATGAATGGCAAGGAATTAACTTTCAGAAGATTGCCCTTCTCCCCAAAATCAACAAGTACCTTTTATAAACAACTCTAAAACAGCCCCCCATGTTTGTGAATTAAAGGACACAGGGTCAAAATGCGGAAAACAAAAACTAAAGGGAATGCAAATAAATCAATAAAGAGTCAACAATAGATAGTGGGTGACTATAAAGCACCTGGCTGAGCCTGCGGCTGTGATAAGTAGAAAAAAACAGATCATTATGGAGCCCCTGTCCTGAGAAACCGGGAGAGCCCAGCTTCCTCTGGAGTAGTTTATAGTACATGTGGCAAGTGTAAAATAAAAAGGAGAAATGGAGGCTTGCTCTCCTCAGAGCCTGGGCCTCACAGGTGGTCTGGAAGAGAAGCAAGGCAGGCTTCCGGTCAAGGATGGAGCCCAGCCTGAGAAGAATCTGGTCCCCTCTGTGCTCTGTGTATAGTGTCCCATGAAGAGGAGAAAGAGGAGAGGCAGGAGTCCTACTGTGATGATGAAGGGGAGAACAAGCCAACAGCAGTAGATAAGCTTACTCTAACTCCGCAAATAGTGACAGAGACCAATTAGATAACACTGTTTCCTTCCTTCCTTCCTTCCTTCCTTCCTTCCTTCCTTCCTTCCTTCCTTCCTTCCTTCCTTCCCTCCTTCCTGTCTTTCTTTTCTTGTTTTTTGGGAGGTTTTGCTTCTGTTTTGGGTTTTTTTGTTTTTGGTTTTTCTTTTAGGGGGGGTTGTTTCTGGTTTGGGGTTTTTTGTTTTTTGGTTTCTCAAGATGACTTTTCTCTTTGCAGCCCTGGTTGTCCTATAACTCTCTTTGTAGATAAGTCTGGCCTCTGACTCACAGAGATCCTCCTGCCTCTGCATCCTGAGTACTGGGTTTAAAGTCATGTGCTACCACCATCTGGAAACACTCATTTTCTTAAAAAGCAGATTCTGTGGGTTTTGTGGGACATTTAAATGTGCAGATATATAGAGTATGTCCAACCAAAACTCTCATCTATCCTAGACTAGCTCTGATATTTGTAAAAATGTTATAGTCCATGTATATACTGGTATTGTTATGGAATTCTCAAAGGATGTTTTCTTTTATCACACATAAGGCTTTTGCCTGCCTGCTTTCCTCCCTTCCTTCCTCTGTCCTCCCTCTCTCCCTTCCTACTTCCCTCCCTCCCTCCTTCTTTTTTTCTTCCTGTTTTTGTTATTGTTGGGTTGGATTTCTTTTTGTTTTTAGTTGTGGGCAATTGTATTGGTTTGTTTTGAGACAGTTTCTTCTAATGTGGCTCAGGCTTGCCTGAACATCTCAGCTATATCTACTCCCAGGTCACTGGGAGCCAGCATTGCACTTATATACCACCAGGCCAGGAGGGGGTGGGTTTTTTTGGTGTTTTTTGCTTTGTTTTGTTTTGGTTTCAGGGATGGGAGTGGATTAGTCCATTCTTTTTTGCCTATTGTAAACACACTTGTTAAGGGACCACTTGGGATCTACTCAGCAATTCATTTTACCCATATTTCCCACGTTTTGCAAAACCTTGATTTCAGTATTTACAAGCAAGTTTTAATTCAATTCAATTTTATGACTATGCCCAGAAATACTGTGGTTTTTCAAGCACACTGTGTGCTCTTTATTTTCATATATTCCATAGGTGGGATTTTTAGCACTTCAGTTCCATTTTCCGCCACCAATACAAAGTTGGTGGTCACAAACTTACATACCTGGTAAGAGCTGAGAACTACACCTGGTTTAAAGAATAATATCTAGGTACAACAGGCTGTGAGAATGAGAAATGGAGGCCCATTCATCAGACCTGACACTCACACACGATATGCAGAAAGAGCTTCTGGTTGGAGCTTTCTAAAACCTGACAACAAAAGTAGGAAGCCAAGAAGCATCTGAGACGTAAGGGACCCTTTGTGACTGATGAGAAGTACAAACCAGTTAACTGCTGCCTCATGCCTGTAATGGGGCTCTCAGCAAGCTGAGGCAGGAGACTTTCCAAAAACTGAAGGCTGTGTGTGTGTGTGTAATCTATATGTACCAGCCTAAGCTATAGTATGAGACCTTAACCAACAACATAGTTATAGATACAATATTAATCCTATCAACATTTATTCATGAATGGGGATGGAGCCCATTAGGGCCCACCTCTCACAGAGGGATTTCTATACAATTAATGACGGGTGGAGGAGAGGATGTTATTTTATTTATTTATTTTTTTTTACATGGTATAGCCACAGACAAGTTGATTTGTTGACTTTTCTCACCCACACTGAAGCAAGTGACCCTTACTAAACTTAGTGGGCCACACACAGAAAGGAGAAATGAAAGCCTTTGTTAAAGATGCCCGGGAGACGGGAACGCGAGTCAGGGATGGGAATAGGGGGTGAAATATCAAAATTAATGTACAATTTCTAAAGAACTTTACAGAACACGTTCAGGCCACCAAGAGGCGGACTGGAATAGGAAGTAGAAACCGAGTAGAAACGGCCACCTGTGGTTCTGGCTGCTCTCCTGGGGCTGCTTGCTCTCCCTTTCCTGTGCAGCCTGGCTGACTCCTCAGCTTAGCCCGAATACCGGCCCCCCAGGGAAAGGATCCACAGGGACTTCAGAGATTTTGTCCTCACTTCCGATGGCCACGGGAGGAAATTAGACAGGAGAAGGAAGGAGAGCAGAAAAAGAGAGAGTAGAAGGAAGAGGAAGCGATGGAGGAAGTCTTCACCAGTGACCATAGACAAATACAACTCTGAGGAGATTTTATTTTATCCCAGTCAACTGAAAACTATGTTTATTTTCTGTTTACTCGGAAAACAATAGCGCAGTGTGTGCGAGGACTGTCTGATACCGGAAGGCTCTTTCACAACGTCTCCCCTGCTCTTACTCTTCTTTTTATTGGGTCTTGCACAACCGAGTTGGGAAGTTACAGCCAAGAGTCTCCCTGCTGAGGAATAAACTCGTAAATCAGGGTGTAAATCATCTCAACAGAAAGTGTTACACTCTATCATCTTTATTGGCTTTACCTCTCCAGTTTGGAGGGGATAAAAACAAAGCTGGACCATTCTTTTTTTTTTTTTTTTTTAATGATAAAAATGTGCACTAACTACACATGGGTTTACAGGCCAGTCTCTGCCAACGAACATCTTCAGATCTGTTGCCTTATTTTAGTTCAGTCTCTGTAGGAAACTTCAAGCTCGCTTTTGCTATTGTTTTGATGTGCTTTTTATATTTTGCTGTGTTTTGTTTCTTTCGAACAAAACATTGTCAAGATGAACTGAGATTTGGTCCCTGAGATACATCTTATTTTTAACCTAATATTTCATTGGCTTAAGATAATCAGCGTTCTATAAACACACTTGGAAAAGTCGGTGAGACAATGAAAACAGGCCTTGGGTTCTATCACGAGGAACTGGACGTTTTTGTTTTTTAATGTTTCCGAACTCAGAGCCTCAAGAACTTCAATTTAATCTCCTGGAGACTAAATCCATTCTCAAGTGCCTGTGGATACATTGTTACTTAGCCCTTGACTGAGTTTCTTTTTAAACTTTGGGAAGAAACAGAACCAGGTCACAGGGTCTCAGGGCTTCATTTTGTTCTCAGTGGGAGAGGACCGTCCACCTACACACACCCCGACACACAGCTCTGACCCTTTAATATTCGGTCATTGCCTTTCACCCTTGATCACTGGCTAGAAATTAACCAGGCACAGAGAAGGGCTTTTGTTAACTATGGTCATACCACACATTCCTGGTAAAAATTGAAGAAGCATTATTGAACAGCGAAAAAAGGGAGGAGAAACCAAACTACGAACGTTTCTATGCATTTTCTATATTTCTATGTAGAACACGTATTCTGCCTTTCAAATATTAAGTTTGGTTGGGTTGTTGTTTTTTTTTCCCCCAGAATTTTATACTCTTTTCCATTAATACTCAGCTTTCTTAAGTGCCTTCAGAGGCAGTGCTACACATTTACATCAGTAAAAGAACTTTGCCACAAAACATCATAGTGAGAACATGGAAACCTGACTAGAAACCTCCTGGGCCTTCTGGCCCATTCCATTCATCTCCTAACGATGCAGATGGAATAAAATAGTCGACAAGCTAATGCTTGAAGTTCTGAGACAAATACATTCTCATGACAAGCTATTGCCTATGTGAAAAATGGGGCCTGGCTCCTTCTGCCTGGGACTTCTGTGGAGCTTCCTTTACCCAGTTTACCTCGGACTTTTATAGAGCAGGACAGTACAGACAAAAACAAAGACATGCTTCATAGCCGGTACCTGCTGCTGGCGTGTTCGGAGCTACTGAGTACAATCCATACCAGAGTCTGAAAACTTCTCTCAGTGTGTTATGGGGCTGCTGAACAACTGAGAGCTGCCTGGCAGAGGGCTAAGACACCTCAACTTTTGCAGCCTTGGAGCCTAATGGGAGGTCTCCTGGGGCATGAGGGAGTGGGAGGTAGGCAGGCTTGAGTCCTTAATTGGCACAGTGGGACTCCAAGGCATCCTCTTTTGATCTCTCTTTTCCATGCTGCTAGTTAGGCAAATGGTTTTGCCACATACTGCAGCCATGACACTCCCCAAAGCAACAGAACTAACTAATCATGGATGAAAGGCACATAAATTGTAAGGGGAAGCAAACCTTCCTCTTTTTAAATCAAATTAAAGATCACCAGGAGCACAAGTGTCCTTGCTGCCATAGGGCTATAAAAGAGTCTGAAAACACCAGCAACAGTTTAACTAAACACATCTTATAGTGCAGAGAGCTCTGACTGAAAGTAAATTTGAAATTTAAAATGGCTGATCTCACACTTATTACAATAGTAGGAAGCTACACGTGGGCAAAATAAGCATTACTATGTCCAGAAAATGTGTGTCTCTGTTTTGTGAAGCAGGTAGTCACATTAGAAACAGCCTGCTTCTGCTCAGAAAAAGTTGCTGTCACTTAATAGTAAGGAGTATGAATATGTAATCTATATGGAAATGCCTAAATAAAATCTATGACAATGCCTAAAATACCTCTGACTCACTAAAAGCATATAATTGACCTAAATTCCTTACTTTCCTAAAATTGCAAAAAATATAGTAAACATTTTATATATATAAAAATATAAATTTTTTCCAGTTTTTTAAAAATATGAAGGAAGTTTTTATTCTCAGTTTTAATTTTTATCTTCATATATGTTCTGAAGAGAAACCTCTGTAATATGATTTTACTTCATTTCAGATCTTAATGAAGTTAAGATTGGTGTTATTCATTTCAAAGACTCTTGGGCATTTTATTAAAGTAATTAACTGTGATGAGATAAGCTTAGTAAATTATTTTTAAAAATGATGACACAGAAGTTCAAGAGTATTATTACTGATATTTCAAAATTTACCTCTGTAATTCACTATGGAAAACTGTCAAAGGGTACTTTAATTTTATATCCATCCATTTATAGCCTAATAAGATAAACAATATAGTGAAATATATGAGCCAATCAAACATATTTCTTATATACCGTGACTTTTACAATATCAGCCAACAATATTTTCAATCTTGAGTCTGAGCTCTTTGTACTAAGATGTACTTAGAAAAATTGTTCCTTCTTGTTTTCAGAGTGTTGCTAGCAAGGACATCTGCTTTTGAACACTGGTGTTTTCTAGTGATCTTTGCTTGATCACAGTAACATTTCTTCATAAGAAATTACAGTCATCTCAGTGAACTCTGTCCGTTGAACTTTGTCCTTATTTTTGTTGCTAAGGTTCATTATTTTAGCATCAAGAATTATAGATTCAAGGTAGATGGCAGAATACTTTGTCCCTTAGTATTGGCATGATCTGTGCTTGATGCTTGCTTAGGGCACTTTTGCTGGCACATTCCCTGGAGTTCAGGGTGGAGGGGATCACTATGCCCAGTAGCACAAGAAGTAATGGGACCAGAGAACTCACCAGCTTAATGGGAGTCTCTAGACTTCCTGGGTCAGCGCCTTCCGTGCGAAGAGACCAGCATGTCCAAAGAGAAATGAACACTTGGAGAGATCACAAAGGACTAACAAGCAGACTCTGACGGTTGCAGGCAGCTTTTGTGGACTTCCCTCCTCCTGTCACGGCTCCCACTTTGTGGTACGCATGCTGTCATTTTCCTTCTTAGCAGGTAACTGATTCCTGCTGAGGTATTCGCTGAAATCAATGTGCTGTGCTAAATTAAGTGCAAAATCCATATAAATGATACGTTCTGAATCCCTCCCCCCAACGCACACACAGCAGCATGCATGCATACAGGATCACACGTGTGTACCCTGTGTCATAACCTAAAGGAGAAATAATTTTCTCATAATATTTCAGTACTGAAAGATGGTTCTCTGACCTATAAATTATAGTGCATATATAATGACACCTCATTATGTCATGTGACCTACAATGAAAGCCCATTTCCCTGCAGCTGCCATATAATCCCTACATGATTCCTTTGATTCTCTGCTCTGAATGAAATTATAATAAAAAATGTTTATCCATTTGGAAATAAAACATCGGTTTCATGAAGTTAAGTCTTTTAACGAAGACATATGCACTTCAAATGTGCTTAGCTTCTGGAAACACAGGTCAGCTAGGCATGGTGGCGTATGCATGCAATCCTAGCAGTCACTCAGAAGGCAGAAGCACAGGAGTCACATATAGTAAGATCGCCTCAAGACACACTAGCAAGCAGGCCTGGGACCACAACTCAGCTGGCAGAGAACATGAGATTTCTGACTGTAGTATCCCAACACTGTAAAAGAAAAACATAGATGCACCTAGGGTTTTTTATTTGTATGTGAGCTTCAATGTATTTCAAAAGCTAGAAGATTTGTCAGAATAAACGTAAGATTAATGTGAAGGACATAATATCCCCCAACAACAACCAAGACAAAACAAGTCGGCAAGAAGCTGGCTGTTGCTGCAATATTATTCAGGCTGTTGTTGCAGTGGGGTAAGCACTAGGCTGTTTTTCCCATGGAGTTTTATAGAGAGGTGTTTACAAGTCACAGGTGTGCAGATTTATCAGCAGAGTTCATTTGTCATCGTGGCAGGCTCGGCCAGCTGAATGATTACTCCTCATTTCTGTGTCTAGTTAGTTTCGGGAGAAGGGCAGGAAGAGGTCAGCTAGTCTTGTAGGAAATACAGAATGCAAAATGGAGGGACTGTGTTTACAAAGGTCACAGATAAACAAGAGTCACCTGTAAGAGTAGGCAGTCGATCTTGCCTCAGTTGGAAAGCTTTGTTTATAGAGGTTTCCCAGAATGCAAAGGGTAAAGATTTCAGAAAAATAAACATCTGTTTTTATAATAAGTCCACTCATGGGGGAACCTCCTGTGTTTGCCTCTGTGCCTCACAGTTTTGCTACTCACAATATTCTCCAGCTCCATCCAGATTACACTAAGTGAAAGAAATCGCTTCCTTCATTTTTGAGGCTATAATAGTATTCCGGTCTTCCTCCCCGTGTGTGTGTGTGTGTGTGTGTGTGTGTGTGTGTGTGTGTGTGTGTGTGTTTGTGTGCGCGCGCGAGTGCATGTGCACGCACTACCTCTCATAGATGATAAGAGGTTACCAGAGGTTGGGAAGTAGTGAAAGAGATGCCAAAGGGAGGGTGTTCAGTAGAGGGTGTTCTGAAAATTGCTGACACCAAAGTGAAAGCAACCACTAGCCCTAGACAAAATCAGAACCAAGAGAACCAACAGGAGGGCACGTAGATCAGGCCTGATGGCCTGAGTTCAATGCCAGCATCCACATCATTAAAGATAAACATGTTATCTCCTGACCTCCATAGGTCTGCCATGAAGGTACACACATACACACACAAATACACACGTGCGCATGCACATACACACACAGACACTGACTAAATAATCAAATTAACTTTTAATCTCCAAACATAAATCCAAGAACTTATGAAGGACAACACATCAGTCTGCTTGAAGCAATCCCGTCTCCCACAGTTTCCAAAAGCTTTAGTAAGAAATTCCTCTCATTTAACATTCACCCTACTGTTCGCATCCTTCTGAGATATTCACATATTTATATAAAATAACTGTCCATAACACCCCCAGACTGCAGCAACTCAGACAAGGCTCTTGACAATGCTTATGCAGCAATGGCGCATCCACTACTAACGGGAGATGGACGTTGTCCTCTTTCAAGTCAATGAAGTCTACAGCTCTGTAGCCAAGTGCTTCCTAAGCTTCTCCTTCCTCCCTCCCCACCCTCTCTCCTTCTCTGGTTCCTTCCTTCCCTCCTGTCCTCCTTTTTTCTTTTCTCATTTATTAAATCTCATACATACTTCCTGTTGCCTTGACATCATTGGAGATGCCCATGGCTTGTCCTTGTATCCCAATTTCTTGACATTCATAGATTTCAGTCATTTAACCTTGACCTCATCTGTCTCTGTGCTGACAATACAAAGTTTCACTTAGAAATAATTTTTAGGGACCTGTTGTACTTTCTGCTGACCATGCTTCAAACAAACTTAACATATATTTTAGAATTGCTGAAGTGGAATTTTTACCAAAGCAGATAACAAATTATGAGGAATATGATTTTATTCAGCTAATGGCAATAGAGAATTTTTTTTGCCTGAAATTTTTTACAAAGAGGAGACACATGTGTACATCCCATTGTTTTCCATAAATAGACACAATTGCTGTTCTACTCAAATTTTAAGAACAAAAAAGCTGGGTTTGATGGTTCATGCCAGTTACTGCAGCACTAGAAGGGTTTTAGAATCAGGGGTTTCAAGAATACCCTCAGTTACATAATGATACTGAGTTTGAGCCTAATTTGCATTAGTTGAGAACTTGTTTCAAAAATAAAATAGAAAACAAAAAACCACAACAAAGTAGTACAACAACATAGGGACCTAAAAGTTTAGCAGTGCCATTAATAATAGAGAGCTACACTAAAGTCTATCATATATAACCCATAACTCTTTTTAAATTTTTCTACAGTACAAAGGGCATTACAAAGGTTTTAAAATAAGTGCAGTGTCATCTTTAGAAACAGAAACATTTTAGGAACGTAACTATTTTTAAAAATACAAATAGATCTATAATCTAAGTTCAGCCTAACAATTTTCAGAAATTTGAGCCTCAGAAATTATACACAAAAATTAATTGAAGATGCTCAAGAAATTTTATTTGTACAGTTTATTTTTGTTGACATTTACTAAATTGGAAACAAAAACAGGATTTAAAAAAAAAATCTATTTACCAATGAAATAAAATACCGGAATTCCCGGCACATGAGAGAGGTTCTAGTTAATATACACGTTATTATATTATAAATAACAAGTTCATCAAAAACATTTTTCAGGGAAAAATATCAACAAGAAAGGTTGCATTTGGTTTTCTCCTTTGAAACGTCTCACAATATATGGCTTAATATAAGAATACAGTCTCTCACTTTAGCCTCTGTTTCTCAGTACTGTTCTTACCATTCGGGCTGTAGTCAATAAAGAACAGTCTAGCCTCACACAGACATGTTGTTTTTAAAAGATAGTATTAGATAAGTGTAAACATTATCCTTGGTATTTTAGCAAAACTTAGCTGCTAGCGGTCTCTGAACTTCCTCCGTGAACTTTTCACCCTCTGCTGCCTTGTAATCTATTGTTTTATCTCTAGCTTGGAGTGGATCCTTTACTCAGGCGTGATTTTGCAACACTGTGCATTGTTTATGAAAAACATTGAGTAATGCAGACCTTTTAAATGCTGATGTGCTTTATGATACAATACTAAAAGCTGGCATGCAGTGACATCATCACTGGTCATGTTGGAAACACTTTTAGAACTGGGAACCTTCCAAGGTTGCATAGAAGCTCTCTCCAGCCCCAATTTTTATCTAAAACCCTGAATTTCAGCATAGCAGTAATAAAGCATGGCTTTCATCAAATTAAATTCTCACTTTCTCCCTTTATGAGAAAGTGTGTTGATTGCCCAGATCTCAAAATATTGTACTTTTTCTGCCATCTTTGTTTCAAGTAAAATGATGATCCTCTTAAAATGAACTGGCTCCGTCGGTGGATCAGCTGCTGCTCTGTGACGTCAACAAAGGACCTTGCCACCCATCACCATGGCTTCTTAAGTGAAACTCACCCCTTTTTCCTTTTGTTGTTGTTTGGTTGTTTCTCTCTTTCTATCTGTCTGTCCCTCTCTCCCTCCCTCTGTGTGTGTGTGTCATATGTGTACATGTATTTATGCACATGCGTCTATGTATATCTGAAAAAAGGCAATGATGACAAGAAGCTGCTACATTCACACCCATTGCTTTGATTTGCTCTAAAGACTTATTGTCTTTTGGTGTAGATGTCCACGCTGAAAAAGAGGCAAATGATGCCTTCATATTGTGAGGATAATACTTTATAACTTGAAGGGGTGTTGAGAACTCAGAAGCCATCAGACCACATTTGGGGAATGGCTAATCTACTGTGATGAGTGTGCAAATCAGGAGCCAAAATACTGGCATTCCTTGGACCCAAAACAGCCCATGGGTCCGTTCTGCTTGGCCTCTTTATGCTACTTTTATGCCTTTAGACAGGCAATGCATTCCCTGGTTTACTACAATTCTTCCATCCCTTTGACTCAGCTCCTACTTTGCTCACTGATGTTAATTGGTCTTGATAGACATTGGAGCCTGAGACCACTGCCAGTTCAAGAGGAAAGTAAAATCTGAGGCATGAGACTTTGAAAGTCATTATCTGCAGACAGTATGATTGCTCATCTTGAAAAACCTAAGAAATTCATCTGGAAAGCTAGTCAAAGTAATGTGTTCAACAAATACTTCCAGTTATTATATTAACAAAAAAAATCAGTATCTTATGCAACCCCAGAGTCAGCTAGAAAGCTGAGATAAACATATTTAAAAGTTAAAATGTAAAAACTAATATGAAGAAAACGGTGAATTAAAGGAATTAAAGAAATAGAGCACTTTGATAACACTTTGATAACATTGATACGTTTATGATTATGTAATGATTAAAACAACACTGTTTACAAGCTCTTACTAAATTTCACATGGGGTCCTGAAGTATTCTGTCCACTAATCTCACTTTACCCTCATTGTAGCCCCCTTTGCTATCAGCACAGGTGTAATCTCCATGTTGTAGATGAAGAAATAACACACACACACACACACACACACACACACACACACACAATGAGAGAGAGAGACAGAGACAGAGAGAGAACAGATGATCTCCAAAATCATACGCAAGGAGAAATTTATCACATCCCTACATGGCAAAGTCAGTGTATGGAATTGTTTCTCCTCAAATACTCTACAATCGTTAATATCAGTCCATTATCACTCAAAATTCTACATTTCAACAAGGAAACTTGGTATTCCCATGAAAAAAGAAAAACTATGTAACCAAGATACTTTTGAAAGAATGAAAGAGAACTGTCCCATAGGAGTGAAAAGACTATGAAGTTAGTACTTAGGATATCGCATACTTGGTAGGCAGCAGGGATGATGAAATGGAATAGGGTGCAGAAACCAGATTACACCCTCATGTGCTTAATGCTCAGTGGCTGCCGCTATGTAAGTCTGTAGGGTAAAAATGAGGGCTATGATAATGAACAGTGTGTAAGAATGCTCTCTTATTAACTTAAGAGGTCAACTTAGAGCTTCATTTCAGCACAGGTGAAGTAATTTCCAAATGAGTACAAAGTTAAGTACCAAATTATATGTCAAATCTAAATACATAAAACACACAAGAATATTTTAATAATGAGATAGTAAGTTTTCTGACCTGGATTTGACTACTTCCCCATTATTTAAGATTTAATTTATTTCATAAGTGTGTGCTTTGCCTGCATGAATGTATATGTACTGCATGAGGGTCTATTGCACTCAAAGGCTAGAAAAGAGCATCAGGTCCCCTGAAGCTATAGTTACAGGCAGTTGTGAGCCACCATGTGGGTGCTGGGAACTGAACCCTGGTCCTTTGCAGAGAATCAAGTGCTCTTAACTGTGAAGGGAGCCTCTCACCTAGTTTTTAAAATCCCCTGCAAATAAATTAATAAATAAAGTAAATAAACTAATAAGCAACTTGTTTTTTTAAATGGGCAAATATCTTTAAATATTCAGAAGAAATACTAATGTTAAATAGACATGTGAAATTAAACTCATTTGTAAGCATTAAAAAGGCAAGTGATTTCAGTATAATATTTTATTTTAGGATTACAGTAGTGATGTTGATCATTAGTTGGATTCCCTGACTATGCACACTGTCATGCTAGCATGTGCTGCCCAAGTGGTGTAGCTTCTAGGTATAAAAGTAGCCAGCATCCCCTTGTAGTGTCAGTAGGGGTCTTCTTCATAAATCAGCTCTGATGTGGGAGTGTCATATAT
>NC_022034.1:34640271-34667476 GCF_000317375.1 Microtus ochrogaster | reverse complement strand
AAAAAAAAAATGACTGTTTACACATTATGAGCCAAGCAGACAAATCAGAAAAAGTAAATGACTACAAATGGGTAGTGGCCACTTAAACACAGTAAGTAAATATTATGGGATACTAACAGCTATTGCTAATAAGTTTGACATGGAGCTATGCACATAAGTAATTCAAAGGAGAAAATATGGTGTATTCAGTTCGAGTAAGTGAAATGCTAGTTGGATAAAAAAAAAAAAAGAAGGAATATATATGTGTACACACATTTGAGTGTAAATAACCAGAAGGGTCACTGGAAAGTTACATATTATGCTGTTGGCAGGAGTTCTTTGGAGACAAGAATGAAGAAGGGAGGCTAATGGTGGCTCAATTTTGTTCATTGTAGTCCTCCACGGTTAAAATGCTTTCTGTGAATAAATAATGAGAATAAAGGAACAAAGATTTCTTAGATTTGAAATATGTATTTCCATACATATTTGAAAATGCCTTTTCTCAAACCTTCATTGAGCATCTATATTATGGGTGACCCAGAATGAAAGACACTGATGATAAAAAGAGTCTCTATTTATCTGCTTCCCCATCTACTGAGAGTTGGACTTCATTCACACACCATGTTAAAGGGGACAGTTTGCCCTCTCCTAACAGAAAGGACTAGAACATACGAAAGCATCAAAAGAATAGGATAGCCAGAGTAGATGGTGTGGGGGTGGGAAGGGGATTTTGTTCTTCCTTGCATCATTAGATAAAGTAATAACTGATCACTTCTACAGTACCCTCAAGGTTTTCTTTGGTAATTCATATGCTATTTATTCATTGGTTTCCAACTCTGTACAGAGTTCCTCTGGCTACTTTCCCACTATCTCAATACCCTTAGCTTTCACAGTATAAACTGTTGTGTTCTCCCTCTACCACCACGTTGGTAGCATTACTAGTGACTGTGTTAAAGTAGTCTGCATGGAGGTTTTGTATTATATCTTGTGAAACATTGGACGTCTAGGGGCTTTTATATTCAAGCCCAAAGTCTTTTTTTCAAATATTTGTCAATCTACTTTTCTAAAATATAAGTAGTGAGCTCTTGAGGGGATACCCGTGTTCAATCCCAGGAATCTATCTAAGGTCAAAGGATAGAATAGACTCCACAAAGTTGTTCTCTGTCCTTCACATGCCCACTATAGCAGGTGTGCATACTGCCCTACATAACACACACACACACACACACACACACACACACACACACACACAAATATATAATAATTAATTTAAATAGCAAGAGAAGCTAGATGCAATATATTTTTTCTTTTATTTATATTACTCTTAGAAGTATAAACAAAACATCCCTATAAGAACATAACTAGAGTCAGATGTAGAGAACATCTTGCATTTCACTGAGGAATGTATCTTTAATCTCTTGTATTACCATTGATTTCTTTGCAATAGTTATGAAATTTTTTCTTAGTAATATATTCTGTACTACTTTGACTTTAAAACTGAACTCTTAAAGCCATTGCATCTGCAATAAAAACGAATCATGCAAATGTGTACTTTAATGTTAACAATCTTTTGGGCAAGAAAAGTAGACCTTGGTCCTTATGTATAATCTGTATGTGAGTGCCTAAAGGTCTGACACTAAGTGGTAGCACAGTTGACTCAGCCACAGAAACTCCTTGGGCAAACTGAACCTTCAATGAAAGAGAACCTTTTTGTGTTTCCTAGTGCTTTTATGATAAAGCATCACAGACTGGTGGCTTAAGCATGAGAGATAAATGTTGTAGGAGGCTGCTTGTTCATTCCAAGCTGCCCAGACCCTCAAAATAATCCCTCAGAAACTATATTATTTGCAATACTCTTTGGCCAATAGCTTAAGCGTATTTCTAGCTTCTTATTGGCTAGCTCTTACATTTTAATTTAACCCATCTCTATTAACCTGTGTATCGCCACATGACTGTGGCTTACCAACAAGGTTCTATCTGTCAGCTTGCATCTTTTTCCTCTGGTGGTTCCATGGTGTCTTTCTGATTCCACCTTCTTTCTCCCAGCATTCAGTTTAGTTTTCCCCACCTATCTCTATTCTGCCCAGCCAAGCCCAAGGCAGAGTCTTTATTCATTAACTAATAAAAGCAACACAGACAGAAAGACTTCCCACACCAGATAAACATTTCAGCAATTCTGGAGGCTATCAGCCAAGACCAAGATGCCCCATTGTTGAAGGGGATCTCTAACCAATCAACTGATAGAAATGCTCATCTCTTCTGAAAACCTCTGCACAGACATACCCAGAGATCCAGTATGTCAAGTTATCTGAGCATCATTTAGCCCAGTTAACTGATTCAGTGAAATTAGCCCTCATAACCACAACCACAGTTGTCTGTTGTCACCATCACAGCCATCACCATCTTCACCAACCATCATCATAACTCACTGTGAGGGCAAGCTTGGCTAGTCTTGTTCTGCTGAACAGTTAACTAAATGGAAAGAAGAAAAATGTGTGCTTGGGATTTTGACAGTTTTCCTAACTATAAATGTGTTCCCACTATACCGTGTTACCTCTCAAAGAGTTGTGTGCAGTTAGGGGAACTCATTCTTCATTTTAGCTCAGAATTCTTTTCTTGCAAACAGGAGTCGGAGGAATGGAAGTAAGGTAGTGATTAAAAACCAAGAACTGTGAGTCAGGGCCTCTGGTTTCTCTTCTGTTCATGTATGTGGCTCTCCACATAGCATATCGTTATACAGTACTTATTAGTCACAGAAACTGTTTGCATGAAACCCTAAGTAAGAACATTTTATTTTTCAGCATAACATATTGCATTTGGGTATAGAAATCCCTTTTGTTTAAATCTCACAACCATATTTTTGAGCAAAATATGATCCTTTTCTAAATCAGTTTCAAATACTGAATTATATTATGTCTTGAAAACAGATATATATCTTGTTAACCATAAAAGAATGAAAATTCTATATCAGGTTTCAATTTGAAGTTGTTTGTGCTTTTTTATGTTGTACTTCAAGCCACTTTTACATGGTCAAAAACTCACCTAGATGCTGCAAATCCACCATGGTGGGCTTTGAAAATAGACTCAAGTCAGCCAGGAATACTATTCCAAGCCTACAATTGCAGCACTTGAGAAGAGGAGGCAAAGAATCATCACAGCTTCAAGGTCAACTTGGACTACATAATTAGACCTTATCTCAAGATCTGTACATATATTACACACTTAAGTATAACATACTATGGCATTGTGAATGTAACCAATCAAAATTTTCAGCCTAGTTCTGTCTTGGCTAGTCAAAGAGTCTGACTTTAAAAGGTGTATACATATCCACATGTATATGAATGTGTCTTTCTGACCACGTATTTAATACCTGTAACAACAGCTTAATTTCAATGCATATACTCAACAATTTATATGTCTTCAAGACCAGGTTTCTTCTTTCAGGCTCATCTCCTAGGCAAGCAAGGTTTAATCTACATAGGGGCTCAGGAAATGAGGAATGTGAGCTCTGTGGGGGTCAGGGTTTTGTGACCACTTTTACTGCTTACAGGTAGAAATGTGATCTCTCAGCGTCCCACTCCAGCCACCGGCCAGGCCTGTGCTGCTATGAATACATCAACTGAGTCACCCCAAATATACCCTTCTTTGGTTGCCTTTGGCCGTGATATTTTCTCATAGCCACAGAAAAATAACTCATGCATACAAAAAAAAGTGATAACCATACCAGCACTTGAGCATCTCGTGTCATTTACAGTCAAAGATGTCCTCAAGGGTTCCAAAGTACTGCAGAATAGGAAGATGCAGCGATCCTTTTGGGTTGTCAGCAGTCAGAAGCTGAGAGTAGTAACTTTGCCAATATGTGATGCTGTGCATGAATATTTTAGAGGGTTTCTGTATTTTTATACACGCTAAGCAATGTAAATGAAAACGTTAAAAAGCCTCTTGTCTGTTTTAGCATTCTGTGATCATTTCCTTATGCCCCATTTTACAGAGGGCACATGTCAATGTCTATAGCATTCCAACAGCTGCAACCGAAGACAGCTATGGTTTCTGTAAGTCAGCCGCTGACCTCGGGCTGACAGGGTATGTCGGCTGAGGCCTGCGGCCTGAGCTCACCACCTAGAATGTACTGACTCACTACCAGGGGTTTTACTTCCCAGCAAAGGAGTTGACTCACTGAGTGACCTTAAATAGTCCTCTCGTGACTTGGTTTCTCCAAAGAAAGTAGCTCCTGAGGAATGAAGGTTAGCAGAGTTACAAACCCTCACGGTCATTAATAGGCATTTAAAACAAGGCATAAAGTAGTTTTAAATTTTGATGATTCTTTATAAATTAATAATTTAAGGTGTTATACCTCTTTCTTTAATTTTTTCTGAAGTGCTTTATTTTCTTTCTTTTCTTTCTTTCTTTTTTTTTTTTTTTGAGACAGAGTTTCTCTGTGTATACCTGGCTGTACTAGAACTCACAGAGACCCATCTGCCTCTCCCCCCACCCCCAGGGTGCTGGTATTAAAGGTAAGGGTCAACACCATCCAACTAGGTTTTATTGCTGGGTTTTTTTGTTTGTTTGTTTGGTTTTGGTTTTGGGAAGGTTGTTTATTTGTTTTGTTTTGCATGCTGGTACATATGGAGACCAGAGGATTGCCTCCAGTGTCAGCCTCAGGAGGCTATCCATTACCCCTGTGTCAGGGCCTCCCATCAGCCTAGCCCTCACTAATGTGACTGAATGGGCTGGCCAGCAAGCCCTAGAGAGTCTCCATTTTCTGCCTTCCCAACATGGGATCTAGGCTGGAATACAGGTCCTAGTGTTTGTGGGACTAACACTTTACTGACCTCTGTATCTCAGTCCTCATAGGTGTTTCTATTGAGCTATATAGACATACATATTTTTTGTTATTATTTAGTGTGACTTATCAGCACCATACCATGAACTGCAAAAAATGTATCTACTGTACCACAGCACTAGAGTGTTGTAGTTTTATAAGAACAACAGTGGTGTTTTAAATACAACATGAGCATGGCACAACACTTCAAAAATTTCACTAATAAAACTAAGTGTAGTGTTTTCTGGGTCATGACTGCCTTATGGAGAGAATTAATATTGGTCTCTAAATGGATTGCTTCTCAGAGGACTGAATTAGCTCTTGTGAGAAAAGACATAAAATAGTGGGACTAGTCCCTCCCCTGTCTGGTCCTTGTTTTACCCTTTCTATGTGGCTGGTTCCTTCACTTCACTGCACTTGACATGCCCAGACGATACTGCCAAACCGTTTGGACCGCTCATTCACCAGAACTGTAAACCAAATGAACTTCTTTTCTCTTTATATCACTCAGTGTCTGGCACATTATTATAAGCAACACAAAATAAATTAATTTCATAAAAACTGGATTTATATAAAAGGTATGCTTTTAGAAAGTAAATTTACTCACTGAAGTCAGACAAGGGGGAGCTGGAGAGATTGCTCAGCAGTTCAGAGTACCTGTTGCTCTTCCAGATCGCTGGAGGTGAGTTCTCACAGCTGCCTGGAACTCTAGTTTGGAAGACTGACTCCCTATTCTGAACTTTGCCTTCGTGGATGCCTGTACTCACCCAGCACAGGCCCACATACATACACATAAGTTATTAATAAATAAATCTGACAAATATTTCCTAAGTTTCATATATAAAATCACATACATGTGCATATATGTATACAAACAAATGCTTATTCTATATATGTGTATCAGGAAGATAATTTTACAAAAACTCACCCATTTCTGCTCTTCTACCCTTTCAAACTATCCCTTAAAGTTTGTCAACATTAACTCCTGTATCTATAGCTTATCCATACATTTATTCACTAACTCATCCTCTGACGCTGTTAATGCTCTGTGTGTGTGTGCTGGAGGTTACAGGAACAGCAATGACCAGGGCAGGCACAGAATCTTTTCTGATGGAATTTCCCTGCAAGTAGGAGACATAAAAGTGACACTAGACTGTAGTTAGAATGAACAAAGAATCAAATAAGGGCTTTAGTTGAGAATGAGAGTAAAGATCCTTAAAGAATGAACAAGGAGCTCCGGGACAAATTGATGAAGAGTATTTATATAAAAGATGTATAAATATTATGTAAATAATTATCATTCCCAACCTCATGGTAGAGTTTATTCTCTACTATGAGGTAACAATAGAGTAGAAATTTCATTGAACTCTGGTCCTTAGAGGTGAGGCCTTCAGAGTGGAGCCCACAAAATTAACACTGTTAGCTTTATAAGACAAGAGACAGGAAGGCCTACACACATACATACACTGTCTCTTGCTATGTGATATCTTGTGTACAACAGGACTCAGTGGGAAAGGAGGTCATCGAAAAAGGCAGCCCCTTGACCTTGGACTCCAGAACCATGGGCCAAAATAAACCTTTTTGTTAAAACTCACGTAGTTAGTGGAGTTGCATTATCAGCCCCAGCAAGCATACTAATACAACATCCCTAGGAAATGACAACTCAGCAGACAGAAATGATGAGAAGTGGCTCTCCATGGAAAGGAAGCTGAGAGGACAAATATTCTCAGAGAGGAAAAACGTGCAGCATGGTCCAGATACTAAGGGTAAAAACAATAGGGCTGAAAAGAGAGCCAGCAAGCAAAAGTTCATGCAGAGGTTTCTGTAGGCCTGCAGAAGGTATCAGAATCTTCTATTAAATGCATTATGGCATTTTCCGTAAAGCATTACAAGTTTCCTTTATTTATTTAGAATGTATTTATTGCTTGTTTGAAGGTCTGCAATTGTCATTCTTCTTTCATGGCAAATCAACCAAGGAAAGTCTATTTTGTGTTGGACTTTTTATCTCAACGCTTACTCCTATTCGTGGTTGGTCCTCACCTTGCATTCAGCCCCTCAAACGTATTTAAGTAAAAGACAACATATGTGGCATTAGTTTATGTTTTCATCTTCTATAAATTGGGTTTAAGAAGTCTCACTTTATCTTCTCATTCAAAATGTTGTTTGAGGCTACTGCCTCCATTCCCGCTCTGTATCCCATATGATGAACTTATCATATTTCATGCATCTACTTCTTTCACAATCATCTCCCAGGGGAAACCCATTTGCCTATTGTACATTTGAAAGTGTTGTCATGAGACTCTATCTTACATATCCACATATGCACCTGATTGAGAATTAGTTGAAATATCTACCCAGGGGTAACCTTGCAAATTTATAAGGTACATGTGTACATAATTTATGTACAGGCTTGATGTTCTTTTTTTAGGCTCGTAGAATTTATTGATATTCTCATCAACACTACCTGTCTCCCCTTTTCTGAACTGACACTTTATTTCATATGCCTTTGTAATTCTAATATTTTGACAACTAGACAGCAATATATATATATACATATATAGATATATATACACACTATATATATGTACACTATACACACACTACTGTTTGTATTTGGTGGCTAATTTTGGATTTCCCTTACGCAAGTTGTTTTTCAGCTTGTTCCATTTTTTTCCTTGTCTTTTTTCTCTTTTGTTGTTTATTTGTAGAAACCTATTTGTAGACAATCTAGTAGTTAAATAGTCTCATTGGTAAGAAAATTTTTCATTTTCTAGTTGGTCTGTTTCTGCTGGTTTGGGCCAGAAGCCCTAATGCTAACACAGCAAGTCCATCAGCCTTTCACTTTGGGATTTAAGCTTTTGAAGACTTTTTAATGAAACCTTTTGCTCACCTTGAACCATAGAAAAGTTTTTTTTTTTTTTAGTTTTGATTTATTGACTAGCAGATCATCTTTCACATATAATCACAAAACAAATTTGGAGTCTTTCTGCATATAGGGTAGGTCTAGATTTTTCTAAATAGTTTTTTATTCTTTTCAATGCCATTTGATTTTAAAATCACTAAATCTCACATGTTGCTTTTTTTCAGATTATGTAATAGTTTGGATTCTATACAAATATTCTTTTATATCTTATTGTTTGTTTTTCATTTTAAAACCATACTTTTTTAAGTAATGTGACTCTGTATTACTACCCAAAGCTTGGAAAGTAAAGCTGCCATCTTGATTCTCTCATAAGAACAGACAAAAACTATTTGAATCCATCAGACATGTTCACCTCACTCTGATGTGGGAGTCTTCTGTTTTGTGTTGATTTCATTGGTTAAATAAAGAAACTGCCTTGGCCCTTTAATAGGACATAAAATTAGATAGGCGGAGTAAACAGAACAGAATGCTGGGAGAAAGCCCAGTCAGGCAGTCGCCATGATTCTCCCACCCAAGACAGACACAGGTTAAGATCTTTCCTGGTAAGCCACCTCGTGGTGCTACACAGATTACTAAATATGGGTTAAAGCAAGATGTGAGAATTAGCCAATAAGAGGCTACCAATAACAGACCAGGCAGTATTTAAAAGAATACAATTTGTGTGTTGTTATTTCGGGTATAAAGCTAGCTGTGCGGGAGCTGTGCGGGGACACAGTCCACAGCTCCCTTTTACATCACTCAGAGCGATGGAAAAAGCAAAACTCAGAAAAACTGTTAAACTGTCAGATTGGTGACTACAGGGGCTGCAGAAAAGGCTCAGTTATTGAGAGAACCTGCCCCTCTCCTGAAGAACACACATGTTGGGCATCTCACAACTGCCTGTAACTTCAGCTCCAGGGAACCCAATGATATTCTATGGTGTGTGGGGACATTATACACATGAGACACACATTTATACACAAAAGTAACTTTAAGAATAAAAAGAACATATGGCTATAAGATCTTAACTATTATTTAGGTGCTAGACAAAGGGTATTAATCCAAGTGAGGCTTGTGTCTATGAATGATGGTTATACGTACACATATACACATATTTATATACATATGTGTATGTAGTAAGGTATATATATATTAGAAAAGAACTGAATTAAAACTTTGTTTAATTAAATTAAATTAAACTATGTATCTTACATTGTTTTGTTTATGATATCTCAAATTTAGCTATCAAGATATGCTATTCTGGTCAAAGTTGTTTAGACAGATGCCTCATGGAATAGCCATGCCAATAACTAAAGTAAGAGAAAACTGGATTGATTTTTAATTGATTGACAATGAGCACCTCAAATGCTATCTAATAGTATTTTATGGAGTAGATACAGGAGAAAGAGAATACTTGTAGTAGAACACAAAGAAAGTCATGTTCTTTTCCTCTGACATCTACTTCACCATCTGGTAGTGTCCCCAGATGGCCAATGTCTTCATACACAAGTCAAATGCCTAAGTCTCTGTCAACAAGAGCTGCCTTCCCAGGCCATGGTGTTGCTCCTATGGAAGGAAGTGTAGTTTTGCTGAATGGATTTTTCTTTTATTTGTGGTCAGAATTAAAATACCTAAAACTGATTGTTGTTTGATATTATCTTTGTTTTTATATACAGTGCTTGCCCAATGTCTTTGTTAAAGACAAACAAACGTAATAGCTAATTCTTGGCTTTCCTGCTGTGATTGCTTAAGGATTTCCCAACTGGGATTTAACCTTAGATATTCTACAATTCCTGTGGAAAAGTCTGGTTTAAAGAAATGCTTAGATGTCAGATCTGTGGCATCCATGCAGCTGCAGCCATTCCTTCTGGCCACCACTCTTCTCATTTTGCAGGGTCATGGGATTCCATGAACCAATGATTATTTTCTTTATTTTCAAATTATAAGTGGAAAGGGGGGGGGGAACCTTGGTACATAAAAAGATAAAGGGGAGGAAGAAAGTTTGCAAAATCCTGTGGGGAAACTAGGACATACTGCTACTGTTGTTCTTCAGTAAAAGGCATGTAATACAATAATGAGAATTACTTCCATTTGACCTTAGTAGCATGTTGGCTAATGGCAGCTTGACCTTTGTGTGTGTCCTAACTGCTTTATATTTGAAACTTGGTAACTGCAATCTGTTTCTGCTGTACACCACTGCTAATTTTTTCAAAGATTTCACATACAAAAACACAGAGATCTCTTGGGGTATTTTCCCTAAGCTTAAAGTCTTCTCTGGCTTCATCTGATCGTGCGAGTGTAATTTGTTTTCACAGCCCACCATTTCCTCCTGTGTTTTGTAAAGATAATGCTTTAGAGTGAGATGTGTTATGAATAGGTAAAATAATTAGCTTAGGAGAAAAGCAAAAGAGTTATATTCCATGAGGAAAATAGAACATAGAGTAGGGGTTGGTTCTATTGCAAAAGTGATGGCCATGTTAATGGGAAGACCTGAGTTTGAATATTCATCATTATATAAATGATGGCTACACATGTATCTGCTGACATAATTCCAGCCTTGGAATGTGGAGACAGGGGATTCCCCAGAGCAAGGTGACATCCATCTCATTGAGCTTCGGGTTTGACTGAGAGGCCTGCCTCAAGGCATAAAATGGAAGAATGGTCAAGGATGATTCTCTGGCCCACCCACCATGGCCCACCACATGCACCTGCACGCAACCATAAAAAAAATGGGGAGGGGAAGAAATCAAAGCCCTTAGATTCAGGTTTCATTTTATTATTTATAACTAATTATCTGTAACTTCAAACTACTACATGATGGAGATATTAGTTGTAAAATGTAAAATTGTATTTTTCAGATGATCCAACTGTATGCAAATCTTGAACATTGGTATGCCAAATTTTCTTTTATATATTTTCCTTAATTATAATAGTTGACAATCATGAAGCAGGGGAAAAACAAACCAACTTTCTGTTTTGGGAGGAAATTTTACACACGTCCAAGTGCAGGGCAATATCTAGATCATTCCATTTCTCAAGGGTTTTGATTCATGACAGGTCAATGAGTCACTGGTGCTTTGGCTTCGAAGCTGCTGGATTGGGATCAATACAATCAAAACGACGGCAAGAGATTTCTTTCTTCCACCCTTTTCCGAAAGTGTGACATGTTGCAACACATACAGAGATCTCTTGGACTTGGAGTATTTTTATGAAACTTGAAATTTTCTAGTGCTACATCTGATCCTGTGAGCATAATTTTTCACTGAACACCATTGCTCCCCATATTTTGTGAAGATTATGAATTCTTTATAGCTACTTATTTCTTAAATGTGTTTATCCTAGTTTATCCCTAAAAGAATATGAATGATAGAGCAATTATCTGAGTGAATTATGTCCTGTTTGGGCTCAAGGGACCCTCTCCTATATCACCATGTGCACTTTCTAAGGAAAAGAATGAGCATGCTCATTGTAAAAACAGGAAAACCTTCTTGTGTTCTAGCATTCACGGCAGAAGTTCTATTCTTTCCATCACTATTGGTAGGCATTTCTTCCCAGTGTAGAAAGCAAAGAATTTTACATGTTAAAAAAGTCCGAGTCTTCTTGCTAGCTCTCATTATTTTATTGACCCCCTCCAAAGAGTGGTTTTCAATTGAATGATTCCTTACCAAAAAAAAAAACAAAAACAAACAACAAAAAAAAGAAACAAAAAAACTTCAAAACTATTACTAAAATCACTAAGAACTAAGAATGGCAATACTGACAGGGCTTTACCATTTTGTTTTAACTTTCTTAAATTCTGGTATTTCAATATGTTGCCTTCTCCCCAAAACTTAGGTAGGACTTTGATGATCATTGTAAGGTAGCTTCCATAGAAAGTAACAAGATTGGGGCTGGCGAAATGGTTCAGCAGTCAAGAGCACTTGTTCTTGCAGCAGCCTAGGTTCGATTCCAGGATCCCACGCCGTGGCTCAAAACCATTCATAACTCAAGTTGCAGGAAATCTGACACTCTCTCTTGACCTTCACTGGCACCAGGCGGGCATATAGAGGCAAAACATTGCTATACGTTAAAAATCTAAAAATCAATTTTAAGAAAGTACTAAGGTTGTTAAGATGTGTTAATGCCTTCCTTAAGGAACTGACTGGATTTTCCATAACAGATGGTTAGAAGTAAGCCTTTCTTTTGTGAATTTGCATTTGCGAATCTCCATCTCCACTTGCCCTCCCATCTTCCCAATGGGTAACAATGAAAGATAAGGTCCTCATCAGGTGTGAGATCTCCATTCTCTGGAGCATTGAGCTAAGCCTTCCCATGATTCTTGGGTCAGGCTGCCAGGGATTAAGTTTGTTAGCTCTGTGCTCTTGGGATATTTAACATCTCCAAAACAGAAGTTTTGATCTGGAAATTTTAATGATAAAGCACACTCAATTCTAAAAATATTTCTATCTTGAAATGTTATTAGGATTTATTGGAGTAATATAGGTAAAAACACTTAGAACAGTCCACATGCAGTGATTGAGCAACGCATGCTCTCAAGAGTGACACTCGAAGAGGCCATCCAGAGCCTCACCATCCCCATCATGCTGCAGTGGGACTTGATGGGACTGTAGCAGAGTTCAAGTTATTTCTTTCTCAGCATCCTTTTTTTCCTCCTTTCAAGAGTGCTGAAGAAGGCAAACTGAATTCCAAGTCCACATCTATCAGTTGTTTCCATAAAGCCCAACATGTAACCTCTAAAAATTTCCTATAATGTTTCTCTTATATTCCTCATTGAATTAGTTCATGAGTGAAGAGTTCATTTTCATACTTTTCCAACATAATGTTATGGGTATTTACATTTTCAATCCTTTTATAGTATTATACTATCTTCTATTTCAAACTTGCAAACTTACTATTCTTGAATTATGACATGATATCAAATTTCTCATTTATAAGTAGTAAACATACCTAGACTGGTTTGAACATTTAAAATAAAATAGAAATAAGAGTTGAAATACTATTACCACACACTTAGAGAAGAGCTATTGAAATTTTTTGAGTATAACCTTTTTATTTTTTAACTTAAAAGATTAATGTTTTACTTTTTAAATTTTTGAGAATTTTACACAAGAATAATCTATTTACATCATGCTCATCCCTTTCTTTTTCCCCCTTCCACCTCCTCTCATGTTCTCTCATCTCAAACACATACTCTCCCCCTTTTTAGCATACTTACATACCAGAATCTACTGAGCCCATTTGGTGTTTCTCAGATATGTATGTGTTTAGACCTGACCTCGTGGGATTAGATAATCTATTGGGGGGATTGTTCATAGACAAGAATTATTGTACCTTCTTCAGTGAGGCGGATCACACCCTGCCGCTTTGGTGGTCTAGACAAGAGTGAGGGGAATCAACTTCCTCCTTCCCAGAATTCTCCTGTTCTCATTACATCATTTCTACTTCCTGTCTGGTTTTCCCACCTATATTTCCTTCCTGGCCAATCAGCATTTATTTAAAACATGATTGACAAAATATAGACAATTCTCTCACAATTTAATCTTTTGTTTTCCATGTTTGAGAAAAATTTCCACTTTTTAACATATTTTTATTGATTGGGAATTTCACACCATGCACTGCAATTACACCCATTTCCCAGTCTTTCTACGTCTGCTTGCCACCCTTGTAGCGTTGCCCCCAGAAGAAAATTTAAAAATGAAAGATAAACATTTCAACCCTCTATCTTTATCGCCTCTCCAGGAAAGATTTTTTTTGTCATAGTGGCCAATGCCAATAGGAAGCTGTGAAGTGCCATGTAGTTAATATGTGCTTTTGCTCAAGCAGTATTATTTGCACATATTCATTGCAATGAGTAGTTGGTCTGGTTGGTCTGGTTTAAAAAGGTCTCTGGCTTCTGGTACACCGTCAATAACAGACCCTAACTGAAACTTCTCTAAGATACTGTGCTGGAGATTCTGCAGCTACTGTCCCACAGGACCAGTCCCTTCCCTTGTTCCAGCAAGTGAAGATAACATAGATGCTGGGATCTGCCAACTCAGAGCCCTGGATGTGGACTTGTATGATCAGACCTAGCCTTTGTTGGGACTGCCCACTCCATCAGGTGGAGGTCAGGGTCAGCTCCCATGCCCACACTATCAGGGTCAGGTCTCCGGATCTGGTGGCTAGGTAATTCTCACACAACGAATGATGGGGGGCGGAACCACTTCTCTGGTGCCCAGGTTACTGGGTCTAGCTCTCCCATGCCCCCACCTCAACCCCCGGGGCAACAAGGGCCACGGACATCCACCATGGACCCAGACTTGTCTCTCTGCCGCAGCTTGGGTCCAGACATCACTGTGGTGATTGCACTCATATTGGTATGGCCCCAGTCACATCGTGGCCCTACGACATCAACGTGGCAGTTCAGACCCGAACAGCACATGGCCCCAGGTGGCAATGTAGGTCACCCATATCAGCTTCCTCCTCACTACCTTCTTTTCTCCAGTTCTGCTTCTCTCCACAGTACAGGAACCACTCAGCGTCTTCTCTCCCATTCCCTATCATATGAGCCTACCTGTTCATCATAGTGGTGCCCACCTGTGCTGGCCAAGGGGCACTGTGCAGACCTTTGGCTGTCTTTCTGCATGCCTGGGCCCCCCAAATTTCCATTTTTTTTTTTTTACTAAATCTTATTTGCTACTCACTTTCTCACTTAACATAATAGGGGATTTGTTCTCTGTTGTTACATTTATAGATGACATATACTTTACAAATATATAATGACGTGTATAATCTCTGAATAAATCCTATGACCATTGGTAGCATAATCTAAGAACTTATGTGACAGGTTCTATTCTGCACGTTTTGTGTTTGTTTTATTTTACATACCTAATAAGATCTTGAATAATAGCTCTCAGAGATGGACAGGATATCCCAAGACCTTAAGCCATGTGTCTGTAGTAGAATAACTAGGACCGAAACCCAACCGGAGGACTTAAATCACCCCTTAAAGTCTGCTGCAGACTTTATTTATTTTTTAATACCTGACATTTAGTGCCATCAGTGGGAATAATTCAAAGTCTTAAGTAACTTTACCTTCTTCTTTTCATAATATATTTGCCTCTGCTTCTGGGCAACAATAGATTACAGAATAGGAAGGATGAAAAGAATTTAGCTTAATACATAGGTGTACAATGAATGCTCTCAGTGAGTATAGTACATTACAAATAGGGGAACTAAATAAAAAGGGAAAAGATCCAAATGGAACTTCAAGGAGGAGGATTAGGTCTTGAGGACTGGCAAGAGACGAAAGGAGCTTTGGGGACAAGTTGGACAGGAGTGACAAGCAAAGGTGTGTGAACAGGCAGGGCATGACTGAGGGATGAAGGCGCTCCTCAGAAACTGTCCATTTTCTCTATGTTATTAAATGAAATTATTCCTAGACAAATGCAAGAAATTTGGATTCTTGTAAGCAAGGTCTCATTTAAAGAATGGGGCACTCACTGAATGAAATCATTTAATCTAAATAAGGCTAGTAATCCCTTTGCTGAGTTTGGAATCGCACCTTTTGTGAATCGACTTGCAATCCTCTTTTCTTGGGTCTACATTTTAAACCCCTGGACCTCATCCTTCTGTGGGCTGTGCAGGTCTCTTTGTAATACATGTTTCTGCTCCGCCTTTGCTTTATGTATTTAATTTTGAATTTCTGTTTTTCTTTTTTGTCACAGTTGGTTGTGTTTCTCATGTTTCCTTTTCTAACTCTGCAAATGCTGCATACCAACAAGACAGATGAAGAAGGAACTATTCCCAAAATGATTTCAAAATCAAATTGTTTTTCTGTAATTTGATTTATAGGTAATGCCGAGGAAAGGCTCAGGGAACATTTTAAAATAACTCTTAATTACTAACAGATGAAAATGTATTAGCTAACTTTAGGCATGGAATGCAGGCAGCTGATTATGTTTGAAAGAGAATTGCAAGCTTACTCTCTTTCTAGAGTGGCCCACCCGAGGGTTTTCACCATCTCCATTCACCAGTCTCCATATGTCAATGAACTTACATGGCATTTAGAATTATGTGAATTAAAAGACCTCAGAGTATCTAGAAGGTATAGATTGTCACCTTTGATGTACATTATCCCAAAATGTGTGTAAATAGAACTATACATCCACAATGAAAAATCACCGAGATTACCTGCCACCACAAACCCTAGACAGTCAAACATTTTGGCATATTGATAAAAATGCTATACCTTTGTCTAACCAGGGTTTGTTGAAATAGATTGGGCTTCATGCTAGTTGATGGTACAGATTTGTAATAACCCTAGAGTTAAGGTTATAGAAAGAGACTATAATTGTAGAAAGATACCATATAAAAGCAGAGTCGTAGTGTCTGTGAGTTCATGTTCATGGTAAAAATGTATCTGTGTTGTGGGGTAAGGGGTTGGAGAGGCATCTTCACAGTTCATTTGGAGATTCAAGCTTAGAATGGTCAGAAGACCTTTACGTATTTACAAAAAAAAAGATTTTAAAAAGTATTATTACAATTTTCAGGACCTTTTGGTATATTAGAAAATAATTTTTTTTTCAAATTGGGTGTCTTGAATCAATCACTTCATGGAAAATTCATTTCTGATTCCTAATGAGAAAGGTTACAGTAGAAGAAATTCTATCATTTCCCCTCATGCATTGCATAGGATGAATGGCTTTCAGTGAAGTTGGTATTTTTGGAAAAAAGCTGGCAAGCGCAGGAGAGATGGGCATGAGAGCCAATCTCTTAGCTGGCAGATCTGCAGGGATGTACAGAAAGAAGTTTACAGACACGCAGGAACCAGTTATTAAACGTTTAGGAATTCTGAGATTCTGCCAAAGTCCTGATTGTAGCTTTAAATCTACCATGATCGGAATATTTAACACATGAAAATTGGCACATAATTTGTGATTCAGTGTTTCTTTCTCCCAAGGAGACACTTGTTAGTATAAGCTTGCCACTGAGTTTATAAGAACCCAAACCCCATGAATTTAGTCTGGAAAAATAATGATAGATTTAGGGAAATAAAATTCTAGTATGAGTTTGTTAGACTAGCAGGAATCTCAATCCAAGAAAAGGCTTTCCAGAAACTTGAAGAATAGAAACTTACAAAATGGATCATTTCCTCTCAGCCAAGGCTCATCATTACACTGGATGACTGACCATTTGGATCCCTCAGTCCTGAGCTTTCCATACACTTTAGTCCCCCTTCACCAATCACCTGCTGTTCTTCTCCATGGTTTGGATCACGACATATAAGTTCCCCACCTCTGAAATCTCTATTTCAAACATCCAAGGTTCTGAATAGAACCGCTTTCAATTAATATTTGCTTCACATGCATTGTAACCTAAATACAGACAGATAAGAAGGATGGTGTAATAAATGAAAACAGGTTATGGTGTAGAACAATTTAAAAAACTAATAATAAGAACTGCACCTATTCTAACAGCCTATTATCTATCTTTTGTCTACGTCAGCAGAAAGACTGGCCACTCCTTGAGGGTTTGGCTTCCTTCTTTTTATTCTCCTAAGGCTAAACAATATTGCCACTGCATAGCTGCTCAACATTTTCATGGAATCAACATTTTCATGGACTCAAGTTTAATACTGCTTCCTAACTGAATACCAGAGGATTACTAAACAAGGGGACCAACCACATCCTGTCTTTCATCTTAATCCTGGAAGGGTTTAGCCCTGGGGACATGACTGATACTGCTTATTTAAGAGGCTTCATTTGTCATGACTGGGGAGAAAGGCTGTATCCTAAGCATTTCTGAGAATTAGGAGGTGGTCCTTTGCTCCCAAACAGGGCTTGTTTGTGGGTAAGATCTATCATTACTTTTCCTTCCTTTTCTTTGTCCTTCACACAGGGCTTCCTTCAGGACAGAACTGTGCTCTCTGAAAGTTCAGAGTCCATTAGTATTCTCTTCTGTTAGCCTGATTCTAATTAGAGCACCACAGCAATTGTTGTTCCTCGCTAAAAGGAAAATCTTTTAAATTAAAAGAAGAAAACGGGGAAAAAAATCACCCACAATGCTTAGCAGTTCACATCCTCTCCTTAGCTTAGGGGTGTACCTCTTTAACACTTCAATAAAATTTTATTTGGTTGCTTAAACAGCAACAACAACAACAAAAAAAAAACTTGTAAAGCAATTACAAATGGCTCTCCTTTCTGGTAGAAGCCTGTGTTTAAGGAGGCAGAAGGGTCCCTGCTGATTAAGGTACTATACTGAGCCAAGCAACACACTGGGGAGTCTGGCTTCTTGTTTCCTTCCTCTGACCAAGCCATTCTTAGGTACTCTCTCTGGACTTCTGTATCCTTATTGATAAAATAAATCCTTCTCAAGGCTCTATAGTAGGATACATATTGATTGTTCTACTGAGTGATTAGAAAGAGTCAGTTTAAATTAATGAAGTGATTATCAGAAAGTGGATACTAAGGGTTAACTAATAGTAATAGCTTCATATAGAAAATAGGGATAGGCCTAAACTCATGGGATTCTGTTCTCATTTTATTTTATATTACCTCTGTGCGTGTGCTGTGTATGTGTGCACATGTGCACAATCACATACGTTCCTGTCTTAGTTCAATTGCTGTGAAGAGACACCATGACCAAAGAAACTTATAAAAGAAAGAGCTTTTTAGGGGCTTACAGTTCCAGAGGTTGAGTCCATGACCATCTTGGGGAGGAGCATGGCAGCAGACAGGCAAGCACGGTGCTGGAGCAGTAACTAGGAGCTTACTTATGATCCACTAACATGAGGCAGAGAGACTGGAAATGTTGTGGACTTTTGAAACCTCAACGCCCACCCAATCTCAGTGACACACCTCCTCAAAGAAGCCCACATCTCCCAATCCTTCCCAGGATTTAAATAGCTGAGCCTACGTCAGCCATTCTCATTCAAATCACCACAACACCATAGCAACACATGGGTGGAGGTCAGAAGCCAGCTTTAGAGAGTTCAGGATTTTTTCTATCCATAATATGGTTGCTAGAAATCAAACTCAGGCTTAACCAGCAAGTACCTTTACCCACTGTAACGCCTTGCTGGACCTAAATTGCTATGATTTCAAATCATAAATTTAAGGTTGCTCTATATCATCTTGAGTAGTTAATGTTGTCTCTAATAATGTTAAAACTGGTCATTTGAACTGACGACTTTAGTGTCATTTAAAAATTCATCAAAAGAATTTTGTCTTGGGATTAGAAGAAAATTTCCAAATTTTTCTGAAATGATCTTAAACTTCCTTCTACCATTTATATGAAACAACATTCTCAGCATTGATAATTATAAAATTAAAATATCAATTAGCCCTAATATCCTAATATCTGTTGAAGATGCTCTATGACTTATAGTTTTAAATATTCAGTCAAGATTTAATTCTTTATTAGTGTTATAATAATTTGCTTTCATCTTTATTAATTTATTAATAAATAATAAAATTTTATGTGTGCAGAGAATTGTTTTGAAATAAATTTCCTTATGGTTTATTACCAGTAACTATTTAATTAGTATAGCATACCAATCTTTATATACATATATACCCTAAGACTGTTAAAAATTTTTCCTAGGCAAAATGTGGTGATAAGTAGAAAAAAATCTAAGAAGCCCTGCTTCACAGTATCCAGCTATCACTAACAAAATTATTCCCACATTTATTTCTTCAGCTGTAATGGTTCTAAGACATGTCCAGAAATACTTTTATTTACCTCATCCCAAAGGTAGAATCTAATCCTCCCCCACTTTGACTATGGGTCAGCCCAACTGTGTTACTCACTTATGATGAAAAGAAAGGGGCAGAAGGGAAGCTGTGTGAACCTGTTCCTATGAATGGGTTGAGAAACATCACTCAGTTTCACCTTAGTTCTGTTTTACTCTTGGGACTCTTACCCTTGGAAGTCATCCATGAGGTCCTGAGAAAGCCAAGCTATAGACGGAAGTTTCTGTCCTGCCTGGTCCCATAGCCATTCAATCTCAATTAAACACACAGAGGCTTATATTAATTATAAACTGTCCTTTTGCTCAGGCTTATTACTAACTAGCTCTTATAACTTAAATTAACCCACAATTCTTATCTATCTTTAGCCACATAGCTTTGAACCTTTTCTCAGTAAGGCATTGTTATCTTGTTTCCTCTGTGTCTGGCCTGTGACTGTGTCTCTTGCCTTTCTTCTTAGAATTCTCCTAGTCTGGTCACCCTGCCTGTATTTTCTGCCTGGCTACTGGACAATCAGCATATTATTAAATTAGTATGAGTGACAGATCTTTATGTTGTACAAGAGCATCATCCCACTGCACCAAGCCACACATGAGTAGTCCATGTTAGCTAAAACATGAGGTCAGGACAATACAAATGAGGCTTACTGCTCACAATAATAGCTGGAGTCAAGATATCTGCACTAACTTATTCTTGGACCTTAATTTCCATGGGTAACAAAAACAAACATCAAAGACACATGCAGACCCTGTGGAGTATGTCAGAAGCAAAACCCTGAGTATAGGAGGCCCAGTCCTCCAAAGCTGGCACAGCAACTCTAGTCCAGAAAGAGGCACGATACTTATTGAACTGGTTGAAAAATAAAACTACACTTTTTCCTCCCAAAATAATATTAACCATCTTTCAAAGCTATTTGTTTTACAATATGTTGAGATGAGGTATCATGTAGATTTGGATGTCCTAGAATTCAGTGTATGACCAGGCTGTGCTCTAATTCTCATCAGTCCCTTTCTCTGCCTCCTGAGTTACAGTATAGACACATGGACCACCATGCCTGGCTCTTTATGAGAGTTTTGAAAAGTGAGTTTAGGAAAAGGCTTAGTCTGTCTGCTTTTGAAAATATGCACAGACTGGGTAAGGAATTATCTTCTATGGTGCACTAAACATGTCATTGTAATGTTGTATGTTGATGCCTTCATCCTGAACGTAATGATATTTGTAGATGACACATTTGGGAAATACAGAAGACTGAAGGAGGCCGTGAGGCTGTGGCTCCTGGAGGATACCTGGCCCTTGGAAATGACCAATAAGGCTCTCCATTGCTCTTTCCCATACAGACAAGAAGAAGTTATGGGAACGCACAACAAGATGGTGGCCAAAGTTCCTCAGAATAGAAATGCATTTGTCGCACCTTGACAGTGTGCTCTCTAGCTCTCTGTGCGAGAAGCTAGCCTCTGTTGTTTAAACTCAGTGGTAACTTGGCACAGCTGTGTTAAAATAGCTGCACAATTTAGCAGACCAGAGCAGATGTTTCCCTACTCTCATCTTTTCCTCTGCTCCTCCCACTTTTCCTTTCCTTTCTCTTAAATAAAGGATTCTTTTCTTAACACAGGTATCTGTTTGAAGGGTTTTTCCAGGAAGTCATTAGGAAAAAAACAGACCATTACTGAAGAATTATTAAGCCAGGCTATCAAAGGAAATGGGACCCCAATTTTGATTGATCATCAATCAGCTACTTAGGACTTTGACCATCAGTTACTTTTTACTTTGTGTGTTGTCTTTAAACAAAGTTTCATCATGCAGCAAGGAAGCTGAAAATAACCTGTTTCCAGTAGAGTGACTCAGTGGCACACGAGGTTACCAAGCCTCTGTGTCTGCAAAACATGGTTCAGAAATGGTCCAGGCGCAGTGTGATGCTGAGCATAAAGGGAGCAAATGGATCGGGGATGAAAACGTTGCCATTATCACTTAATGCCAGATCCGGTGACTAATCACAAACTCAGAAATTATGATTTTTTTTCCAGGGATTGTCTGTAAGGTGTTTCTCCTTGGCAGCTATTTTGATCACATAGTCAAATCTCATTAAGAAAAGGTTGCAGAGGCAACATTTGAGAAGAACATCTTTAGTCTGTGACTCATTCATATCCATCACTGTATTGGGGATTCTCCAAGTTTGTCTTCATCCTTACTATGTGTCATGATACTCACGTTGGACAAACAACCTGCTGAGCTGATGGGGAAATGAAAACTGTTCTCTTTTTTTATAACTATTCCTCGTGAGAAATGCAATCTGAAAATTTATATAAAATTCTGAATTAGCTGCTTAGTTTCACCCAACCTCGGTAAGAGAAAGCATGCAAGATTTAATGAAACTTCCAGGGTTTTACTGACTTCAGAACAGACTTTAGTAATATCCCACATATTCTATTTGCTTTAGAGATACCAAAGCCCTCTGCATGGAAATCTTACATCACCCAGCCTCTACCAAAACCTGGAACTTGGTTCCCTAGGTTCTCAGATGATCTCAGGTTCAATTATCAGATAAGGCTAGAGGATTAATGATGAATACCTCTGGGTGTGTCTTTGCTGGTATTTACAGCGGTAATCCAATCCTGAGAACTCTCCTAATTTATAGATTAATCACTTGATGGGTTAACAATAGTAGTATTATTGACAGGTGAGGAAAGGTAAGAAGTAGATCCCAGGAGGAGAAAGTCAGTCCCTGAGAATATACACTTGGGACTCTATCTCTCCTAACTCCTTCCTCTATACCTCTTCTCTTGCTTCTCATCTACCATGGAAAAGCTCCTCTGTCACTTACCCTCACTGCTGTGACTTTTTGCTAAGTGTGTGGACTGAACATGGAATGAAACTTCCGAATCAATTTTTCTTCCCTCCATTTCTTTCTATCAGGGATTTCTTCACGATAAAGCAAAAGTCATCAATTGATCAATGCTAAAATTGTTCTCTCTTAATCTCAAACTATTACCATTTTGTAATTAAACAGTTACCCTTTCTACATGAGGTAAACACACCTTGGACACTTGGACACTTGTCAGTGACACAAACTACAGGAAGAGGGAACCTCAGTTGACGAATCGCCTCTATCACACAGGTCTGTGGGTGTGTCTGTAGGGTATTTTCTGGATTGATGATTGATGCGGGAGGGCCCAACCACCTGAGCAGGTAGTCCTACATTGTTTAAGACAACTGACTGAGGCTGGGCTGTGGTGGTGCCTGTCTTTAATCCCAGCATCTGGGAAGCAGAGGTGGACAGATCTCTGTGAATTCAAGGCCAGTGTGGTCTACAGAGTGAACTACAGGACAGCCAAGGCTTCACAGAGAAACCCTCTTTAAAGACAAAAACAAAAATAAAAAAAAAAAAAAAGCTGCTATGGACACAAGCCAGTAAGCAGCTCTCCTCCATGGGCTCTGCTTCAGTTCCTGCCTCCAAGTTGTTGGGCTCCTGACCAGACTTCCCCTGAAGAGGGACTGTAATGTGGATGTAAAGACTAAATGAACCCATCCTCCTACAGTTATTTTTGGTAAGTCTTTTATTTTGGTCAGTGTTTCACTATACCAGAAACCCTGATAGAACATAGAATATATAGTTAAAATTTTCAGTATTACTGGTGACAAAGACATGGTGTAAAATTCAAACATTAGAGATTATGCTACGAGGTGAAATTAACCAGTTTTTTTCTCATTTACAGTTTCCTGGCCATAAGAAATTGAAAAAATAAAGATAGTTTTTGCGCTGATTCCCTCTAGACCCTAGACCCATGCTTGGAAAAGGTCTAGGACTGTGTTACCAAAACTCCTACTCTTATCCCAACACTGATTTCAGTCCAGAATCCTGTGTCATTTTATTGTAAGTAGCCACCCATGACCACCTCCCAATTGGCTTGGCACTGGCCCACAATGTTGCCATAAGTCTGTCATTCCCTGATCGCTATCCCAGGCTGCACACATTCCACACGGGGACCCGATGTGGAAGGTAACACGTGCCCTATGACACGGTGCCATTGTCTGCAGAGGATGTCAGTTCTTTGTGAACATTCCCACGGAGATCCCGACCTCTGTTCATCGCAAACAGGAACTTTCTTTCCTTTTTCTTTCTTTTTTTTTTTAAACCGGAAGGTAGAGTGAGAGGGGAAACAGTGTTGATTTCTGGGAGAAGTGGTGTTGGAAGTACAGTTTGCTCGTGGAACAATTATGGGAAGCTCCACAGAGCATGCCCTTTATATTCAGTATAATAGAAATCACTTCCATTCCTCTGAGGAAACAGCAGTTCAAAGACAGGACACAGAGTCCCGAAGCTCTGGCAACTTTTGAATAGTGTTTTTATCTTCTTCACAGGCAAACTGAAAGAGTCTCCATGTAGGCAAATTAAGCCTCGTGGGTCTCTTTTATATTTGGCCATGCTGATTTCCTTTTGCATTAGCTGGACTGGCGTATCTGGTCCCACTCATTTATTCAATAAACTCACACTAAATATTTTTTTTTCTGTATTGAGTTGGGAAGTACAGATCTACAAACAAGTAATACACTTGCACCCAAGAAGTATACACTCCATATAAATATATGAATTGAAAACACACCACTATGAAGAGCAGTTAGGTAACATGCAACCAATGACGGCAAATGAACATTATTTCTCCTGATATCTATGCCAGAGACATTCCTACCTAAGCTTCCCTGGGACCACAGATTGAGAGATTCAAGCCTTTTAAAATCATATAATAATTATTTACAATACAAAGTCCACCCTGCATGAAACCATGAGTATGATGCTACTGTTGGACTCAAAGGACTAAAAATGCCAAAGTGATATGAACATGGTTAAAACACACAATACCAAGTAAGTTAAAAAATGGAAGAAATTCAGCAATCTGATATAATAACATAAATGTAAACCATAACAGAGAATACAGACCCATAATGTTCATCTACTGTACAAAAAAGAAAAATAAACTAAAATAACAGTTTCTTTTGTCAAAGGGTTTGGGAATGGAGACAATGGATAAATGAATTAGAAAAAAAAATATAATAGAAAATGCTTTTTAGACCACCGTTGACTATGTGACTCAGACTAGAGAAGATGAATAATTCAATATTCAAAGAAAATACTGAGGTGGATGGGGAAAATAAAAACAGCTAGCTATGGCGCATATCAGCTTGGAATAACATTTTGTTGCTAAGAGGTTTAATAAAGCCTAGTCGATCCAGGAGAATGTCCTAGAAGTAACATCTAGAAAGAGTGCTAGACACCCAGTCTCACAGCTGTCCCCACGTCTCTTGACACACACTAGTCCATTCCTGCTCTTGAATACGAATTCAGCTTTATCCCAGTGAGCTGATTTATGGTTATTGAAGCCTTTCTTCCCAACAACACTGATAAACTAAGTCATAGCAGATTAAACAGGGTATGCACCATTGCCGATTAGAAAGCCACCCTTTCCTACGGATCAGTGTTGAGACAGAGCACACAGGCTAAGAGCCCCTGTCCTTGACCATCTCCCTCTGCCTCACTCGAGTGGACACATGCTAGTTATCCCACTGTGAGTTACTGATGAAATTAGCACGTGGGTGCTGGTACTGTTTGGTTTTGTTTACTTTTAAGTTACAGTCTCATATTTCTCACCCAGAAGTTAGTTAAGTCCCATCTCTTTATTCTACTGTCTTTCTAGAAATGTGTTAGCTGGTTCTACCCATTATACTTACAAACCACAGCCCTGTTATGTGCCTAGAAGGACTAGTCTGCCTCTTCTGCCTTATTAGACCTCTGTCTCCTTCTTGATTTTAAACACAATCCACAGTGACTTTATTGTTCTATAACCCACCTGGCTGGCTTTCAGCATCATGATGCTAGCGATCTCCCCAAAGTTTATCTAATGCCAGCTTGTGAAAGAGGCAAAGTGTAAGTAATCCTACCCAAACCCCTGAAGTCAGAAACCCTGGGGTCACACACAAATGTTCAGCTAACTCACTGCAGAGCCACAGGTAAGTAAATATTCACTGGTGCCTGTAGCATAAAGTAGTGGATGATGTCTCTAAGAGTTGAGGGTTGCTTTAAGCATCAAAAGAATCAATATGGGCACGGTTCTTAAAGCAATAGCTGGTGGAAAGCACAGACTCTAAAATCTCGTCCGTGACTTTTTCTATCTATCCCCAGGATTTATCCTGCCTGAGAGGTCCCTCTCCTTTAACACTTTAGCGCTGGGGCTAGAGGGGGAAATCTAATGATTTTTAGTCTCTTTCTCCCTCCCTCCCTCTATCCCTCCCTCCCCCCCCCTAATTGTTTCTGTGCAGTGAAATAGAGTAGCCTGGGAACAGTCCAGAGTGTAAGTTCAGATGACCCAGGTCAAACGCATCTGTCCTTTCCTCATTGTGTGATGCTAGGGAAATTTATCTGCCTTGGTCCATTTCCCTGTTTATGGAACGACAATAACAATGACCTCTACCATGTGTAACAGTTTTCTGGATTCATCACAGCAAATCCTGTGAATGCCTGGGCGTGAGTGGTATTATACTAATATTCATCACTGTTGTCATGGGTTATCTGATGTCTACTTCCATGCTGCGAGAGAGTATGTCATAGAACTTCCTGAAGAGTCAATGAGTAATGACCCCAGTTCAGTGCTCTAGTAAAAAAAAATATATTACTGTGGGCAAGTCTTATTTTTAATTCACAGCTCAACTTAACTATGAGTATAACAAAAATAATCAATGTGTAAAGCTAATTGTATCATTGATAGTTTATCTTTAAAATTAAAAGCAAACACTGGATACTTCTACCAGAGGCATACATTTCATTTCCCCCTAATATTTATTACAATGTACTCTTCATTCATATGTAAAATTGAGAAGAATGTGTATTACTCAAATTTCATCACTATAACAAATACCTGTGATAATCAATTTATCAAAGAAAAG
Source organism: Microtus ochrogaster (assembly GCF_000317375.1). NCBI lineage: Eukaryota > Metazoa > Chordata > Mammalia > Rodentia > Cricetidae > Microtus > Microtus ochrogaster. The sequence goes on along the minus strand of NC_022034.1, from coordinate 34,641,108 downwards.
GGGTTGTTTGAACTCACAGCTTTAGAGTTTGAGTCTGTGGTTATTTGGCCTTATTGTTTTAAAAGAAACATAGTAGAGTAACATTGCTCTTCTCATACCCAATCAAGTAAGAAGCTAGAAAGAGAGAAACGACGGAGGGGGTGGGAGGGAGAGAGAGGAGAAAGAGACAGAGGGAAGCTGGAGAGATCAAGGTCCCACAATTTTCTTTGAAGTCATTTTTCCAATAACCCAAAGACCCCATTCCAGGCTCTACCTCTTAAAGTTCATTTATTACCACTAGCATAAATTTCAATGTCAAACTTTTAATACATGTGTCTTTGTGGAACATCCAACATCTAAACAATAGAATGAAATGCTCAGAAGAAACAAGACTTTCTTGCACTATGTATTACTTCTGTTATTTAATGATCACAAATAAACAGAGAAATATGAGACAGAGTGTTATGCCTTTTCATAGATTAGAACAAGGAAGGTTACAAAGTTCCCTCAATATCATTCAGCTAATTAGTGTAAAAGCTGAAGGTTAGAATAAAGTGTGTTGATTTTTTACCTCATCTAAAATAATTTTCCACAAATATCAAGAAGAACCTAGGCAAAAACTTAAATGGACATTATTAGGGCAGAAGTACTATCAATATGAAAAGAGAAGGTACGCAGGCCAGCAGATAAAGGTGAATATGATGTATGTGAAAGAAGATAATGAAAGCCAATATTTTATATAATCAATACATGCTAATAAAAATGATTACACTTAAATGCACACAACACAATAAATAAATGTGTTTGTGTTATTTGGGGGAAATAGGGATATACAGGAGAAACATTTCATATAAATTC
>NC_022034.1:34622476-34640151 GCF_000317375.1 Microtus ochrogaster | reverse complement strand
TGTGTGTGTGTGTGTGTGTGTGTGTGTGTGTGTGTACACATATATGTATATATTTACATTTATATATTTCTGAGCAAGAATATATATACACACACATATATATGCATGTGTATATACACATATATCTTCAAAATTAGTCCCTCTGTCTTTCCAAGTCCTGTGTCATTTTCTCAGGTGAGCTTTCAAATTTTAACAAATATCAGGTAAGGAAATAGGAATATAGCTGTTTTTTAATGTAAGTCATGTGTGGGAGCTGTGGGCACTAAACCCATTCATGAGTCCATTTCCTCAGCCAGCCCATTTACTGTAAGTAGCATGTGTTTCCCTGCACTTCTAGGATCCAATGAACTTTCATCTAGGAATACAAACAAGTGAATAGGAGGCCTAAATAATCGATGGCAACTTTGTGTTTATGTACATGATAAGCTTTAATTTCCCACTACTAATTAATATCTTTAATTTTGTGGCTACTCTCATCCTTTTGCAAAGAACTGACATAAAACTGTACATGAAGAAGGATATTTTTCCCTTATGTGAGTTGGCCCAGTCTTTAGGGATCCCCAACTCATAACTAAATTACATTTTGCAAGACCCTGTTCTATACACTAATTTAATTAGTTTCCATCCAGTACACTCTATAGCATATAACTTTCAGACAACTAAGCTGTGAAACTTCGATTGGCTCTCTACCTGAATACTAATAGACAAGAATAATGATAAGTGATAGTTCCTTATATCCTTTAAGGATTAAAAAAATAAAACAGAAAATTAAGAACTCTAATGCTGATAGTTCAGATTCAAGTCAAGCTCTTCCACTAAATTACTTTGTTGTAACCTTTAGCAGAGTTTCTTTGAACTAACAATGACCATCAACCATCAACCTTAATCAATAAGCTAACAACAATCTACATAGTGTTTTCAATAAATCAGTAAATATTTGCAAGCCACTTAAAATAATTCCTAATATGTAACAAACCAAATATGTCCTAAATAATATTATGTGAATATATAAAATATGTATTATATATAATATATTATAAAATATATTACATGAAATACATAAATATGTAATATAAAATATATGTGTGTCCTTGTAAATAATAAAAATTCTTATGCATTTATATGTGTATCTGTATATACATGAGAAGAGATTATGATATTACATTTCTGAAAATGCTTCCTTCAAATTCAAATATTCCCAAACCTGTACATTTATTAATGTTTAATCACTCTTGAAAATAGGCCTTTAAAACATCATTTGTGCTTGAAAACTAAAAGTTTAGGTTTATTCTTTACTACTACAACGTAGAAAGGAATTTAGATATTATCCTTTAAAAACTTGAGTTGGGCAAAATCCATTTCCAGGCAGACTTTTTGGAGAGGGCTAATTGTAGACATTCACAAGGGACCGTTGTCTCAGAGTGTGATGCTGGAAACTTGACTGCCTCCCTGCGTCGTTCATGTCCTTGTTATGGTGCATACTAATGCAATGTAATCCACTACAATCCAGTATAAAAGGCAACTTCAGCTCCTTCCTCACCTTCTCAGACTATTCAGTCAGCATCTTGTACTTGCTTGGATGTTGAGGTTCGACTTCCATCCCTTTTCCTTCGATTCTCCTGAAACTGTTCTAGGGCAGAGCCTGATCGTGCAGAACATGGATGATGTCACTAGCATCTTCCTTTGATACACACTCCCAACAATCAAAATTTGCATTACTAATATGCTGACTTAAGCACTTTTTTTTGTCCCTTACAAAGTTATAAATCTAACACCTGCAGTATGGTAACAAGGTCTTCCAAAACCAGGTCTAGCTTACCTCCCCAGTTATCTCATGACTCTGCTCTTTCATCAACCTGACGTCAGATGAAAGCAATGGCCATTCTTCAAATAACTTATGCAGTTTTGATGCCTCCATACCTGTCACTCAAGTGGTTGTCTGGTTTTTTCTTTGTTTGGTTTGGGTTTTTGTTTGTTTATTTGTTTTGTTTTTTATGTCCTCTTTCTTATTCTCAGCTTAAAGAAATCTTAGTTGAATTTTTAAACTTAGTTTCATATGATTGTTTCTCTAAAGCCATACTCCAAAACCCTCTTCTGAGCTCCAGACCAGACTGCACATGAATTTATTATACCAAACTGTACTGTAATCAATTGTTCCTGTGTTCATCTTCCTTATCTTGTAATCCCAGGCCCCATATTAGCACATATTAGCTTTGGTTGTGGTAGAAGCTTAATTAGGATCTGTGTGTGTGTGTGTGTGTGTGTGTGTGTGTGTGTGTGTGTGTGTGTGTGTGTGTTAAATGTCTGTGCCTCTATGTTCCAGTAAGAAAGAACCACGTTTCACTCTGAGGCCAACTGGTTGACTTTCTTTATACATGCATCTTAGTTTTTTTAATTCTTTCTAATTTTTACTTTTAATAGAGTGCGTGTGTGTGTCTGTGTGTGTGTATGTGTGTGTTGTGGTGCCCACAGGTACTAGGAGATTGTGTGTACTCCCCTGGAGCTGCGGGTACAGGCAATTTTGAACACCCAAATTGGTACAGGGACCTGAAATGTAAGAGCAGTAAACTCTTAACCACTGAGCCACCTCTCCTGCCCCTCTCATACTTCAGGAAATGATTATGGAAGGTCCTTTATTCTTCTAAACCCAAAGATTATAAAAGTAAATATAAAGTTGAAGCCATATTGAGAATGAAAAGAAGGTTAATTAATGAAAATACCCTTAAATATAAGTAAATCTGATACTACACTATTTTTGAATAACAACATAACCAAAGTAGCAATGAATAGAGATTTTTCCTTTATCATAGATAGATAGATAGATAGATATGTATCTACACATATACATATGTATATTATGATATGTGTGGATATATGTACATATATATCTACATATATGCTATATGACTATATGACAGAAAAAAGTATATGCACTATTTTTAAAAGTTGATGTCCTTCCATTAATCCATTAGTAAATTTGGCCTAGAAAAGAAACAAGGAAGGAAAAGAAGGGCCATGTTGAAAGACAAAGAGTGTGGAGTTGAACTTCAGGAACAATTTTATTAGGGTCAGAGTTGACTTGAGAAGATGGTGTCTGAGAGCACTGGCGTCCTACAACAACACATGGGATAGAATTGTGAATTAAACGGGATATCGAGTTAAATGATCCTTAAAACATCTCAAATTGGAAACTATCATCTTTCTGATAAAGGTACAAATAAAGGAAGAATGCATCACGTTTTATTTATCTTGAACTAAAAGATAGGAAATAAGAAATAATAAATATCTGTAGGGAGTTATTAATATCCGTGGTAGGACTCATTGAAGCTTCCATTGGATTTTCCATGAAGATAAAGTTCATAACAAAATAACTTTCTGCCAAACCACAATGAAATTTTATATGTAGAAAATTTTTTGAAAAGCATATTTAATGATCAAATCCAAAAAATTATAAATAATAGTTCCGTTGGATGCACGCCTTATTGTTAGCTATTAGTGTTACCCTAAAATCAAAGATAATCTCACCCAGAGAAACAAAGCTGAATTCAAAGATGCTTCCTTATTTTCTTCTCAAGTCTTCAAAGTTGTCTACTAACTATGCTGATAAATACTAAAGAACATGAGGCAAGTTCTTTGAACCCCCAAGGAAGACAAATGGAACACAGAGAAAACAGCCAACATAAGCAAGGCCACCATAACACACCTGTAAAAGTTCCACAAGCAGAAGACTGAACTCACAGGCTGGAAGTTGCTCCGTGGCCTCACTTCTACTTAATACATCTTCTTTGATCCTGTCATTCCTGATTGCCTTTATCCTTCATCTTCAATGGTGCCTTCCCATTGTATCCAGTGCACAGTGGCTTCTCTCCTAGACACGTTACTGTTATGCCCTTTATATGCGACATCTGTTCAATCAAAATGCTAACTTTATCTAGTTGTCTCTACGTGTGTATGTGTAAGTTTGTACCTATCTTTATATATAGGTAAGAAAATGCTGGAAGCTGGAGATTTCTCTCTTGCTTTTTTTTCTTCTTTCCATGATTTTTTTTTGTTTTTTGCATTTTAGTTTTTCAGCCAACACTGATACATGCTTTCTTAGAATACATGAGAGTAAACTAAGGTATCTTGTAGTTTTGTCATCCAAATACATTTTTCCTTCCATGTAGATAAGGTGAAGGAATAGACAGTAACATGGTGAAAAAAGGGCAGGTTCCCTGATCAGTTAAATACAGGGTCCACACTGAGTTCTTTTCACTGTAAATGCATGACATCCTGGAGCATATTTTCAGCCTCCAGAAGCTTTATTCCTCCACTATCAATGAAACTATTGTTTTAAAATAACAAGTATACATACTAAGCATTGGACCAACATTGCATATTAGTGATACTTTCCATCTGAGTTTTTGCCATATTATTTTATGCATACCCTATAATGCAGAAATGTGTCCTCTGACCCAAGTGCACCCTGTTTATTTTTCTTATTGTTTTTGTTGAGCTGTACATATTTCTCTGCTCCCTTTCCTTACCCCCACTTCTACCCTCATTTGTGCCCCTTCATGCTCCTAATTTACTCAGGAGATCTTGTCTTTTTCTCCTTCCTATGTAAATCCATGTATGTCTTTCTTAGGGTCCTCATTGATGTCTAGGTTCTCTGGGATTGTGAATTGTAGGCTGGTTTTTCTTTGCTTTAGGCCTAAAAGCCATTTATGACTGAGTACATATTATATTTGTCTTTTGGGGTCTGGATTATCTCACTCAATATGTTTTTTTTTTCTAGATCCATTCATTTACCTGTAAATTTCAAGACGTCATTATTTTTTTTTACAGCTGAGTAGTACTTCATTGTGTAAATGTACCACAGTTTCTTTATCCACTCTTCAGTTGAGGGGCATCTGGGTTGTTTCCAGGTTCTGGGTATTATGAATAATGCTGCTATGAACATAGTTGAACACACGTCCTTGTGGTATGAATGAACACCCTTTGGGTATATATCCAAAAGTGGTATTTCTAGGTCTTGAGGTAGATTGTTTCCTAATTTTCTGAGAAATCACCATACTGATTTCCAAAGCAACTGTACAAGTTTGCACTCCCACCAGCAACAGAGGAGTGATTCCTTAACCAACAACTTCTCCAGCATAAGCTGTCATCACACTATTTATTTATTACCGAGTGTCATTTTTCATATTTATATTAGAATGCACATCTTTTTGTCATCAGACACTACCACCTACCTTCAAACTGTCCCTGTTCTCTTTGGACTCACACTGTAGGTCTCTACTCTGCAATACTCAATCAATGGCTGCCACTCACTCTCTCCAGGTCATTGTTTTCTCCACTGAAAATATGATTGTCTGTCTTACATTATTCCTTCCATTACCACTGCCATCAGAATTTTCAGAGAGACAACACTCTTAACGGAAACAGACTAGATAATCCCACTTCTCAATTCTTTGCTCTCTTTTCTTGGCACACCAATTTTCTGCCAATGTCACTTGGTCACTGATTTCTCCATTCGTACATCATTTGCTGCACCGATCATCGTTGAGACAGAGAGCAAACAACTTACTCTGAACATCACTTATAACTCTGCACTTAACTTACTCTCCTTCTCTCGCTGTAACAATTATGTTGTTACACTGGAACTCAATCTGTTGATTCTACCAATAACACCACATGCCTCCCAACTGATGATCACTTCGCCCTTAACAAAGATTTTGTATTTTCACCCCGAGATAATTTTTTTTGCACACAAATATAGTTACCTTACCAGTATAATCTTCAATTAAAAGACTGCAAAACTCCAACTCAGGTTAAATTCATCATTGTCTGCCAGGGCAGGTAAATGTGGAGAGAAGCAGTGTGCAAACAGGCTGAGATCTCACTTTAAGTTTGCAACCCATGTTTTCGTAGGCATCAAACATTTCCTAGAAACTGTACTCTGTTTTGTGACAAGATTGCTTTTCTATCAGAAAAAAATTATTATCAACCTTCTTGCTCATTATCTTCCTTACTTTATGTAAGTCCAGAAATCAAAGTTTTATTATTATTATTATTATTATTATTATTATTATTATTATTATTATTGAACTCTACATTTTTCTTTGCTCCCCTTTTAAAGTCTGTGCTGTGTTACTTTGAAAACTCCATCGTATCTCTGTCTGGGACTAAATTTTCTCACATTACACTGGATTATTAGGTCAGGCAAATCCTGTTACCATACAGTCTATCTCTCCTTTCTTATTTAATCAAAGGATGCTAGTTTTCGTACATCCGCCTTTAAGCTCTGCATCATCACTTGCTCATTTTTTTTTGTTCCAAACTTATGTCAATGTCTGGTGGATCATGAAAATAGGTGAGCATATGCTCATATTCTTTCTAGTTCCTGCCCCATCTGTCTTAACTTTCTCCAGAGCAATAGAGATCAACCTTTGAATCTCCAAACTCATCTTCTATCGTTCCCAGTTGAGTTAATAGTGCCATTATTCATCCAGTTACTTGAACTTATTAGTCATTCCTGTTTCTTCTTTTCTGTATAGTTCATTTACACAACTTAGTAGTGGTTCCACTTTCAAAGCATTCATTTCTTTGATTTTTACTTCTTATTTACCATGCTCTACTCTTAATACAAATTAAAATGGTGAACTTAAATAAGGAAAGATCATGCTCCCTTATTTTCTTCACAATTAGACAAAACTGCAACAACATAAAGAAAATCAAATTATCATTTATATTTCTTGTTGCTTGCATCTGGATTTCTCCTCTCCAGATATTTGCACATGTCTATCTTTTTAATCTCTTGGGTTACTGCTCAAATATCAACTCAGTGAATTTTTTAAATACCTTGTCAAAAATATTCCTTTTGTTCAGAATTTTCTATTTCCCTGCTTCCTTCATTTTCCTCATAGTTATTACCACTTTTTAAATTATTCATCTTAAAATTTTAAATATATAAATTTATTAATGATTTGAGGATTTCATATATAGTGTATTTGATTATATTAGCACCTACTATTCCCCCAATGCCTCCCAGATTTATCCTTTTAAGAAAAATTAAATATTAGTCATTTTTATCTAATATTATAAAATGTATTTAAAACAAGGAATTAAAATCTTTTTATCTCTCCCCACTTTGCAGGAATTTTGTGCAAATGTTTATCTTCCCATAAGACCACTGTTTACACAAATGCTTTTCAGACTGAAGTGACTGAGCCCTCCTTTTTCATTTCCTTCATGTAAATCCTTTTCAAACTAGCCAGTCTAGAATGACTGATGTCAGGTCTCAGCCAATGGGGAAAGGACAGAATCACCACCTGAGACAGAATAAAATGCAAGTGCACGTCCTACCTCAGTATGCTTGCTACTCAGCTTTGGTGAGAAGCCCACCATCTAGATCAAGAGTAAAGCTTTGTTTTGTTGCAGTTCGCATGGTCTCTTTCTTTATGACCCCGAACTTTTTTCTAACATCCCTCTCTCAATGTTCTGTTCTCTTTGTTTTATTTTTATAACCCAGAGTCCCATTTGAGCTGCCTGTGATTGTGGGGCCATCCACTGGAACATGGTCGACCTACCAGGACCATGTCCTTAAACGTTACTGACTCTCCCTCCTCCCCAGAAAGTCAACAATTGTAAATAGCTCCTCAGTCAGGTATACGTAGGAAGCTGTTATTCTCCTACTTTTAAAACAGTTGGCTTCCGTTTGACTGTCCAAATGCCCAGTGTTAGTTAAACCTCACTTAACCTCTCCTCAGCCCTGCATCCCATTTTGTAAATATTCTCATTTGAGATTCTATGAAGAAGAGAAGGGGCACTGCCCTCATCTGCTCAGTTGAGGGCTTGAACTACAAGGAGTAAGGCATGTAGTCTCAGGAGACTGTGGACTCAATTCTGGGATTCAAAATTCCAACCCTTCAACTTCCTTGCTTTTCAACCTTGGGCAAAGCAGTTCGAATGTTTTTGTGCTCCTCCCTTAAATTTAACAAGGGGAAGATAATTAGTGACGACTTCAGACTCTGTTGAGAGGATTACCAAGGTGAAGACATGTGAAGTCCTTACACTGACAGGTACACGAAAGCACATCATAGAAGTGAACAGAGATCTTCCAGCTTTTATACTGGGTGTTACGGCTGTCGGCAGGACAGGCATCACCATCTGATGTTCCTACTGAAATGAAAGTTCATGTTAAGGGTGCACATTTTGATGTTAAATATAAACCTATATAACTGTTCATATGTGGATATGCATTCCAGGTTCCTGGTTAATATGCTCAAATGTTGAAGACCAGTGATAAGACCTGGGGGTGGGGTATTTGATAAATGCAAATGTTCGGCAGTTACTCATCCTCACTATAATGCTAAGAGTTTTGAGAGCATGCCATTATATATCCATATTAAACCCTTGAAATCAGGTGGACTCACTGGAAAATGCTTAAGTATGAGGTAGTTTAATTTTATGTTACCATTTTTAATGGAAATTTAAAGATTTACAAGAAAGTTTATCTTCTTCCCCTGGGAACAGACTAATAGATGGTCTCAAAGATTAAAAACCATTAATACCAAGAGACAAAACATTGGAATATGATCATACGTCCCTGTTACGATTTTCAATAATTCCAGATCTCTTGTTAAAATTTTCATGTAACAGATTGTCAGGGGTCATTAATGGGAAAATCATATGTTTTGCTTGATTCTTAGCCACTAATGGAACTTTTCAATTTTTATTTGTTCACACGGTAAAAAAAATAAACAAAATTTACATGATTACATGCTAATTGTTTTAAGTTAGGTGTTTAAAGTTTATCTATTTTGTTTTTATGGGATAAATATCAACTGTTGCTGCTTGACTGAGAATGGCCCTCACAGGCTCACATGTTTGAATACTTGGTCCCTAGTTGATCAAACTGTTTGGGGATAACTAGGGAGTATTTTCTTTTGGAGGAGATGTGTCAGTGATTGAGAGCTTGAAGTTTCCCAAAGTTTCTACCATTGCCACTGTCCTATCTGCCGCCTGCTTATGATTTCAGAGGTGAGCTCTCAGCGGCTCCTGTCGCCTGCTTTCACTTGAGTATCATGAACTCTAACGCTCTGAAGAGTTGAGCTCAATTAGCTGCTTTTTTAATGAGCAGGTGTATCATAGCCATAGGAAAGAAACTAAAATGCTAATGAACTATAAAATTGTGCCCCCCACCCCTTTATATTGAGCTATCATTTGGGAAACTACCAAAATTCACTTCTTCTTGCCTTTGGGAACTAGAGTAGTTCTGAAATGTCCAATTTTATTGATGTGTCTCAGAAAACCAGATGAAGAATAGTTTCGCCCCCTACATCACGGTTACATAACCTCTAAATGAAGGGCACTATTTAACTGACCTCAAGCAAAACAGACCTATAACTAGGTTATAAGAGAAAAAGAGGAAGTGGAATGTGTTGTTTATCATTTTAGTCTAGAAACAAAAATAGGGAAGTGGGAAGGCACAGCCAAGAAATTCCTGATTATGTCTGCAATACGACATCTTCTCGCTGTTTGGTTATGTGCTCTGCCCTGGTCTCCCCTGCTTCCTTTCTCAGGGAAAGCAGGCAGAGTGAATAAACATTGCAATTGAGAGGTTTTTTACTGGAGGGGGTTTGGAAAATCGCATGAGTTTCTAACAAAATATATATATTGATGAAAATGCCTTTAGCTACTATAAAGTCAAGCTCAGAAACCAATATTCAATAATGGAAGATATTGTAAAAGTTATAGCGTTTTTGAGCTGAAGGTTTAACTTCACTGTAAGAAAAAAAAAGGTGGAATGGTGTCTTATCTTCTACTCCTTTTCTTCTAACCTCTCAGTTATTAAATATTGCCTTTTTATTTAGATGAAATATGCCAAATTCTATTTGACTCTCTAAACTTAAGTAACTAAGTTGAATCGTGAATGTGTTTTGAAGGCATGAGAGGGAGCCATGCTGGGCCATTGCTCTGGGTTAATTTCTTATCAACCTCTTCTAGACTGACTCAAAAGCAAACATCAAACGCACAAGGTGAGAAATTGTGCTGAGACCCCAATAGAAATTCACTTTCTGCTGGGTCTCACGGTTAGGCCCCTTCTTCTGAAATTCTGTAGCAAGCCAGGTAGTGTGGGGCACATGTGTTATCTTAGCACTGAGGGAAGAGAGGCAAAAAGATCAGGAACTTGAAGCCAGCTTGGGATATAAAATATTGTCTTAAAAAAAAAAACAAAAAAAAAACAAAAAACTAACTAAAAAAAAAACCCAACTAATTAAACAAATGCAAGTAAAATTCAATCCTGGGTCCAAGGTGCCTGAAGACGAAGATACAACTTTTTGTCAATGATTTTGATTCACATGTGTCTTCAAATATATGCTTGGAAATTTAACTCATTGCTGACTGGGAAAACATCTTTTACCTAACAGTTTTCAAATCAAAGACAAGTGTAACTATGCACACCTGTAATCCCAGCATTTGGGAAGTACAGACAGGAGGATAAGAGTTTCAGTCAAAGGTCATCCTCAGCTACACAGTAAGTTATGGGCCAGCTTTACCTACATGTTGTCTTATCTCAAAAAAAAAAAAAAGAAATGAAAAGAAAAAGAAAGGAAGGAAGGAGGGAAGGAAGTCCAATTATCTGCAAGCTCATTTGCATATTAACTGTACAAGATGTTGAGCTCTACCTTCATTGTATCTTTATTCTCAAAAACAAAATTGATCACAATATTTAGGCCACACTATCCCTCCAGGGTCACTCAGTTGATCATTAGAATATCTCACTTTGATCTCAAGCTCACCCCTGATGGGTACTAAAGTTGTCAGAATCATCCTGCCTCCAGCATTAAGGCTTCCTTTTTTAACTCCACATAGCAAAATGTTGTTTGCTTCTGTCCCATAAGCAAATTGCCGGTGTCATCTCTCAAATCAGGTTATTGATATCAATGAGCCTTCTGGCTCGGCATTGTGAGCACACTGTGCTTCCCTTGTTCTCCAGTACACATGCCTTCAACACTCGCCTTACCCATCCGCAAGGATCAACTCAAAGGGACCTTGGGACAGTCCTCCTGGTGCTCTGATATTCACCTGATGGACCAGACAGCACTGGCACATTGACCTCAGTTCTCCCTAGGCAAACTGTTTAAAGTTGCATGCTTAAGATTAAATACTTGCGGCGTTAGGCAGCCCGGATGGAGGTTGTTATTTCACTTCAAAGGAAGACGATTACATTTTTATTAATGTAAAATCCTTTGTATACCTGCTTAGCTTTCTGCTTTAAAACTTCTTTTGAAGACAACTGGGCATAATTCTTCTCTCAGATCTAACCAGAGACGGCATAAATTACAGGTCCCATCAAGGAGGATCTAAATGGAGATGGCTCCTTCCTTGGTCTTCCTTTGTGGATTCCACCACAGAAATCTCCCAGGGCCAAATTTAAAACATATTTGCTTTAGACTTTGCCAAGTTTGGTATTATTTTGCAATTTCAGGGTTTTTTTTTTTTAATTCTGTGTAGACGTATTTTCTGTTTCTTCTGTTTTTCATAGTTCTTTTACCTCTTTCTGTCTCTAACATCTATTTTCAGTAAAGACAGCAAAAAATGATAAGAAATTGGAAATGTGTTGGCTTTTGTTTAAAAGGCATTCTGGTTCTTCCTATAAAAGCTAATGAAAATCTTCTGTGTTGCCAACCATCCTACCCTATTGTTCAAGGCACAGTGCACATTGTTTTAGGACTATTGGGGAAAATGTATGTTTTTAAAAAAATGAATAAAATAACAACAGCTGGAAGCAGGCTTCCTAAGCATAAGTTACTGGGCCCAGCACTACCCATAACCTGTCTCCAAAGAAAACAAATCACTCATTCAAAGTTCTCAAGTTTCTTCTCAAAAGATTAAAAGTAAACCAGGGAGTGGTGGCACATGCATTTAATACCAGCACTTAGGAGGCAGGGCCAGGTGAATCTCAGATAATCACAAATAGGATGTCAGCATACCAGAAGACATAGATAGATTAGATAGATAAATTAGATAGATAGATAGATAGATAGATAGATAGATAGATAGATAGATAGATAAATTTCTTTATTATAATGTTAAAATTTAGTTCATTGAACTGCTGGAATTCATAATCTTGGTCCAAGAGAGTTTGCTCAGTTGAAATAAGCCCAAAAGTGTCTTGCAAAAGCGATGCGGGGGGAAGTCATCTCAAATTTCCCTCCAGATCACCTGCCTCCTTTCAGATTTCCAATGAGAAACTACAGCAAACATGCAGCCTCTTTAATGCTACTAAGTTCATATTGGGGGCTTGCAATGGTCCAACACTGTGCTGAGAATTTTATCAACACATTACATTTGATCCTTGCCACAGCTCTGTGATGCTATTCCTCTCTATTTTAGACACTTAAGAAACCTTGGTGTCCTGCTTATTTTCATATGTTCCAATGGTCACAGACCATAAACACCATCTTAGATTGTTCTTAACTATGTAAATGAGTCAATAAAATTTACCTTACAAAGTTTAAGATCTTGTTTTCATCAATTAGAAAACAAAAGTCTTAATGTTGATCTAGAAAGGCTAAAAATACAGTTCTCTACTCCCACTGGTTTTATGAAAATTCATTCCAGTGTATCAGCCCTCAAGGTAAGTCACAAGTTTTATAAAAGGTAATAATATTATCTAAGATATCACTTAAGAACAGCCTTAAAATCACATCCTAGTTACTTTATAATAGCAGCAGAGTCCCATTAAACCATATAGTTTGTTTGGTGTGAATCTTCAAAGCTCATGCAAACCACCATGTTATAGTGGCTTATGCAGGCACAACCAAAATCCGAATGAAGTTGAAGAGAAAGAGAGAAAGAGAGAGAAATCACTTGAAACCCATCCTCACTGTAGTCCAGTGCTTCTCCTGTGAGTCTCAATCCCTTTGGGGATCACATATCAGATTATGATTCATCAGATTATGTTATTAATCACATTATGATTAATAACAGTAGCAAAATTACAGTGATGAAGTAGCAACAAAATAATTTTATGGTTGGGGTGACCACTGTCATAGCAAGTCCTGTAACCAAGGACAAGTCACTCCATCCACACGGACCTCAGTTCTTCACGGGACTATTGAGCATGCAACGCAACGTTCTTTGGTTACCTTTTTGCCTACAGTTTATGATCATATACATTTATACTATATATTCAGGGAACTGTTACAACAACTGGGGCCATAATGGCAGCCAGTACTCAGTATTAAGGCTGAATCTGCTTGGCGCAGAAACAAAGCACATGTTCTAGAGGGCAAGCCTGTGCGCACGCTTCAAGACTTGGCATGGTACCCCTGCAGGATGGCAGGGAATGCATTTGAGTCTTATTTCCACACATAAATAGCGATGGTTTTAAGAGTAAGACTTCAGGATGTGATGATAAATAAGGAAAAGATTTTTTGAGATATTGAAGATGATATTTGAGGAAAGCGGGAGGAAATCGTCCTCATATTTCTTTAAGCCAGTGTTTAATCATATATTTGCAAAGGGGAAATTGTGACTAGCATGGCGTGCAGTTGTGTGTGGAAGAACTGAACGAAGACTGCAGTTGGCTCTTAAATTAGAAGCACATCTGAGGTTTGTTAACAATCTGTGAGCGATGCTAACGTGTTGGATTTCTCACTCTTTATTTGTGTATTTATATGACACATGAGAGACAGGAAAAGGAGAGAGAGGGAGAAAAAAGGGAAAGAAATGATCAGGAGAGAGAGAGAAAATAGGAGATGGCTAGGCAGATACTGCAGTTTGTCTGTAGACATGATTTTGTGACAGACTCTTTCCTGGAAAGAGAAAAATGAAGAAAATCCTTTAAAACCACCAGAGCAGCATGGTAGAAGAGCCCTGGTACAGAATCTGAGAGGTTCTCATTCAACCACAAGTGTCAATACCAGACACATGGGAAGGAAAATAGTGCGATGCAAGAAAAGGTTCCTGAGAGGGGGCACATACCTGTAAACCCAGCACTTGGGAAGCTGAGGCAGGAGAATCATGGATTCTGGGCCATTCTGGGCTGCATACTGAGATCTTGCCTCAAAAACCTCATATATTTTTAAACATTAAACTAAGAAAAATCTAGAGAACAATACTACACTATATAATCTGAGAGCATAGAATTGATTTATTAAGATCTGAACTCAGTTCTGATTATGGAATGGTATAGGTGTCTCATGTTTGCTTCAGCAATACTCAGCTACAGACAGGCCCATCTCATATGCTGATTCTCAAGCATTTTATTCATTGGTCAAGCACAATTTCTGATACTGTCAAAGCAACATACACAATCTTTGGAACAAACTCATCCAAGCTAAAAATGCAAGTATTTAATACTTACTTGTACTCATTAGGTCACATAAAATCAAACAGAAGTAAATTTAAGAAATACACTGACTTTTGTCATAATCTCAGAATCACTCAAGTCAATTCCTAGAATTCTTCTCATCTGTAAAACTTTAAAATTGATCCTTTTTTCCTTCTTAATCTTAATTTGAAAGATCATGTACAGTGAATCTCAAGTACAAAATTGCAAAACAATAGTTCAGGAATCTGTCAGCAAGGACTTTTCTTTTTACTGTTGTTTGTTTTGGTTTGGTTTTACAGGCAGGGTTTGTCTGAGTAGCTCTGACTGTCCTGGAACTCACTACTACATAGGTCAGGCTGGCCTTGAGCTTGGACTCCCAGAGATCTGCCTGACTCTACCTCCTGAATGCTGGGCTCAAAGGCCTTACTCAACCAATGTAAGTTCCCGAGCGATTCTGATCAAGGTTGCAAAATATATACATAAAGACAAGTACTCCTGTCCCCTGTGTAGTAAGAAGAGTGGCGGGCTGCATCCAGCCACCCGGCTAGCTTAACCCCCAAAATAGCCACACGGAAATTGTATTAATTAAATTTCTGCCTGTCCCATTAGCTCTAGCCTCTTATTGACTAATTCTCCATTTTGATTAACCCATTTCTATTAAATCTGTGTATCACCATGTGACTGTGGCTTACCGGGAGAGATTCAGCATGTCTTACTTGGCGGCTGCTCCATGGTGGCTCTCTCAGCCTGCCTTCTTCCCAGCATCTTGTTCTGTCTTCTCTGCCCACCTAAGGGCTCCCCTATCTAAAGGCCAAGGCAGCTTCTTTATTCAACCAAAGAAAACAATACATAGAAAGAAGACCCTCCTAAACCATCCCTGGGTCTAGGAGACTTAATAGACTTTAGAAACATGATGTCTGGTTGCTATGATTGCTTCAGCTATGAAGTGTCCGAATCACAAAGAACAGAAAGTACTAAGGAGAACATGGTGTATGAGTGCGTGGAGTCATTGAGGACAGATACATTACAAATTAATTAAAAGCTGTGTCAATTTATCAACACCTATTGCTAATAAACACATCACAGCATGCATAACTGATGCTAAGTAGATGGACGGAGTGCCCTTTTGCCGGAGGTGACCAATTAAAAACACACACCAATAAAGACAAAGGAGACGTGTCTTCACAGGGATGCGAAGGGTAGATGGGGAACCATGTTCCATTCTGCCAGTGGGAGGGAGCATGCTGAATTAAAAATGTAGGGAAAGGGGAACACTGGGTTTTTTCTTTAGACACAGGCAGGTAACTGTGTCCTTGCCTCACCAGGAGACTGTTTAGGTCCCGGTAGGAACAAAGTTTTACATTTTGAAAGACCTACAGTGGCTGTGAAGAGCCTGATGCCGTGAGTGTCCAATTAATTCCATCTGGAGGTCATAAATTTATCGTAGAAAGAGAGCAAGCAGTAACGCGGGGAATAATAAAGGCCATGCTGAAGGACCGACTAGGTCAGTTTGCTGAGAAGGAAAGCAGAATCAGGTTTAGAGTAACGGTCACGTGTGCTGTGAGAAAAATTTAAATGTGTTTGACCTACAAGGTTGTCTACACTAACAGCTCCACGGACAAAGCTGAATTCCCAACCGCACCTGAAATCTCACCCGTGCTGACGATGGCTGCCAAACCCCTAGACTGTTATAAAGTAAATGATAACACGGTGCTAATCTTTTTAATATTAAAAATTTAATTGAATGACGGCATAAAGAGTCTGGATGAAGAAAGAGAGAAACTGCAAAAGGTGTCAAAGTGTCTGATGCTCCAGAGAGAGGAGCAGTGAGGAGGTGACTGTGACCTCTAAAGCAGACAGACCCAGGAGAATCTCACAGATGCCCAGTTTCTGTAGGCCTACCAATGCAATCAACATACCTAGAAAACTTTCCCCTTTTCGTTTCTTATTCTTTCTGTCAAAAAAATATGTTTAGGTTGGGGATGGGATGTGGGTGGGGGTGCAGGTGGCACTTTAACCTCAGCACTCAGGAGGCAGAGACAGGCAGATCTCTGTGAGTTCAAGGCCAACCTGGTCTACAGAGTGAGTTCCAGGGCAGCCAAGACTACACAAAGGAACACTGTTTCCAAAACCAGAAAGAAAGAAAAAAATCTAATACTTTCTTTGTGTATACGTGGTAAAGAATGTTGCATGTACCACAGCTGGGAAATGAAAGTCAAAAATATGCCTTATAGATTTATTGGTTTTATTATTTTACATATATAAGTGTTTTGCTTGCATGTGTGTATATGCACCTCATATCTGCCTAATGTCCACAAAGTTAAGAAGGTTTCAGATTTCTGGGCAACAGAGTTACAGATGGTTGCGAGCCACCAGGTAGGTGCTGGGAATTGAATCCTAGCTCTCTGCAAAAGCAACAAGTGATTTTAGCCACTGAGCCAGTCTCCAGTCCAGGTCCAAAGGGGAGAGAACAATTTTTGGGAGTCAGTTCCTTCTGTCCACCACGTGGGACCTGGAAAATGAACACAGACTGCCAGACCAGGCAGCTGTGCACTTTTTCTCTAACTCACCTCACTGGCTCAGTTTCTCCTGCTCTCAACTGAACACACTGGGATTTGGAATGACAATTGAATTTTGTTAAAACAAAATAAACAGGCATATAGATGATTATGTTATACCATTTTCATCTTATCTACGGTCACTGGTTTCCACATACTGGGATTATTTAAACTGTCTGAACTATGGGGAAGCTGGTCTACAGTTTTGCTTGCTTTTTCCTGGGAAAACCAAAGCACTCTATAGTTAGCTTTTAGTATCATGACATTGCTTTACTGAATTCCACCTCCTAATTCTGTAAACCATATTTAAAGCAATCATTGCTTTGGTATAGTATGACTGGGTTTGTGTGAGATTGTGTGTGTGTGTGTGTGTGTGTGTGTGTGTGTGCACATGCTCTTGTACACATAAGCACACACAAACATGTGGGATCTGATTTAAAGTCGAATTGCTACACTCATGCATGGAAACAACTTAAGATCCCCAAAGTCTCCAATATTTTAAGGATAAAAATTTATTTTAGTTACTAACATCTTTGCTTCTTCTGTTGTTGCCATTTTCACTTTATCCTTAAAAAATAGCACTTAGGCCCCACAGTCAATTTTATAGAAGCATTTTATGAGACAGAAAGAGTAAATCTTTTTCTTTTGTTAAAGTAGTATTCATAAATTTCCTCAAACATGATATATATATGTAAATAGATCACATGTTACATGAGAAAATAAATGCTACATTTATATAAATGGTTATATTTATTATATTTATTTATTTCTATTTTCATGTGCATGTGCGTGTG
>NC_022034.1:34611865-34622374 GCF_000317375.1 Microtus ochrogaster | reverse complement strand
TACAGATAGTGCTAAGCTGCTTGATGTGGGTGGGTGTGCCCAATTCTGGTCTTCCTCAAGAGCAACAAGTAATCTCGGCTGCTGATCCGTCTCTTCAGCCCCTGCATTCTTATACTTAAATTGTTACATTTTTCCTCCCCTATTCCTCCTTCTCATGCTAATATGTTCTATACGCTTCTCCTAAAATGACTGATGTCAAATCCTAGTGCCTGTCCATGCTTTCTCCATAGCTGTAGAATCTTGTAGACACATAGCCACACTCATGGGTGAATACCCGTATGGATCTAATGCGTTTTCATTGCTTATCATGTTGTGATAGATAGATTCAAAGGTGTTCCCATAACTCCCATGTCCCCTACTTTGAGAACACATCTGGAACTCCTGGTAAATTCAGCAGAGGGATGATCATTGAATACAGATGATTATATGTAGAAACTGTTACACAAGATTGCCAAGTATTAACATCTAGCTCAGTGTTAAAGCATTTGCCCAGCATATGTGAAACCCTGGGTCCTATCCTTAATACTGCTATTTTTCAAAGTGCCGTTGGTTTCATGTTCCTGTAACCAGATGTGGTGGTATGCATCTACAATCTCAGCAGTTGGGAAGGTGAGGAAGGAGAATTGCGAGGCCAATTTGAGGCCAGTCTGGGCTGCAAAAGGAGACTGTCAATAAGAGCAGTAATAAAAAAAGAAAAAAAAAAAACGTAAGGATGGTGATGCAGCTCGGTTGGCAGAGTGTTCGGCCCCAGCTTCACAGAACTAGATGTGGTGTGTGGGCCTGTAATTGGAGCACCCTGCAAGTTTAAGCAAGTGGATCAGAAATTTAGCCATCTTCAACTAGACTGAGACAGTAGAGATCCTGTCTTTAACTCTATCTCCATTTTACCTGAGGCACAGCTATTTGATCACCTAGATATAATGTACAAAACAGAGTTTAAAGTCGATTTTCAAAACATCTTCCATATTTAAAAGGGTGAAACTTTGTGGTTGAAGAAAGACTTTCCCTACAGAGAGCTATGAATAAGGTATGCCAACTGTCACTCCACTGGAGAGTGGCCAGGAAGCTTACCGCTTACCTCAAGGACAGTGACTGAGACTTCTGAAAAAGCCACTACACTTGTCAAAATGAAGACAGAGCCAAAAAGTTGGATAAATTGCTGAAGGAGGCAGTAAAGCAGAGGACTTTTGCTGAGGAAAAAACCGTGGTCACCACAAGGCCAAGGTTGTTATAATTTCTAGGGGTGATCTATGTGTTACAAAATGGTAAAAACATTTACCTCCAAGTTCCAAGGACCTGAGTTTGATTCTCTAAGACCCACATGGTGGAAGAAAAGAACCAACTCCCTCCACCTCCAACCTTCACATGGACACAGTAGCACATTTGTGTCACACCCATAGACACATATGCACACAAAATAAGCAAATAATATATAAATAAATAAAGGTATTTGTCTAACGAAGCTATTCTACAGCCTGTCCAAGAGTAATATTGTATATGCTATCCAGAATGGTAGAAAATCCTTCATAAAAGGATGCTAAGGTGGTCCAAGGGATGCGCAAGGACTGAGGAAGGCAAAACAGTTGCATCAGCACACAATCAGTAAACTTCAGGGCAACACATCAAGTATTGCGAGGTTATCTAAGGATCCACAAATGTAGTAGTACATATGACCATTTCCAAAACTTTAGAGTACCAGATCTAGAAAAATTTGTCATCTAGACTCTTTTTTGGTCCTTTCCCTATCCGTGCTCTCTTTTGCCTCACCCCTGTTTTGATGATAAAGGAGTCGGGAGGCAGCCAGACATGTGAGGAAGAGGTGACAGATAGTCCTCCCTCCAGCACCAGTCCTATAGCTGGGGAGGGAAGCTTGGGCTCTGAACTAAGTCTTAAATTATTACACCGACTGTTGATATTAACTACTACACTGGATTTTTCCGAAGCAAGCTGGTTGAACAGAGATTTATTATCATTTCAGAAAAATGATTTAAATTTACATATAAAAAGTTAGTCATTTAATTTCAAATACATAGAAGTTAATGTGTACCTCTTATATGCCAACAGTGTTGACATGCTTTTGACACTCAAGCTTATAATGCATACTCTTTACTCAGGCTTCAGAGCTCCTGGCATACAGATGTGTGAGCATCTTTCTTCCCCCTAATGGCACTAGCCATTAAAACATCATCATTACCACTATCAGATATGACATTTTGAGAAAAAAAATGTGAATTTATTTGTATGAAAGTCTGTGCATATGCATAATTTACATACTCTTTTTAGACTTAGTTGCAGATCAAACTTTTCCCTTGTTATAGTTATTTTAATTCACGTTTTAAGAATATTATTTCTTTTCTCCTTCTGTGAATTTAAAGACTATTTTCATGCTTACCATTTGATGTTTTTCATTTGATTATTTTACAAATATCTTAAGCTCTTGCTATGGTGTGGGCACTGCCCTGAACATTTTGTTGTGTTCGTATGGTCACCAGTTGGCAGCAGTGTCCAATACTCCACAAAAATTTAAATTCTATCAGAACAATGAAAAACGTGTTATGTAATTATTTCTTATTTTACATTTATTTATTTCTTTATGGCGGAGGAGAAGGCTGGTGGCATGAGCATGCCACAGCACATGAATAGAGGTCAGAGGATAATTTGTGTGAGTTGGTTCTCTCCTTCCACCATGGGAATTCCAGAGATTAAGTTCAGGTCATCAGACTCAGTAGCAAGCACCCTTATCCGCTCATCTGTCATTCAGGTCCAATCTTATTTTTGTTATGATGTCATGTAGCTAAAAATTCAAAACTGTCAGATCAATAATAGAAACGAATACATACATACGTATTGCATACTTTATCATAACTTCATATGTACTGGCAAGATGGCTTACTGGGTATGGGTATTTGTTGCCAAGCTATTCCTGGAACTTACTTTGCGAACAGAGAAAATAGCTGTCAGAAAGTTGTCCTCTGACCTCCATAAGCATGCTGTGGCGTGCACACACACACACACACACACACACACACACTCACACACACACGTGCATACACATAAATAACAGATGTTAAAAAATAAAAATAATATAATATACATAAAAATAACACAACAATGATGTATTTAACATCTAACCATACAGTTTCTTTTAAAGCATGATTAATATCAGCAGTCAGACTTGCTGTGGTCTAAATTCTGTGTCCAACAACTCTCTAGCTATGTAGTTTTGAGCAAGTTATGTGTCTTGAACCTAATTTTCTATCCATCAAATCAGAACAATAAAGTAATGTATAATGTCACAATGAATGTCGATGTAGTTAGTATAGAGTCTGTATTTAATACGTCAGTTTTTAATATGGTAAAAGGGGTAAAAGGGTTGTAAGTAAGAAATTTGTACCTGCACATTTGCAATATCGTGGAAACCAAGGAGTACTTGACAAGCCCGGGGATAAATGAGAATTATTCGGGGGGAAAAATTGCCTTCTTGAAACTTATTTTCAAACTTTGACTTTTTAAAACTTACTTTCTTATTTAGGGTTTGTTTTCTTATGTAACATTAAAAATAGTTAAGTTTTCTCTCCTATCATCTATTCAAATATTTGTATTCTTTGAGGTTCTCGCTGCAGAAGATCTCACAGGTCACAGCAGTACTGACTCAGGAGTACTCATAGTGACTAATGCAGGCCAGGATAAACTCTCACTGCCCCCCCCCCACCAAACTTTGAAGCAGCATTGACTAATTCAACAAGGTAGCATGGCATGGTTAAACAATATTCACGACAATATTCACGAGGCATTATAAAATAAAGTACTATTTATTACTGAAAGCAACATACTGAACTCCATAAGAGACAAGCCACCCTCTATGTACTGGAGACACACAAGCTATGCAATGATTTTGCCATAGTGACTCATGAAAAAGTAACCGCCTTCTACTTCCTGAAAACAAAAGCACACCTGAGAGAGAGAGAGATGGTGGCTGGAACCTGTTACAGCCTCTTTCCCCTTGCTATCCTTTTATAAATCACAT
The DNA here is from genome assembly GCF_000317375.1 of Microtus ochrogaster. Classification (NCBI taxonomy): domain Eukaryota; kingdom Metazoa; phylum Chordata; class Mammalia; order Rodentia; family Cricetidae; genus Microtus; species Microtus ochrogaster. The sequence goes on along the minus strand of NC_022034.1, from coordinate 34,618,347 downwards.
CACGCATTGCAATCTTCAGCTTTATAATTGCTCAAGCCTTTTAATCTTTTCCTGTGGAGGCAGGATTAGGGTAGGCGGTACACGTTGCCCTGGTAAGATGCATTTGAGGCACGTATACAAGATAAATCCCGGTCTCCACTCTTGACAGTAAAGGACAGGAGCACTGTTATGTTGATTTCATTTCAGATGCTTCGCTCAGACTAATTGGAACGAATTCCGTCATTCTTCCAATTCAATTGTCTCTATCAGAATGTCTGAATCCATCTGTGCCCTGGAGAGAAGCCTCGCCTACCGGCCTCCATCTAATTAGCACCAGCCATCCATGAAGCACGGCTTGTCTTGTACAAATATTTTGACTGATCCTCTACTGTGCTAGGAACGTGAAAAATGTCTTGCTTCACACATGATTTGATTTCTAAAAGCATCAAAAGAGAACAAGAACTTGTGAAGGGGACAAAAAAGAATGCATACTTTTTTGTGGGTGGCTGAAAAGCATTGGTAATTGGTGGGCATAAGGAAATTTTGGAACATCACTGTCTACAGGAAACCTGGAAGAGTCAGAAGCCATGAACATGTCCCCATTAGACATCCAAAAACTAAAGAAAATAATAAATAATAAGGAAGCCCCGTGGTGATTTATCATTTCCTGACATTTTTAATGCTTTTTCTTCAAAGTTTATTAATAACTAAAATATGCATTTCAGTGAGAGTCAAAGAAATGACGCGTATTCATTTAACTTTTATTGGAGATAGACAAAGGGCATAGGAAGCAGGAGGGAGAGAGCTGCTTTGCCTGTGTAGAGTTTTGGGTTTCTCAGCTGCAGAGTATGTGCTCTGACTAGTGGTGGTTATCTCTATCTGCTCTGATTTCCGGGATACATGGCTGATGCAATTATTGTGAGGATACAGCCATTCACATGTGGGTTAAATAAACACAATAGTCATTTCTAAGTCAGAAAGGTGATGAATTTGGCTTTTTACACCTGATTGGGTATTTATTTTTCTTTCTATTAGTTGAAAAGAGTAGACACTTAAAGACACAGAAAACGGCACTGCCTATATAAACAAGACTAAAAAACCTACCAGTCAAGCTGAAAAATAGAACTGCTATAGGTAAAGGGTGGCTTATTGGGGACCGTTTAATAGGACTTTGATGACATTTCTATTTGTTTGAAAAAAGTCCTGCCAAAGGAAAGCATGAATACATAGTCAGTCACAAAAGTCAGCTCCTGTTTAAGAAATCCCAAACAGAGTCTTGAAAAACTTGTATCTCATAACGTAAGATAGGAGAATAATGTTAAAAATTAGGATATAATATATGCTAAAATATTTTGAATGAATAAATATTAGAGTTTCTTTTGTTAGAATGAAAGAGGTCTTTGTATTAGACCTAGTGGTGTTCTCAGGCAAGGAAACTTTGGAGTTAGTGTTGCTTCTTCACCATTTTCATGACCAATTAACAATTATTGATTAGAAAGTATATTTTTCGTCTTCACTGTTCCCATGTCTGTCTCTTCCAGTCTGGTCTTTGGATGCACGTTTTGTCCTTTATTCTCAGCCCCATTAGGTTTTTCCTCTACTTCAGCTCCAGAAACCCGCATAGGTAAAGCACACGTGATGGAGGCCACTTTCGCTGACTTCTTATGACTACTAATAGGATGGGGTTGTGGGCAAAACACATATTAGAACTAAAATGTCCTGCGCAGATGGGGATAAAGCACGAGACATAAATAAACCCACGTGTATAAGTTTATTAAGAAGATCTGTGCAGCTGAGCTTGGGGGAGTGGTGAACAGAGGGGGCGGGCAGAGGGAGTGGAAGAAGAGGCTGTGGAAACGGCACCTCTAGCTTTTAACGGTTTCCCAGCACATGCGCAGGAGGAGAAAGACACATCTACATCAGATGCTGATGGCGGGAAACACTACACCCTGCGCCTGTGCACAGAGGGGTGGGGCTTCTACGTCAGACCCTGGTGACGCAGATGGCGAGTGACTCATGCACGTGTACCTGGGATACATGGGCTGGCCTCAGAACCCGGAAGTGCAGCCTTTTGGGTGGCTGAGGAATTACAAAAACTTTATTTGGTCCAATTAAATGTAGTTTAGTAATCAGTAAATAAGATATAATCTCTGACCAAATTTCTCATGAGTGGCAATATTTATGTATGTAAATTATAAGCATATTAAAATTAAGGAAAAGCAATGTAGCAATTCAAGCACAGTTAATAAGTAGTTGGCCAATATTCACACACAAACACACACACACACACATATATGAATCTCTGAGTTGAGAGGTGGCTAAGAACTATTTAGGCTAACATAAATTACTGATACTTGTTTAAGGAATGTGATTTTAATTTAGAAGACCTTAAAAAGGAAGTATAGAAGTTGTAGGGGGAATTAATTTATCAAAATAAATCAACATTTTGAAATATTTTGAAGTAATAAATTGAATACAAGATCTGAACCATTTATGATCGTAACACTTTATGGGAGAAGTAGAAAGCATTTGGTCAGATTAAAATCTTGGGTTGTATTTTTATAAATTGGAGCTACATGAATATACATAATTTCACCCTTGATTTGAGAACAAATTTTTATGCATTAACATAAAAAGGTTACTTAATGGGAATCACTCATTTGATTCTTTAGAGTAACAATATTTAAGTATACACAAGCTATAACAAGGACATGTCTATTTGATAAATTCAGCAATGATGAAAGAAACTAGGTAAGATGAGAAAACACCTAAATCAGCAAGCAAGGGCCCTGGATCGAGCTTCACCATTGCCATCAACTGTGTGTCTGACCTCATTTACTTAATGACCATGTCCCAGCTCTTAGACTTGTGCCTTATTTGCAAAAGGTCAATATTGAAATAAGTGATACCCAGTTTCTTCTGAAATCCTGATCCTGTGCAGAATGAAGAGATTAGTCATTGGCGGGGGCTGCTCCTTCATTTCTGGCCGCTCAGATCAGAAATAATCGCACAGAAACTATATTATTTGCAATATTGTTTGGCCAATAACTTAAGTGTATTTCTAGATATCTCTTATATCCTGTATCTCCATTAATCTGCTCATCACAAGGTAGTAACCTACTGGCAAAGTTTCCACGGGCTCCAACAGAAGTGTCTGTCTCCTGCGGTGGCTACAAGGCTCTGCCTACTTTCTCCCAGCGTTCAGTTTAGTTTTACCACCTAGCTCTGTTCTGCCCTATTATAGGCAAAAGCAGTTTCTTTATTTAATAACCAATAAAAGCAACACAGACAGGACTTCCCACACTAGTTAGTAGAACTCTTCTAGAACTTGTCTCTGGTGTTTAATGTTTGATAGGGTGCATCCCACAGAACACAAAAGATGGCTTCCTAAATCACCCCAGACATCTGTAAAAAGTACACTAACTTGAAAATGTATGTGATTTATTATTCCTCACTGTGAGAACACTGTTAGATACCTTGACTACCTAGAAAAAAAGAATGTAGAATTTTTTTAATTGGAAAGCCATATGATTGTAGCGTATCTACAAATTAATAACTAAATATGTTAGACCAAACCATATACAAAATTTACAAGGAGAAGGAAAAAACATACTAATTAATAAATTACCTAAATTCAAAATGAAGGAAAATCTAAGCCATGTGGTTTTTTTTTTCTGTTTGGTTTTGTTTTTTGTTTGTTTGTTTGTTTTGAGACAGGGTTTCTCTATATAGATTTGGCTGTCCTGGAACTCACTCTGTAGAGCAAGCTGGTCTCAAACTCACAGAGATCCACCTGCCTCTGCCTCCCAAGTGATGGAATTAAAGGCATGCACCACCACCACCAATGTATGTAAATATTTTCTACATAGATACCTTTATTTCTCTTTCCCCCTCCCCCTTTCCAACCCTTTCCCTCCTCCTTCCTCCTCTCTCACCCATTTCCTCTCTCTCACCCTTTGTCATCTGCCTGCTCACACTATCTTTTCTTTTTTCTCTTTCTTTTTTCCTTCCTTCTTCCTTCGTTCCTTCCTTCGTTCCTTCCTTCCTTCCTTCCTTCCTTCCTTCCTTCCTTCCTTCCTCCCTTTCCTTCTTTATTTTTTTTCTCTCAGGGTGAAAAATTCCCCCAAGATGTACCTGTGTACACAGGATTGCAGATATGTGTGCTACCTTGGATAAAGTACCATTTTTCTTACTTTTTATTTCTAAGTTAGGAATAAAAATGACACAGAACTACATCTTATCTCATGACAAGGAAGTAGTATGACTTTGTCTCAGGAACCCTATATCACAATGAAGAGTAATACAGCCAGCAGTGACAAATGAAATTATGTCCCTGGACCCTTTATTACCTCATTGCAATACTACATAAGTGTTCTGAGAAGAAAAGAATTCTTGGAAATAATTCTCTCTCATTCTCTTTTGTTCTTTCTTCCCCTACAATGTGTTTTACAAAATATGTTTCCTTTTCCCACTGAAATCTATACTGCAATAGTTTTCAATTTATCTTAACAAAATTATAAACAAACAAAACAATTTTAGGCCTTTCTTTCATCAAACAATTTTAGAAATCATCAACATCCAATCCAGACTCTGGTATTATAATCATACCACCAAGATTTTTCTATGACTTATTTCTAAAATATGTGTCAGAAATGAAAATAAGAGAGACATGGGATAATTAGAAGATAAATAGCATAAAACCTTGTCTGGTAGATTATAAAAAATTTAAAAAGCCTTGTGCTTGGAATTCTTCGGTTATTTTGAGTCCTTTGACACATTCTAAAAGTGATGATTAACTTAGATTTGAACTGCAAAAGTATCTGTGACACACCCACAAACCAGGATGGGTGGCAGCACAACCCCTCCTGGGCTCTGTCTATACTGCACGAGGTTGCAGCTTCATGCTGAAAGAAAACAGTGGCTCTCCCTTTGGACCCTAAATTCAAGTCAGCACTAAGTGCAGTGTACTTTTTCTCAGGAGTAGCAGGCTTAAATCAATCTCTAGAATTTGATAGTATGACTATAATTTTTTTCTCAACATGTCTTTAATATATATTTTGGATGACTGGTTGGTTTTTTTTTTTAATCTTACTAGCTGCTTTAGTCAATCACTCTGATTTTCTGTTAATCCTTGCTGTTTGTAACATCGGCCATTATTTATAAAACTATACTATAAGCAACTGATAAAAGCACCTTTCAGCTAGAATTTCATACAACTGTAATACTTATTGGTGACTAGTTCATTGTGTATACTTAAGCATGCATGTAACATAGAGACGTTCAACACTCTGGTCCTTGGGGAGGAAACATTAGTGTTAGTTTTGTCCACATTTTGGGTGTCTACCTGACTTTCCTGATGTGATGCTGAGTCGGAGCCAAAGAAGAAAAATTTAAGACACAGGGCAACTGTGGTTGTTGTGAAACTATTATTATCAAAATAACAGAAACCAGAAAAGAAAACAATGTCTTTAGAATGGCAAAAGATATATATAGGTACTGGAATATATAGGTTAAATATTTATGTATTCAACAAAATGTTTGTCCAACAAAACATTAGTCTCTGTTCCCATGCTTAAATGGTAACACCTCCTTTACACACACTCTACCTCTTCTCGTTCTAAAATTCTCTTCTGCAGAGAAGTTGAGAACCCCAATTTCAGCCAAATAAGTTGTACTAAGGCAGCAATGTGGAGCCATGTCACTGGCTCATGCCCCACTCATGCTTCTGGTGACATTTCTAGAGACCAGCTACTAGTGAAAAGACAAAATGAAAAGAAGGAAAGGAAGGATGAAGAAAAGAGAAAAGGAATATAGGAAACTCTGCTGGTTTTAAAGAACAAATATTGAAGTATATGTTATGGCAAAAGAATAACTTTTATGTGAAATTGTAAACTATCAACTAACTCACCAGAAAAAGAGAATTCACACAATGTACTGGAGTTCACTGGGAAGCTGAATTTTTTTTTGAGTTCTTAACATGTGATGGCTTAACAATTTTTAGAGCAGCTCCAGCCAGTAATTAGGCTGTAAGCCAAATTCATCTACCATTAGGTTAAAAGGCTTGAGAGGTTGGTCACAGAACACTCATTGCTGGCAGCTTCAGAAATGTTGCTATGTAAATACTTAGGATTATTGTTGTTTTGTTGAACTCTCTGCACACAATTTCAGCAGCACAGAAACTAGCCCCAAGTGTCAGTAGATGGGACTTTGTGAAATAAAAAGGCTTCTGCACAGCAAAGGGAGCCATTAAAGGAGCCCACAAACAGCCTACAAAATGGGAGCAAACATCAGCTATATGCCAGATAGGAGTGCTAATATCCAGAATTTGCAGGGAACTCCAGAAAATAAATTCCAAAGAATGAATTGCCAATGAACAAATGCTAGTGGAAGGAATAGATTTTAAAGGAATAAATATGAATGGCCAATAATTATCTCAAAAAGTTTTCAGGCCGGGCAGTGGTGGCGCATGCCTTTAATCCCAGCACTCGGGAGGCAGAGGCAGG
>NC_022034.1:34598376-34611765 GCF_000317375.1 Microtus ochrogaster | reverse complement strand
GGATCTCTGTGAGTTTGAGGCCAGCCTGGTCTACAAGAGCTAGTTCCAGGACAGGAACCAAAAGCTACAGAGAAACCCTGTCTCGAAAAATCAAAGAAAAAAAGTTTTCAACATTCCTAGACATCAGGGAAATGCAAGTTAAAACTACTTTCAGAAACCAACCCACTTGAGTCGGAGAGACTGCCAGCAACACATCCGACAATGCATGCTGGAGAGGAGAGGATGCCGGGAAAAGGATATTGCTGCCGGTGAGAGTGCACATGCAGACAGCCATGTTGGAAAGCAGTTTGGAGGTTTCTCATAGTATTGAAAACAGAACCATATAAGTCACCTGTTCCTCTTCAGGGCCACCCAGAGACCTTCCTGTCCTGCCACAGAGATGGGTACACCTCTACATTTACTGTTTTATTTACATTAGCAAGGAGATGGAACCAGTCTAGATGTCTGTCCACCGACTAATAGATAATGGAAATGTGATATACACAAAATGTAATAACTCCAAAGAAAACTGAAACACACACACAAGTATAAGCATGGATATAGCATTAAATTTAGTGGGGGAAATAAAAAAGACCAAGAGAGGGTAAAAGTGGGTGATGAGGAAGGACTGGAGACAAGCAAAAGGAGCCATGAGTCATGGAAGAGGGGTATAAAGCTAACTGCTTTTCTAGTTTCAACCCTGTCACAGCTTTCTTTTCCTTTTTGTCAGATACATACGTGTATGAAAATACAAATGATAGTAAAGTAGATAACCCTAATCTCAGCCCCAGAATGGCCATCTAACTGTGGCAAAGTTCACTGAGAATATACAGAGTTTAGGTCTGGACCAGTGTTCAAGCAGCTACTTTAGATGTATTGGGAAACATCCACTAACAAAACTATTAGTAAACTCATCACGCTAAAGTGATTTATTTTGAAAACTGCTTGTGAATTTGAAGTAACAGAACTAAAAATGTATGTCTCCACAAACTGTAATTGCAAGGCAGATCAGGGTTTAAAACTAAACAATTAAACTGGAAATGCTTTCTTCACTTAGTACCCAACGTTCTTGTCACTGAAAATATCACTTACGATGAAAAATGGCAATGAAACTTGACAGGTGGCCGAGCATTTGCAGTACAGCTTGGTCATACAGACATTCGATAAATAAACTGATGTGTGCATATTGAAAGAAATGAGTTTATTGTTTAAAAAAATACTAAATTCTACTAAAAATTTATAGTGTGATGTTTGTCTATCCCACAATGAGAAAAATCAGAAGAAATACTTGGTGAAAAATCGGTTTAAAACTCAGGCAGAGAAATAAATTAATGCTTTTGAGGTTATCAGGGAATTAGGGGAGTTTTGACTGCTTCCTAAAGACCCATAGTGACTTCACTTAGTTTAGACACAGTAATCCTGAAGTAATCAGTGCTGGTCAAGCAGATGCTCTTTGTAGAACAGAAGCTTTGATTTAGACAAAGTTTACACTTGGTTACCCCCAACACAAGGAGGTGACAATAGTTCCTTTATATGTTAAATTTCTAGAAGGCACTGAAACAGGAGTATTTGCTGCACTGGGGTAAAGAGAGGATCCTATTTAAAAATATGTCCTAACCAGCTAGTGAAAAGATACTTGGTGTTTCCATGAAAACAAAAAACAAAACAAAACAAAACAAAAAAAAAAACAAATTAAAAAAAAAAAGAAAAACCAAAGCAATTGGAAGAGGAAACCAGAGCAAATAGCTCCTCTATCATCTTTTATCATCTTTATTTTAGGTCAAGCCATTTGGAAGCAAGTTCCAGTATTTTGGCATAGAACAAATAGTATCACCCACTGAGCTGACCAGAGTGGGAAAAGCTAAGGTCTGCATTTTAAAGAACCGCAATTGCTGTTCTTTTATATGACCAGTGTTCCCTGACCCAGACCGCAACTGGACGGAAGCCTGGGTTATGGAGTAGGTTGAGACCAGCAGAGAGAACAAGACCTAAATGTTGCAGGTGGCTAAGGGAAATGTGTCTCAATACCCATTCATTTAAATTCCTCAAGTTTCCTGGGGGGAACAAAGTGGTCGCACCACTGAGCCATTTGGAGAAAACCATCCTCAGGTTCAAAGGCCTCTCATTCTCCTCCCAAGTCTTAGCTCTTCAACTGGCATGAGAAGGAATTTAATCCAAGGGCTCCTTCGTCATTCCTCACATTACACAGACTGTCTGTAACTAATCTTCTCAAGACCCCCCCCCCCCCGAACTCAGCAATGAACACGATGGAGTGTGCTTACTTCCTCCTGCAGAGAGACATGTGCAGGACAGATTCAGTAATTACTTGTTGAGTGAACGTCTCTTAAGATGAGCATCTGAAAGCCTTTTTTCTCCAGATTGTAATTACACTAGAGTGAGTCAGATGTTCTCAGCATTAGTTACATGGTTCATCCCTTCCAGTGTTACCTACTTTCCCATCTTTCATTTGGAGTTTGCAAACACAGCACCAACACTTTTTTGCCTTTTCTTCTATTCCTTCATTTTTTTTCAGTAGCTTTTACAATCTCTGAAAGATTTTTGTAATGTTTATTCCTTGGATTATTTTTATTGCTAATTTGCTACTGCTGATAAAATGAAACCAATTGATATTTTATCCAGTCACAACAATGAGGCCTTTGTAAGTTTTAAGAGTTTACCCATAAAAAAGTCTTACGTTTCTCTATGCAAACCATCTGTCGGACATGCTCAGTGCAGCTGGCCACTTGCCAGCATCATTTCTGTGACACCATCAGATACCCATAGCTAAAGCATGTCGCTGACCAGGCTTCCTGGCATTAATGGAAACAGTTCGCACAAGGATATGTAGAACTTTTTGCTGTGTCGTTCATGAAGATCTTTAATCTGCTCAGGAACTTATCTATGTTCTTCGTTTGCTGGACTGAGGGTTTTTTTTAACTTTTTAAAAAACTTTTTGCTAAATTTTATGAAATGTGTCTGCACCTATTGAAAGATAACCCGCTCTCATTGTTCTCTTTCCATACATTGAAAGTCTTTTTAACAACTTCTTTCTTGAGAAAATACTGTTATTCTTATTTGAAAACAAAACTGAAGTCACTTGAAAATAATGTCTTGAGAATTTTGTGTTTGTGCCTATGAATATCTTTGTCAATACTCTTCATCCTATGCATTTTTCCTTGTTTCAGGATCAAAGTTGAACTAGTTTGAAGGAGGGACTTAGAAGGGCTGCTAAGGAAATGACTGTTGGTGAAATGTTTCCTGCACTAGCATGAGGATCTGAGTTCAGATCTCCAGCAGGCACGTGCAAAGCAGGGCATGTTAGTCTGGACCCGTGGTTGCAGACTGGGAAGGTGGAGAGGACAGGTGGATTGCTGTGGTCGCGGAGCCGGGAGGGTGGAGACAGGTGGATTGCCAGGCCAGTGCCTAGTGTAGTGCACTTTAGGTTCCTTGAAAGACCTTGTGAAGAGAGGGATCAAAGAAACCACCCTGACCTTCACACATACATGCCCATGTGCACACTTACCTGCACACAAGCATGTATAACACACAAACACATATACACATACATGCAAAGTAAATCAGAGCGCTTCCCCATGTTCCAAGTCTCAAAATAGTGTACATGTTATTGTAATGACTGAAAAAATAACAGAATTTGTCACAAGGAGTCCTTAAAGAAGTCATAAGAAGATTGGGTAGAGGTGTGCACCTTTATTCCCAGCACTTAGGAGGCAGAGGAGGTGGATCTCTGAGTTTAAGGCCAACCTGGTCTACAGAATGAGTTCCAGGACAGCCAGGGCTACACAGAGAAACCCTGTATTGGAAAGAAAGAAAGAAAGAAAGAAAGAAAGAAAGAAAGAAAGAAAGAAAGAAAGAAAGAAAGAAAGAAAGAAAGAAGAGAGGGAGGGAGCTGAAAGGAAAACCAAGATTCTGTTAAAGTGAATACAAATAAAATGGCAGCATATTGTACTCTATGAGAATAGCAGCTGTGACAGACAGAATTATGATGCCTGCTGCAAAAGATAGACTAATATTGTTTAACAGACAAAAATTATGATAAATGTTGCAAAAGGTATCTAATATCTCCAACTTAAGAACCTAGAACATTAAAAAGAAAATCCACACACAAATCAAACAGAAGAAGGGCAGAGAGGAAAAAACATGAGAACAGAAATCAGGAAAACTGTTGAGCAGTGGTTCTCATCCTGTGGGTCTTGACCCCTCCGGGGGTCAAAAGACCCTTTTACAGAGGTTGCAGATCAGATATCCTGCATAGCAAATGCTTACTTAAAATTCGTAACAGTAGCAAAATTATAGTTATGAAGTAGCAACAAAAATATTTTTGTGGTTGGGGGCATCAGAACTGCATTAAAGATTCTCAACATTTGGAATGTTGAGAACCACTGCTGTAGCGAAAATATCAGGGCAGTGGTGTCCAATGCCTTTAATCCCAGTTTACCATTGAAGATAAACTACTCAAGGCCAATCCATGGTGTGCAGACGTAATTAGCACATTCATAGACAACCGTGGCTACATTTTCAAAATACTGTGAGAAGAACTGCGGAATAGAATCTGAAAGTAAAACACACCATAAATATTGGTTTATTTCCTTAGTTGATTTTCTTTCACAAAATCCAGGTAACCTAGATTTTACTAACATTGTAGACTTGGACTTGAGTAGAAGCAGAATATTAATGATTGACCTAATAGGTGATCAATTGTTTATTCATCCACTCACACAGTTTTACTAATTTTCTCTTCTGCAGTGCTGCAGAGGGAACCCAGGGCTGTGCACAAGCCAGGAAGGTCCTCTACCACTGCATTACAGCCCAACTGGGAACCTGTGTCACAGGTGCCATGTTCGATTTCCTCTTCTTTGTTTGAAATGAAGATGCTGAATTGGACCAGCGGTTTATCAACTGTTAGCTACAGAATCCTTTCTGTGCTTTGCTTTGTTTTGGGTTAAGCTAAGATCTCACACGTGATGCAGTCCTTTAATTCCAGCATTTGAGAGGGAGTGGTGGGTGTATCTCTGTGAGTCCAAGGTCAGTCTGGTCTACAAAACAAGTTCTTAGGATAGCCAGGGCTACACAGAGAAACCCTGACTCAGGTGGGTGTGTGTGTGTGGGGGGATAACCAGCAAAGGATATGCTTTTTTTTCTAAAGCAGTCAAAAGAACTGATAAAGATCTAGCAAAGGAAACAGGACAAAGGATACCTACTAGCAGGAATGATACTGGGATGTTAGTGGACACCCTGTAAAATCAAGAGGGCAGCAAGGGTTGAAGGGAACAATGCCATTCAGAAATGCGTTATTTTTAAATAACTGGAAAAAAATAATTTTCTTCTAAGAGTCTCTTTAAAAAAAAACTGCTGTAGGAGTTCTCTGGTAGAATTTTGGGGGTTGTTTATATGTATTATTGTATCATCTGAAAATAGCAATACTTTGGCTTCTTCCTTTCAAATTTGTATTGCCTTGATCTCCTTAAGTTGTCTTACTGCTCTAGCTGAAACTTCAAGCATGGGACTGACCTCGGCCCTCTGCATGTATGTTACAGTTATGTAATGTGGTCTACTTGTGAGATTCCTAACAGTGAAAGCAGGAGCTATCTCTGACTCTGATGCTTGCCTTTAGGACCCATTCCTCCTACTGGATTGCCTCATCCAGCCTTAATAGGAGAGAAGGTGCCTAGTCTCACTGCAACTTGATATATCATGGCTTGCTGATATCCATGGGAGGCCTGCCTGTATCTGAAAAGAATCAGTGATGGAAAAGTAGACAGGATGGAGGTCAAGAGGAAGTAGGAGGGGAGAAATTGGGAAGTGGGAAGGATGGGAAACATTGGTTGAAATGTAAAAAGAAAAAAATAAACTAACAAAAGTCCACTCAAAGATGGTTACACTGAGAACTTTTATCAAACATTGAAAGAGAATTCAACATCAGAGTTCTAGGCGATTATTGTAGAATACTATTTTAACTGTGCAAAAGTGTCTTACATTTGTTTATGATACATTTGTTTAATGAAGTAAGGAGGTATGTTTAATTTTTTAAAGATGTGTTGCATCTGTTTCACCTTGCCTGCCTAAATCACCTGATTGGTCTAATAAAGAGCTGAATAAAAGCTAGCTAAACAGGAAAAGGTTAGGCTGGGCTTCCAGGCAGAGAGAATAAATAGGATGAGATATCTAGGCTTAAGAGAGAAGAGCAGAACGAGAGAAAAAGGAGGACAAGAGAATGAGGGAGTGGCCTCGGGCAAGGGGCCAGCCACCCAGCCAGCCATGGAATGAAAAGGAAAGAAAGACATATAGAATGAAGTGAGGTGGGATTTCCCTCTGTATGTTGTGAATATGTTTTATTACCATTGGTTAATAAATAAGCTGCTTTGGCCTATGGCAGGGCATAATATAGCTAGGTGGGAAACTAAACTAAATACAAGGAGAAAAAATGTGGAGTCAGAAAGATGCCAAGTAGCCGCCCAAGAAGCAAGATGTGAGGTAACAAACCATGAGCCTCGTGGCAAAATATAAAATAATAGAAATGGGTTAATTGAAAATGTAAAATCTAGCTAGGAGTATGCCTGGGTTGTTGACTATATGGTATTCTAGTTAATACAGTTTTTTGTGTGATTATTTGGGTCTGGGTGGCCTTGGAAACAAAAGTGTAATATCCATTTACAATGAAGAAAAGTAAAAAGCCCTGAGGCCAAAGAGAAGCAGGTTAATTTAAGTTAAAAGAGCTAGCCAGAAAAGAGCTAAGCTAAGGCCGAGCATTCAAAACTAATAGTAAGTCTCCATGCCATGATTTGAGAACAGGTTGGCGGCCCAAAAGGAAAAGGCAGGTATACATAATCATTTCCAAACGTATGAGAAGTAATAACAGAGAAAAGGGCAGGTTTCAATTCTTCTTATAAAGCTAATATTACCTGATAAGGAAAAAGGATTCATCAGCATATAAAGAGTATGGAAACTGGGTGTCATTGTGAAGCCCATGTGGGATCAGCCTGGGCTATAGGAGACTCTCTCTCTCTCTCTCTCTCTCTCTCTCTCTCTCTCTCTCTCTCTCTCTCTCTCTATATATATATATATATATATATATATATATATATATATATATAAAACAAATGAATAAATTGTAAACCACGGCCTCTGTGGAGTTTATTACAGGCATGAAGTTGACTCAATATTTGAGAAACACATTTACTGTACTTCATTCACCATAGTAACAACTTAACCAGGAAAAAGAAAATCTCATAATGATGTCTAGCGATGAGGAAACAGGACTTAAGAAAATTTGACTAATATTATACTTGATGGTGAAGATCAAAAGCTACCCTCCTCTCCAACTGCGAGAAAAACAGGAGTTTGTGTTCCCCACTGCACCTAGTCACCCTAGTTTAGGAAGTATCCCATCCCTGTAATAATGAATATAGATTATAGGAGGAATGCAGATTATGAAATATCTCTGTACATTAAATAATTCTTTCTGTAAGAAAATTTGAAGAATCTGTTTTGAAAATTCCTTCTACGCTCAGCAGAGTCACAAGCAGGATACAAGACAAACCTCACAGAATTAACACATTTCGTGCCAGCAGTCAGGGATCAGAGATTCAGTCCCACAGCTGAAATGTTCTGAAAAGTTCTGCTAATCTTTTAGGGAACTCAAACCACATTAGAACTCTCTGGGCTTGCCAGTAAGGTAAAGCAGAACTGGAGAGTTTGCCAAGTATATTCCAATATAGGCTCAAGATGTGGGCTAAATAGGAAGAGAGACGCATAGAAAGAAACACATACCCAAGTATGGGATTTTCCTTTCCAAGTTAAAGTAAGACGTATTCACATGTAGGGATGGGCTCCTCGGGGAAGAGCTCCAAGCACGACATAGGCATGTGTGCATGTAAGATCCTCAAAGAGGGTCACAGCAGTCTTAGCATTAGCAATTATGCATACCATTTTGGTAGCTGGCAACTTTCATATCTTGGGACTGACCTAGGCACTCTGCATATATGTTACAGTTGTGAAGGCTGGCCCTCAGGACTCTGAACAGTGGGAACAGGGGCTATCTCTGACTCTTTTACTAGACCCTACTCCTCATACTGTTTGCCTTGACCATCCTTAATACATGGGAAGGTACTTAGTCCCGCTGCAGCTTGATATGCCATGTTTTATTGATTCTCATGGGAGACCTGTCCTTTCCTGGGTGGATATGGAAGAGGAGGGGATTGGTGTGGGGTAGAAGAAAAATTGGGTGTGGGGTGGCTGTGGCCAGGATGTAAAATAAATAGACAAATAAAAAGAAAGAAAGAAAGAAAGAAAGAAAGAAAGAAAGAAAGAAAGAAAGAAAGAAAGAAAAAAAGAAAGGTTAAAAAACAAGAAAAAGATTTTTTAAAAAACATACACATATTTCTTTCTTCTGATAAGTGAGTTTATAAAGTGGTTCCGGAGATAACAGATAAAACCAAAAGGCACTAGGATGTTACAAGAAGTACATGTTCTTGCCCTGGAAATGAGATTCCTGGAAAACCATTTACTGGAAAAAAAAGGAAAAGCTATAAACAGTCTGTTCACTATGCTAGAATTCCTGCTTCTCCACTGGCTAGAGGCTTTGACCAGACTCCAAATAGCCCCAAGATTCTTTAGTTTACTGCCGTGCCTCATTCCCAACCATCATGTGGCCATTAATGTATCACTTCAGTGAAATACTTAGGTCAAAATCATCAAAACATGGATGAGACACAGGTGCTGAAAACTGCCAAGCATTGACGAAAGAAATCAAGGAAGATCTTAGTAAATGAGAAACACTGAGGTCATTCATCGGAAGACCACAATTATTCTTACATCAGCATTCAAACGATATAATTTTAAACAGAATTTCAGAAAGATGTTTTTGTAGCCGTGAACAAACTTTTTTCAAAATTATATGTAAAAGCAAAGGTACTAGAGTTGTGATCAAATAGATTTCCAGAGATTTTCTCTCTTTTTTTTTTTTGGAGGAATCAATAAATTTCCAACCAATAACTGAGCTGTCCGGTTCCATTTATATTACTTCTTAAAGTGACATCATAGACACAAAGAACTTATTAGTGGTGATGGAAAACCAAAGAAGTAGAGAGAAGAGGGAAATACTTGATCTATAAATGGGAAACATAAGAAATTATGTGGTGGAATATCTTGATTGTTTTAATGTCTATATGCTTGGGACATAGTAGCAAAGTTATGAATGGCATTAACATAAAGGCAAATTGCATGAATGATACAGTTCCTTACAACCATGTGTGTATTTGCAATCTTTTCATTTCACTTTTAAAACAGTGTGTAAGGAAAAAAAGAAAGATACAGACAAATCTAATCTATCCAGGAGTCATGTTTAATTCTCAAGTACAAAATATTTCCTACATGTATATTTTAAGCTTTATCATTTGTGAAATAAAAGGAATAGTATATACTTTTGTCTTTTAAAGCTAGAATAAATCTACTACAAGCATTTGAAAGAAATGGAAATAAACAATGAAAACCGGAGATGCTACCACTTGTAAATAATAGCACATTGTAAAATAAAATTCTGGGAAGTACTTATTACTTCCATGAATGCTACTATAGTTGAACGATAAGAAATGAATTCATGACCTTTATTGCATTAATATAGCAAAGAATAATGGCCATCTTAATTAACTGGAAAAGCAATTTCTTGTGCAAAGCCATAGGAAAAAATGAGGGTAAATGCTCTTTTCACCGTCAAACAGTATATCCCTGAAACCAACTGCCAACATTACACTACACCAAGAAATACTAGAATATTAATATTCAACATTAAAAGGCCAGTAACCGTTAAAGACAAAGCAAAACAGCTGTTACCACTATCACTATAACTGTGTTACTTGTCTGTTGCTGTGCCAAACACCATAATCAAAGCAATATATAGAAGAATTAATTTATTTGGGCTCCAGAGGGTTAAGTCCCTCATAACAGGAAGCATGGCAGTAAGTTGCAGGAGCAAGAAGTTGAGAGTTCACATCTTCAAACCCAAGCAAGAAGCACAGAAAGTGAACAAGAAGTGAAGGGGAGAAGGGGGATTATAAACACTCAAAGCCCTACCCAGATTACAATTTCTGCCAGCAAGGCTCCACTTCCCAATAGTTCCATGACCTCCTCAAATAACACCATTGACTGGAGACCACATGCCCAAATACCAAACACCTAAAGCTATGGGGGACATTTCTCTCTCAAACCACCTCAGTAACTATTATACTACTTGTGATATCAGTAAAAATATCTGAAATACTATTGAAGAAAACCAAAAACTTTTACTGCATAATATATTATGTTATTACTGTTATCACATCTCATCTGTTTGGAAATGATCCTGTATATCTGCCTTTTGAGCCACCAACCAGTTCTCAAATAATGGCATGGAGACTTATTATTAGTTTTGTATGCTCAGCCTAAGCTTTTTTCTGGCTAGCTCTTTTAACTTAAATAGAAAGATTCTTTCTCCCTTAAAGGCAAATTTTTGTATAGCAAATATATACTTAGCCATAAAATTTATCTTTATAGTAAAAATAATTCTAATCAAATTGAGGGAGGAAGGTCACTGGTTAATTAATAAAGAAACTGCTTGGCCTGATAGGTTAGAACATAGGTGGGTGGAGTAAACAGAACAGAATGCTGGGAGAAAGAGGAAGTGAGCTCAGACTTGATAGCTTTCCTCTCTGAGGCAGATGTGATGAAGCTCCGACCCAAGATAGACGTAGGCTAGAATCTCCCTGGTAAGTCACCACCTCGTGGTGCTACACACATTAATAGAAATGGGCCAAGCAGTGTTTAAAAGAATACAGTTTCCATGTAATTATTTTGGGGCATAAGCTAGCCAGGCAGCCGGGAGCTGGGTGGCAGGAACACGGCCCGCAGCTCCTTCAACATCAAATCCTTACACTTTTTCTTTTGGTTTGGCTTTAACATTGTTTTGTTTTTAATTTTTAAAATTCTTCTCTCATATATTACGTATTTTACTGCCCTCCCTCCTCTCCTGTGAGTGTCTCCCCCCATTTTCCCTCTCCCCACATCTACCCACCTTCCCAAACTCCTACCCCTTCACCCCCATCCTTCTGCCTCCCCTCAGAAAACAGCAGGCCTCCCATGGACATCAGTCAAACAAGGCCTAACAAGTTACAATAAGACCAGGTATGTATCATCTCATCAAGGCTGGATGAGGAAATCTAGCGGGAGGAAAAGAGTCCCACAAGCAGACTAAAGAGTCAGAGACACCCTACTCCACCCCATTTCCAACCCCCTCCCACTATTAGGAATCCTACACAAACAATATATGTAGACGACCTAGATCAGACTCCTACAGGCTCCCTGATCTCTGTGAGCTCCCATGAGTCCTGGTCCATTGATTCTGTGGGCCAATTTCTTTTGATGTTCCTGACCTCTTTGATTCTTCCAATCCTTTCTCTTTCTCCTCCACAGATCCTCCTAATGTTTGGTTGTGGGACTCTGTCTATGCTCCCATCGGTTACTGGATAAAGTCTCTCTGATCTCTCTGATGGCTTCAGTCTCAGAACATTCTCCAGGCAGGACAAGCTGGTTACAGAAATGACCCTTTCAGGTTCCCTGTCCCTGATTATTTAGGAATGTTTGGTAGGATTACTCTCAGAGATTTCGTGGAGTATCCATTGTACTAGGATTCTATGCCACCCCTGAAATGCCCCAATTCCATTAGTTTTTCCCAGTATTTTCTTCTTCCCTCTCCCAACACCTGAGCCCTCCTGTTCCCAACCCCACCATTCCCCAGACTATGGGCAAAATCTATTCTCTTTCCCCTTCCCAGAGAGATCCTCACTTCCCCACTTTAGCCCTCCTTATTACCTAGCCTCTTTGGGTCTGTGGACTGTAGCACAATCATCTTTTACTTAACAGTCAATATCCACTTATAAGTAAGCACATACTATGTTTGTCTTTCTGAGTCTGAGTTATCTCACTCTTTGGGATAGGGAAACATTTTCTGGGTGTATGCCCAGGAGTGGTATACACCCAGGATATTGAGGTAGATTGAGTTCTAATTTCCTAAGAAACTCTCATATGAATTTCAAAAGTAACTATATAAGTTTGCACTTCCACCAGCCGTGGAGGAGTGTTACCCTTGTTCCACATCCTCATCAGTATGAGCTGTCTTTAGTGTTTTGATCTTAGTTATTTTGACAGGGGTAAGATTATAGAATAGTCCTTTACACTATGTAGATATATGTCACTGTGACTGGGTTAGAAAAGAAGATGACTGGCCAATAGCTGATTGGTTAGGTGGAACTTGCAGACAGAAAGAGTGTGCAAAGAAGGGGAGGAGTCTGAGGATCATGAGGAGATTCAGAGAAAAGATGAACTTGTCATACTGAGAAAAGGTACCAAGCCACATGATAGAGCACAGTTAAGAAATGTGGGTTGATTTAAATGTAAGCATTAGCTAGTAACTGAGCTATTGGGTGAGAATTAGCAATTAATAATAAATCTGAATGTGGTTATTTGGGACATAAATAAACTCCACCTATGTAAGATGGAATTTCAATGCCATTTTGATTTGCATTTTCCTGTTGGCTAAGGACATTAAATGTTTCTTTAAGTTTCTTGGCCAATTGAGATACCTCTACTGAGAATTCTGTTTAAATCTAGACCACAATTTTTGATTGGCTTATTTGGCTTGTTGATGTCTAGTTCTTAAGTTCTTTATATATTTTGGATATTACCCCTCTGTCAGATGTAGAGTTAGTAAAAATCATCATTCTGTGGGCTGCCATTTTGTCCTATTGACAGTGTCCTTTGCCTTACAGAAGTTTTTCAGTTTTGTGAGGTACCATTTGTCATTGATCTTTATGCCTGTGCTATTGGTGTTCACGTAGCTGTTCCCTGTACCAAGGCTATTCCCCACTTTATCTTCTATCAGGTCCAGTGTATCTGTATTTATGTTGAGATCTTTGATCCACTTGGACTTGAGTTTTGTACTATCTGGCATGGTATGAATGTGTGTGGGGTGATCTTACTGCTTTTAGTGCACTATGATCATCTCTTGGAAATATCCCATTCTATTGGGCATTTTTACCTGTGGATCCTTGTGAAGATGAGCTCCTCCTAAGCTGTGCTATTTAACTGAATCAATGATTCTATACAATATTAATGTTAGTTGAAATGGGCTTTTGGTGAGTGAGGGTTTTTAAAAAAAATATAGTAAGGGATTATGATAGAAGTTAGTTTAGTGGAAAAGGTAACATAGGTAAAGGTGGGATAAAATGTTGCCCTATCTCTGATAAAACAAAGGTTTCAAAGGATAAGAAATAATACAAGGAAGAGTTACACATCTAGAATGCATGAGTTTCTATTGAGAAGCTGTATAGACTGTGGCTTAGTTTAATGATTAAGAAAAAC
>NC_022034.1:34588904-34596985 GCF_000317375.1 Microtus ochrogaster | reverse complement strand
ATCTCTTTTATTCTGCTGTTTATGCTTGAATTTGTGGTTCCTGATCATTTTCTCATTATTTCTGTTTCTATAATACACTCGGTTTATGTTTTCTTTATTAACCCTATTTCAGTTTTCAAGTGTTGAATTGTTTCTTTCATATGCTTGATTACTTTTTCCTTGTTTTCTTCAGTGGATTTGTTAATTTTTTCCAATTTTTTTGTTTGTCTTTTACTTTGTTTCTTTGAGGGAATTTTTCATTTCCTTTTTAAGGGCCTCAAGCATTCTCCTAAAGTTATTGTTAGGTCATTTTCTTCTGCTTCATCTTTATTTGGTTGTTCAGTTCTTGCTGTTGTAGGGCCACTAGTTTTTACTGGTGTCGTATTGCTCTTTGTGGTGTTGCATGTGTTCTTACCTTGACCACGCATCCTTTCCTCTGATTATGTAGTTGAGGCTGTCTGTAACTCTGGAGATCAGTCTTCCAGGTGCCAGTGGATTCAAGGCTCAGATGGTTGCCCCTTATGATGCAGTCAGGACCACGATTCCAGTCACCCCGCTGGTCACTCCGTGTTCCTGAGGGTCACTCGGCACTCCTGGGGTTTTTCAGGCCTGCTCTCATGGAGATGGTTTGCTTGGAGCTCTTGGTTGTTGCCTTGGGCCTGCTCTGACAGAGGTCCTGGCTCAGGCTTACCCTTGGAGGTTCTGGATTTGTACCCAGACCCACAGAGGTCTCTGGTTCTGGTCTATTCCGCTGAAGGTCCCAGACTCATGCCTAGACCAGCAGAGGTCTCTGGTTCATGCCTACTCCCTCAGCAGTTGCTCCCTTGTACCTGCTCCTGTGGAGTTCACTGTTTCAGGCCTGCTTCGGCCAAGGTCACTGGCTCAGTACTGTTTCTGTAAATGTCCCTGGTCTAGGCCTGCTCCCACAAAGGTTCCTAATGTGGGCCTGGTCCTGCAATCATATCTGGCTCCTGCAATCATATCTGGCTCCGGTCTCCTCCCTCAGAGGTTCCAGACTTGAGCCTGGACCTGCAGAGATCCTGGCTCAGGTCTCTGGCTTTGGATTTTTTGAGACAAGGTTTCTCTGTGTATCCTTGGTTGCCCTGAAATTCACTCTGTAGACCAAGATTGGTCTTGAACTCAGAGATCAGCCTGCCTCTCCTTCCGAATGTGGGGGTTAAAGGCATGTGCCACCACACAGCTCCTTACACTTTTAAAATTTTATCAAATATTTCTAAATAGGTCTTTATCTATCTATTGCTGAAAATCATTTATATATTTTATTACTCATCAATTAAAGTAATTCTTCTTTATATACTGTATGCCAAACAATGCTCTAAACAAGGGATTGCCAAAGAAATCTGTAAATCTCTATATATTCACATGTAATTTGGATAAACTATATATACGCATACATATAAAATGAGAAACCAAGAATGCTAGCAATTATTTTTTAGTTTTGCTTACCTTTATCTTTATACTAAAAAAGAAGTCTTGTGTGATTTTATTAACTTGGAAAAATTACTTAAAATGTAAAAGGATGCTCACTGTTTGGTATGTGACAAAGTTAAATTATATTTGGAATATTAGGTATAAAAAAGATATAGTAAATTGATAGTATTTATATATGTGTTTTTATAATATCTGTGAGTTTCAAAACAAAATATTTTAATCTTTTCAGTAAAGACATGCTTAAGATTGGGAATACAGATGCTTAGGTTAAACAGAAATAATAAACTAGGGCTTCCATTTCATTATGCCATTTTACTAATTACACACACTTTTCTGACTTGTATTAAGAACTTAGCAATGCATTTGTGTGAGTATGATGTCCCACATCTCTAATCTCAGCATGTGGAAGGAAGGATTGAAAGTTTGACGTCAGCACCAGCTATTGAGCAGGACTGTTTCTCAAGAAAACAAAACAAAAGTTTAATGTAAAATGTCTAAAAATTACACATCTATAATGAACCAAATCTATGTTTTTTTTTTCTTTCTCAAACTTGTAGTACATATAATTTGAGGAATGAAACTGCCATTTGTTTTAAAATATCAGTAGCCCACCAAAGCTAAGAACATTCATGTGCCTGTCTTCACAGGAACAAATCCAACAAGACAGAAACAGAGGGCTTTAGACCTCTTCAAATAGATATAACTATTTCATCATTTCTGTGATATGAGTTTTATTTTTCTTTCACTCCTCCCAGAGTCAAGGTTTCACTGTGTATCCTCACTGTCTGAAACTCACTCTGTAACAGACCAGGCTGACCTTGAACAGAGAAATACTGCTGTTTCCTATTGCTGGGGTTAAAGGCCAATGCCACCACTGCCTGAGATGAGTTTTTATAAACAGACCTTCTGTTGAGATAGGGAGCTGCGGGGCTGCGTCACCAGCACCCCAGCCACCTGCTAGCTTTACCCGAAATAACTACACGGAAACTGTATTCTTTTAAACACTACCTGGCCCATTAGTTCCAGCCTCTTATTGGCTAGCTCTTACATATCGATCTAACCCATTTCTAATATCCCTGTAACACCACGAGGTGTCTTATCAGGGAAGATCTTAACCTGTGTCTGTGTCCGGTAGGAGAATCATGGCGACTCCTTGACTCAGCTTCTTTCTCCCAGCATTCTGTTCTGTTTACTCTGCCTACTTAATTTTATGTCCTATTAAAGGGCCAAGGCAGTTTCTTTATTTAACCAATGAATAGAAAGATGACCCTCCTCCATCACTCTGTTCATGGGGAGACACCCAAATCTCTCTGGGAAGGGGAAATAAAAGAGATTTCATGAGCAGATTGAGGGCAGATAAGGATGGAACCATAGGTGATCATGAGGTGAGGGCAAAGGGGGAGAGAACTGACAGAAACTACTGAAAAGGGAGTAGGGGGGGCATTCCATGGTCAGGTAAAAACCTGGAGCAAGGGAATCCCCCAGGAATCTACAAGGATGAACCCAGGTTAGACTCCTAGCAATAGCAGATACATAGCCTGAGCTGGCCATCTCCTATGACTGAATTGGTGCCTAGCCCAATCAGAGAGGCTTTATCCAGCAACTGATAAAAATAGATGCAGATCCACAGCCAAATATTAGGCAGAGCTCAGGGAATTCTGCAGAAGAGAGGGAGAAAGGATTGTAGAATCCAAAGAGGTCAAGGACACCACAAGAAAACTCACAGACTCAGCTAACGGGGTGGCTCATAGGGTCTCACAGAGACTGAACTGACAACCAGGGAGCCTGCATGGGACTGACCTGGGCACTCTGCATATAAGCTACAATTGTGTAACTTGGTCCTCTTATGAGACTCCTAACATTGGGAAAAGAGACTGTCTCTGACTCTTTTACTGGCTTTTGAGACCCTACCCCCCCCCAACACTGGGTCACCTTGCCCAGCCTTAATACACGCCTAGTCTTACTACAACTTAATAAGTCATGCTATGTTGATATCCATGCCTTTCCTAAACAGAAACAGAAGAGGAATGGATTGGTGGAGAGAACAGAGGGGTCATGAGCAGGAGGAACTGGGAGAAGAGGAGGGAGAGGAAACTGCAGTCAAGATGTAAAATAAATAAATAAATCTAAAAAAAATTAGACCTTCCATGTAGCTTGTTTCTCAGGAAGAATATAATGGGAGTAGGGGGTGCCTTTGATATCTTCCTATCACAGTAATTTCCTTCTTCAGCTTCGGCTCCTAACACTTAGTGTCCTAAACGCCTTCATTTCTCTCGCCCATAAATACAGTTTAGATAATCAGTATTACTTCTTTTTTCCAGACAAGAAAATAACAGCTTAGAAAGTTCTCTCAAAGTCCCCAATATCATGCAATCAGTAAGGGCTAAAGGTGTGTTTTGAGTACCAGCGGACTGGTTCAGGCTAGGTTTCTGTAACCAACGCCAGGTTTTTTTCAATTTCTGGTTATCACACACGGTCTTACACACACCCCGTTTGAAGCACTAACTGGTAATGTAGTCATATTGTTCAAAACTATTTCCCAAATGGTCGTCAGTCATATTCAGGATGCCCCAAAGACTCAAAATAAATACATTAAGGAATTCGAGCTAGGGGACAAAAAGGGAAGGAAGAAAGACATAAATGGGAAGGTCATTTGGATCCATCCTGGAAAGGCTATTCATTAAAGGGGAAAGAGCTCTTCTGGAGAAACAATGACTCATGGTGTCTATGATGTGGACAGGAAACCCATGAGGAAATAAATCACGGCTCTGAAATGAGAAAGCTCTCCCATCACTATGAACCTTGCTTTACTTTAGTTTCTCATTTCCTGTACCAAATACCTGTATTTTTAACTGATAGCTGAACATTTGGGGGCAGGGAGGCTCGTTGGTCTTTTGAGAGAGGGTCATGAAGGCCAGGCTACTCTCAAATGTGCTCGAGAGTTAAGGCAGACCTTGAACTCCTGACCTAGGAGTCTCCACTTCCTAAGTGTTGAGAGTAGAGGCACTAACACACCCAGGTTGAAACTGTTTATATTATGATTAAAGCCATTTCTGAAAGTGAAAAGACAAATGATTAATGATCCAGTAGTAAAAGTGAACTTAATGGGGAATTTAAACCTTCTAGAAAAAATTCTATTCTCTGCCCTTTCTCAACTTTGCTGTGATGGTTTTCTTCTCTTAGATTTTGTTGTTCTTGTTGTTTTGGTTAACACAGTGAGGTCCAACCCTCTAATTTTATGTGCTTTAAGCACTCTTCCTTTTGTAAATTAATTTTTAATGATGCGATTGGTCAGGTATTAAACCCTACTTCCGTTTGAAAGTGGTAGGTGTAACCTAAAATAGTCTTACTGATTAATCAGCTGTTTGGTTATCTCAATCATTTGCATACATCAAATGCATGCTGATTTTATTATAAGATACAACTGTTTCCACAGAAAACAGGCTCAGGGATTAAGAATATTTTTTGCTTTGGGGAGGACCTGGGTTTGAGTCTCTACAGCCACATGGCAGCTCATAGTCATCTTTAGCTCCAGTCCCAGAGGATCCAGTGCCCTCCTCTGACCTCTGGTGGCATTAGGCACACATGTGTGCACATACATACATGTGGACAAAACACTCACATACATAAAAAGAATGTATTCTTTTTCCTTAAAAAATCTGAAAATCCTTCATTAAGAAATTACAACTTCAGTTATTCAAAGTAACAGAAACAATAACATTATTTGGGAAGCAATAGAAATTTAATGCATTTTATATAGGAAAAACAATTCAATGTGTCTTTCTGCTAATATTTCTTTTCTCAGGTTTGACATAAAATATCATTTCTATAGCTTAGAAATAGTTGTGAATGTCACTATGAAGATAATACTTGAAGAAGTAGCTATTATGAAATGCTTTATGAAGCCCCCACTGTCTAAACTTAAGCAAATAGGCTTTATGCATGTTAGAAACATACAAAAACAAAAGTGTGTTTTATACTATATTTTGGTTTCAAGCTCCTGGTTGAATTCAAACACAATAGATGGAAGCACATGATTTGTTATAGTGTTTTAAATTTTTATTTTACATTCATTTAATATATGTGTGCACATGGGTGTGTGCACTTGTGCACCTGCTCTGTGGCACACATGAAAAAGACAGAGGACAGCTTGCAGGAGTCAGTTCTTTCTTGTCACCATGGGGGTTAAGGGGACACCAGTAGCCAGTTAGGATCAGTCCAAGTGGCTTCAACCACTGAGGCACTGAGACATGGACCATACATGGTGTTTTAATTACTAACTTTTATAGTATATCGAGTGCAAATCTTATATAATTACTGTCACTTCTCTTTCAGAAGCCAGAAATTTCTTTTCTTGCTGTATATAGTCACATAGGAGCCTGTCTCCTTCCTCAAGTTGGCTTTTAAATTTATGGAAGATGTTATAGTCGGTATTATTACAAGAAACTTCAAGATGTAAGAGAAGATAGTTCTTGTTCTTTCGTCTATTAAATTATATTCAGTTTAGATAAAGTACAAATAAAAGCTTTGCCTCATGCTATCACAATTTTGTTTTACTTATATTTCTTTGTTTTAATGTCAAAATCTAAAATTCCTTTAAATACCAGCTAAAATCCCAGGACTTGGATAAGGAGTGCTTTGTTGGTATTTTCTCATTGGTTCATTTGTTTTATAGTAGGTCATCAATGATAAGGATAGAAATCCCAGTTAGACACAGACACAGACACACACACACACACACACACACACACACCACACAAAGAAACACACAGAGAGAAACAAGAACACACACAGAAACACACACAAAGAAACATAACACACACAGACATCCATAGAGACACACACATACACATATACTCACACACACACAAATACTTTGCAAAGTTGTTTTCCTGTTCACACAATGACACTGGAGTCTGCCAACACTCTCGTTCCCCATGGAAGCTTAAGTCTTTCCTCCATGGAGCCGCTAAAAAGCAGCTGCATCATTTTTTACCATCTTAATGAAAGAGGGAATACGCCAGGGTGTCAACGCATCTAAGTATCTTTCCTCTACATCAAAGCAGAGGCAATTTTTCTTTTCTTTCTTTCTTTCTTTTCAGGTCCTCAACACACAATGCAGGCATGTTTAGTTTTCAGTTAGTGGAAAGCTCTTGCCTGGCTCTTACCTGACAGAAACAGAATAAAAGATACCAGGGTCTGTGCTAGCGGCTAACAAGCATGAAGTTGTAAAAGAGTGGCAGCCCCCACCCTAGAAAATCCTCAGTCGGTGCATCACAACACACTTCCCTGCCAGCTTATTGTGTTTTGAACAATAGGCGAGGCAGGCCATGGGAACCTCACTGGACATGTGTTCTCTAGGAGCATGGGGATATCATTCATATATTCTGGTGGGAAAACCAGGTGGACAGAGTCCTTGGCCTGACAAGTGCTGTTTGGGGTGCTTAATTAGCGGGAGGAAGTTTATGTTCAGCTAGGAAGCTCCTTTGGTAAGGAAATGCTACATGTTTGAAAGTGCCCAGAAAAAAAAAAAAAAACAGTTTCTTTTGTCTGGAAGTTTGTCTAGAAGTTTTATAATAAGTCACTCAGGCCTACAAAATGTGTGCCTGAGTCAAGCTACGGTTACCACTAGCTTTCCCTTCTCCTCCTTCAATAGGGGTCGCTTGTTTTGTTTATCCTATGGATTGACTCCAAAACATTCTAAATGTTCAGGTGCCTTCCTTTCCACTGTGAAAATGGTAGGTAGGTTAAACAAACTTGTATTCCCCACCCCAGAATATTTTCCCAGGAAATAGCAAAAGAAAATGTCTCCCAATTGTGTCAACCCCTGTAATGAGGGAGGGTCTGTTGGAAGAACAGTTGGTAATTTGGAAGGGCACAAATGCATAGAATCCACCAACTTCTTAATTATTGCAACAGCAGAGAAGAAAGAATAAAAGAAAGAAAGAGGAAGGAAAACACCCCATAGGCTACTAGGTTAATACAATGGAAAGAGTTAAAATTTTCACATGAATCGGAGGAAAAAGTAAATGTTTTCATGTTAGATCAAATTTAAATTTCTGCCCAAAAGTAACTGAAATTGTTTTCATAATTTCATGTAAATAAAGCTTTAGTTCGGAGATGTTAGGTTTGGAGGTGTGTAATTCTCCTTAGTGTTGCCATTCTTAGTTTTTGTACTGCCTGCTCCCTTACATTTTTATACAAGATAAAATCTTCCCCAACGCGTACCTGTTGCCTTGCAGTGCACTCTACATACCCTCATGCTTGGCAGTTAAAGTGAGTCACGTGGTCACTTCACTGATGGTCCCAAGGACAGACAGCATCCACCATGATCCATTTCCCACATTGACGGAAGTGTCAGTTTTCCCCATCTAAATCTTCCATACCACAGTCCAATCCGTTAGCCAGAGACCAGACTCACTTCTCTGAATCTTGTCACGTGATACATATTGCAGGCTGTTGTTGGGCAGAATGCTATTTCTCCCGTGGCCTAACTTAAGCCTCTAGTTGCATTTAGCTGCACTGCATTTAGATTGTTTTTCTTTTTAAATTAAAACAATGTTTTTTATTTTTGTTTGTCTTTGCTATTTTTGAGATAATGCTTTGTGTTACCTAGACTGACCGCCAACTGATTTTGTAGCCAAGGAGAA
>NC_022034.1:34552965-34580354 GCF_000317375.1 Microtus ochrogaster | reverse complement strand
GGCAGATCTCTGTGAGTTTGAGACCAGCCTGGTCTACAGAGCTAGTTCCAGGACAGCTCCAAAACCACAGAGAAACCCTGTCTCGAAAAACAAACAAACAAACAAACAAAAAAACAGATTGTTAGGTGAATTCTTGCATTGGCACCTGCCCATCTCTTCCTCCGAATGCTCCCCTATGGATTTTCTTTTACAGGATCAGGTCTCCTTGCCCACTGATGTACCTTCCCAGTGAGGTCACTCCCCAGTGATGGCTCTCCTGGTGCCTAGATCAGAACTCTGTGCTCCTTGGGTGGCTCGTAAACAAAGGGCCTACCTTGCTTGCTGCAGGCAGGCTATTGAGACAAAGGAACTACCTCCCTCCCGGTTGCCCTCCCAATTCAGATTCGGTCCCAGCGCCTGAACAGGCTGAGCTGGGAGATGTTATGTGGCCAAAGAGGGGAGGGAGGCTGACGGGGGGGAGGGTTCTGGATGCAAGCTGGGTGGGATAGGAAGAGAGAGGAGGTATCGGGCAGTATAGCCCCTGCAGGATGACCAGGAAGTGTAGGAGGGATGAGGAACGTCTGAGTTCCCTGTTCCTGGCTGCTGCCGTGGGTCAGAAACTCACTCACCCCAATGATGGCTCTCCTGGTGACTCCGATGGTGAACATCTTTGATCCTAGCATGTTGGAGTCATAATCAAGCAGATCTCTGGAAATTTGAGGCCAGCCTGACCTATAGAGAGAGTTCAGGGCTAAGGCTACTTCTGTTTCAAAAATAAATAAATATAAACAAATAAATGTATGTTTGAATATTGTATATGCATATGTGTGTATTGTGTACATATTTGTGTGTGTGCAGGTACATGCACACGTGTGTGTTTATGGAAGCCTTTAGTTAATGTTGGGAGTCATCCTTGTTTGCTCACCATTGTAGTATTTGAGATGGAGTCTCTTGCTGAACTTGTTGCTCACTAATTCAGCTAGACTGGCTTGACCAATGAGCTCAAGGGATCTACCTGCCTCTGCCTCCCCATTGCTGGGTGATGGGGATCAAGCTCAGGTTTTTCACTCCTGTCTAAGCCTTCTCCCCAGATGTTCTGTCTCTTTTACTGATCTCATTCTTCTGCCCTCTAGAATTGAGGCATCATGGCAGAATTTATGATCTTCAAAGCAAGATAGAATTATCTTGTTATTAAAATTAAAAGTTATTAAAATTAGGGAACACAAAACATGATGAATCTAAAAATGCAGTCATGCCCAGAGTCACATAAAATTTCATGTGTCTTATTTGGTAGGAGAGAACACATTTTGACTAAGAAGTAGATATCATAGACAATGTTCATAGCAGCTCCTGTGTATGAAGCACTTCCTCTGTGTCTCTACTTCATAGTACTGAGCTACTCATTTTTACAACACCAGTCTAGAATTTATTCTTCTTCTTCAAGCGAGAAAACATATGCATAGAGAACATGTACTTTGATCAATATCATCCTACTAATTAGTGGGAGATACAGCCAGCAAAATCATTTGTATCATTATAAGGGAGCCATGTATATTAGGAAGATATCCATGGTATATGTCCTGTATTAATTCAGTCTGGTGTTGCACAGAGTTATATATACAGAGTAGTGGGAGCAAATGCCTTCCCACTTAGAAAAGTCAAATATCTGTGACAGAAGTTAAACATTGTGGAGTACTGTAAGCTGTACCCTGGCTGCACTTGTATAAAATTAGCAATAAATCTGAGATTTATTCAGTGTGTCTATTCAGTGTCTTTATTATAGACATTAACCTTTTACTACAGTATGCTCTCTATAAAGAGAAGAAAAATGTGAATTATCAAATCTTAAAGAACTTACAAAAAGCAATCCGCATAAATACAAGTCAATGTTTAATAAAACTCAAAAAAAATGGAAGGGTACTTCCACTGAGAGACTCAAAGAAAGAGGGTTCCAAAGGTTTGAGGCTGATTTCTCATGGACAGAGACCAAAGGATGTCACTCCACGTAGGAGGTGTGGAAGAATGACTCATTCATATTCTGTTCCAGTACAAAGAGGCAACATTGAGGGAGTTCTGAAGTCCTGAAGTGATGTGAGAGTCTCCTCTATGTGCTGTGATTACCATTAGCAAATAAAGAAGTTGCCTTGGCCTGTTGATAGGGCAGAACTTAGGTAGGTGGGGAAGAGGGAACTGAATTCTGGGAGGAAAAAGGCAGAGTCAGAAGGATGCCATGGATGTGCTGAAACTTTGCTGGTAGGCCATGACCTCATGATGATATACAGATTAATAGAAATGGGTTAAATTAAGATATAAGAGTTATCTAATAAAAAAAAAAACTAGAGCTAATGGGCCAAGCAGTGATTTTAACTAATATAGTTTCTGTGTGATTATTTCGGGTGTAAGCTAACCCGGCAGCCAGGATGAACAAGGGGCCCCCAACACGGAAGGTTGAGGAGGCTCTGAAGTCCCAAAAGCTGATGTTAGGAAATCCTGATTGTGTGATCTGACAGGGAAAGAATGTGAATAGAAGAGCTGAGAAGAGTTTTGGAGGAATCACTCATCAATGAGGAGGAAAAGGGAGAGACTAGGAAACAGGCGCCCAGTGAGGAGAACTTTGGAAATGGCCAAGCAGATGTTTGACATTTGGGGTTTGTCTTCCAGCAGAATAATTGGAGATTTGGAAGTTATATATGGATTTGACTTTGTGGGGATGTGAGGGTTACATTTTATTAACTTGAAACAAGCTAGAGCAACCTGGGAAATGGGACCCCCCCCCCAAGCAGCATTCTCTCAAATTATATCTGAGGGTATTTTCCTGATTAATGAGAGAGGAAGTTTATGGTGGGCAGTACTACCCCTGCGATGGTGGCCCTGAGTTTCATAAGAAATCAGCCTAAGCAAGGATTTGAAACCAGGGTAGTAAATAGTATTCCTCCATAGTTTCTGCTTCACTTCCTGCCATGACTTCTTCAATGGTGGACAGTGATATGAATAAATAAGCCAAACAGACCCTTTCCTCCCCACGTTGCTTTGGTTGTTTGTCATAATAACATAAAGCAAACTAGAATGGAAATAAGGAAATAAGAAGAGGGAGATGAGGTGCCAGATAAGAAAGTGGAAACTGTCTGAAATACTTTAACTTAGGGCATGAGAAGAAACTGCAGAGCCCATGTGGAATAGTTTTTTTTAAGATTATTCTTATTGTCCAAACAGGACTTTGGACTCTAATGGTTAATTCAAGTTATTGCTTTGAGAAATTGAGGCAACATTTTTACTGTAAAGTGCAATTGGCGTTTAACAAAAAGTAGTATTAGAGATGGGACTCTATGCTCACAAATGGGTCAAGGAGTGTTTATGGTGAAGTGGCAGAGTTGTATTGATATTTTAGATACTGAAGGGCACAGTAACTTTTCCAATTACTGTGATAAAATGCCTGGCAGGAGAATCTCAAAGGAGAACAGTTTTATTGGATTTACAGCTCCTGTCTATTATGATGGAGAAGAAGTGGCAGAGCTCATATGTCAGAAGAATTCCTCACATCTCAGCAGGTAAGGAAATAGATGAGACCAGAAGCAGGTAAATTTTAAGGCTTCCAGAAATGCAGTGCTTCCCAGAGGATCCAGAGCCTCTCAACAGAGCTCCACCAGCTGGGGATCAGGTGGCCGATCGCTTGAATCTACGAGGGACAAGTTTATACAACTTTTACCAAAAGATGGGTGGGAGAGAAGGGTATAGATGGAGGCAGCCAATCCAGGTAACTCAATCTACTAATTGGACCTATAAAGGCCTGGATTGTGAGCCAGAGTTATATTTTGATAACATCAAGTGAGTGCTTTCCAAGACTTTTTCCCTCCAACCATGTATCCGTTGCTTGAGATTCCAAGACTAAATCAGACAATCAGATCTGAAATGATAGAGGCTTATGTTCTGAAAAAATTAGACACGAGCTTCTAGCCTTTCAAGAGAAACCTTAAATCTGTTTCCAAGCTGACCTTCATAATAGTGTATTGCAGGGAAGAAACCAAACCAAGAACGAACTAGTTTTCTGGGGTATAAATAGAAGTATGTGAAGAAACTTGCTGATCGGGGTGAAAGTTGGAACAGGAGCATCAAGGAGAAGAGACAAAGGTTATGCTAGTGTTTACTGCAGCACAGAAATACAGCTTATCTAGATGGAGAGATGCCGCTTTTAAGGACATTGTCTTTGTGCCTTTGAAGATCAAAGGTCAAAGGAAATTATAGAAAATTGAGGAAATTGAAGCTGCTGCCATCTGTGAACTTCAGCAGGCATTGTTGACCTTTTGTTGAGGAGAGAAGGAACCAGCAGGTCAGTAATTCTTGTCATTTGCTATTAGGTAGAGTTAAGGCTTTGAAGTAGATCTGCATAATGTCTCAGAATCTCACAGTGTAAAATGGAAAAGTTCGGCACCAAATAAAACACTAGACTCATACATTGCTGCTACCAGGGTCACACTCCACACCACTCACTGAAAGCACACACACCGTTAGTAAGTGATAAAGTTTCTTCATGGTCAACAGCCTACTGTATGTGAATAAATACATAAACTGTTCTTTTTGATAAATAAACACTTGATTCTTTATTATCTAGGTAATAATTCTTTGGCTATATCATCAATAAGAAACAACAGCAGCAAATGCTCAGTAAAACAGACTTAGATATAAGTTAAACACATTTGCTAGCTATTGTAAAAGTATATATATTACATGTATGCACATATGTATTATGAACAAAATTTGGAGATTTGATTTGCAATGCCTTAAATGGTAGGAGCAAGGGTCGTTTATTTCTTTTATAGTTCTCTGCTCCACTTTCTATAATAATGCCTTCAAAATTGGCAGTTTTAGATTCTCCTAATAGGGCTGACAGAATTGATTCTGACTTTGTCTCTCTACACCATGACTCTCAGGCAAATAACAGAAAACCAAACAGATTACCCCTCACCATTTTCCATCCTCAGTATCACCAATGGTCTACTCACATCTCAGACGCTCAAGGTAAATTGGTTGTTGATCCTTGTGACTAAAGACGGGCAGGTATCAAAAGTATCAATGGCATAACCAAAAGCATTGGAGCAGTGGTGTGGGGGCCATCAATCACTACCGTCACTTATCAAAACAGAGGAGTAATTACAGAGGAATGCTGAAGGTCTCTTTCTCTCTTCTCTCCTCCAAACTAAAACAAAAATAATTTCAAAACTAATGTGATGATGGTGAAACACACACACACACACACACACACAGTGTTCACTGTCTTCTGTCTTAGACACACTATTCCAGAGAGGTCTAAATGAGAGAGTTGACCCCTGACCTAAGACAATAAACATCTTTGTAGTGAATAGATTATTACAGCAACTATTAATACCTACTCAACTATTAATACTAGACAGTGAAGGCTTTAGAGGTTTCTCTCTCTAAGCTACTTGGTTTCTCCTGATTCGAGATACTATTTAGCAATCATCAATATATTTACTTAGCAGTATACATATGAGAATCAGTTGAGATTTTATTTTCACACTTAATTTCTCTAATAAAAAGTATTTCTTCAGTGTGTATGTTCAGTGTTCAGTCAGTTATGTAGATCAAGTAGGCCTCGGCAAAGCCCAGCTGGAGTGCGATTTCTTATGGTTTAATCACTCGATAACCAGCAAGGAAACAGAGGATATGATTGCCGTGGCTCACGCTGCCCATCTGATTCTTCTTAGAATCCGTGCTGCCAAGGAGCTGAGCCATGTGGCACTCAGATGAAAGAGGAAAGGGGAGACCTTTCGTGTCTTTTACTATGTGTGCAGAACTACAAGAAATTTTCCACCTCTGCAACAAATAGGCTGGGAAACTTCAGTTAACAACGCGGTTTACATCACCAACTTGGATTCCTGTCCCCTTGAGAATTCAACAGATACTTATAAAGACAGGAAAAATGATGCTGGAGGAGTTCTCCAATGGAAAATAAACCTGTGAGTACTGATTTTCGAAACTGCTGTAGGGTACCAGGGAGAGCAACACATAGTCTAACAACAATAATTCCTATTGAAAGGCTTCTGTATGGCTAAGGACACAATCATTCTAATAAAGCAGCAGGCTATAGGGCGGAAAATAATCTTTATCAATTACTCATTTGATGGAGAGTTGATATCTAAAATATATAAAGAACTGAAAAATGGACATCAAGAAAACAAACAACCCAATTTAAAAATAGGATACAAAGCTAAATAGTTCTCAAAAGATGAAACACAAATGGCTGAGAGAGAAGTATTCAATATACTTAGTCAATTGGGAAATGCAAATCCAAACTACTTTGAGATTTCATTTTACATCAGTCAGAATGACCAAAATCAATAAAACAAATGACAAATCTTTCTGGTGAGGATGTGGAGTAAGGAGAACATCATCCTTTTGCTAGAAGAAGTGCAAACCACTACGGAAATCAGTGTGGCAGTTCCTCAGGAAGATAGAAATCAAACTACCTCAAGATCCAGGGGCACCATTCTTGGCACATACCCAAAGACTATACATCCTACTATAGAGACACTTGTTCATTCATGTTCACTGTTGCTATAATCATAATGCCAGTAATTGGAAACAGCCTAGATATTCATCCAGAGGTAAATGGATAATGAAAATGTGGTACATTTATACAATAGAATGTTACGCTACTGCTTTAAAAAAAATCAAGAAATACTCAGGTAAATGATTGGAACTAGAAAAAAACTCATCCTGAGTGAAGTAACTCAGACTCCAAAAATTGTTAGTTGTTAAGCCTTCAATAGTCATACTACAATCCGTACAATCTCAGAGGAAAGATACAGAGTAAGAGACAGTGAGGGAAGAGAGACTATTCCAAGGAAGGAGAAATAGATACATAGTTATGGGGAGACTGGGGATACTGGAGTGAGAAGATCAATAGAGTAGGAACTGGGGAAGGGAACGGGGGGCAATTAATATTAAGGGCCATTTGAGGGGCTATGTGGAACACTGCTACAGTAGAAGCTGCCTAAAATATATACATATATGAAAGGAATCTAAGTGGAATCAACATGTAATAGGGGGGATAATGCCCCAACTAGACATCTTTCACCACCCAGTGAGAGCTCCAGTGCCAGGAATGGGGTACATCTACTTGGCCAAAGGAGCTCCACAGGCTATTGCCAAGGCTGCAGGTCACTCTCCAAAAAAAATTGTAAAATAAAATAAAATAAAATAATAAATAAATAAATAAATAAATCTTATTACTGAAGATAAATTGTAAATATCTTATTGAACATGGAGATATTGACTAGAACCTTCACCCCTGCTAACTAGTGTTCATAGTACTAGAAGATACTCTGCACACTATCAGAAAAGAAAGCTAAATACCAACCCACCCACAAAACCTGTACTCTAGAGTGGTTACCTGCCTGCAGAATACATTGGTTAATAGTAGCCCAAAAGTTCTTAGAGTTACCAACCACTATATGATTGAATTTAAGCCCCACTCAATAAGATAAGGTACCTATGTCTGACACCACTCAGGTAACCAAGAGCCTGAGAGTTGCTAAGCTTCACACCCAGGAGAAAACCCATGATTATAGCAATAAAATGACTTCTAACCACATTCTGCTATAGCAACAGATCAATTTCTTGCTCAGTCATCATCAGAGAGGCTACCACTTGCAGAAGATGGAAACTAATACAGAGCCCCACAACTGGACATGTGTGGAGAGCGGAGAGACTTTGAAACACTTAGTTTTGAACGGCAGGTCATCAAACCTCTCCCCTCGGAGCTCAGGGAACTATGCAAAGCAGGACACAGAATGATTGTAAGAGCCCAGAGAGGATGGACTACAAGATGGAAACAGTGTCTTCCAAAAACAACAGGACTGATGCATTGTAAACTCACGGAGACTGTGCAGCCTACACACAGGCTGCACAGCCTTAAGTCAGACAGGGTCCTTGGGTGAGGTGGAAGGGGGCAAAGTAGACAGGAGCTCCCATCCCTAACCAAGAAGCTGTCTCCAAACTGGCAACCACTTGCAAAAAAGAAAATCAGTTTTCTCCAATGAAGCCTCACTGGGTATTATAAACTATGCTTACAGTCAGGCCCCATGCTCATCAGCTGTTCACAAAATGAATTCAATTGTATTTTTGTAGACTTATTTGGCCATTTCTTGTACTTTCTCTCTCTTTTTTTATTCTAGTTTTGTGACCTTTCTAATTGGCCTGTTCATTTTCTAAGGAAAGAAAGTATGGAATTGGATGCGTGGGAATATGAAGAGGACCTGGAAGTAGGGGCAAGGTGTGATCAGAATACATTGTGTGGAAAAAAATTATTTTTTTAATTAAAAAAATTTTGGTCACACAGAAATTTAATTGTCTCGATCCTGAGTTCTAGACCCCATGTAGTACTGAAGACATATTCTGTACTTTCATTGCTCAGACAAAATTGTTTATTGCACTATCTGTCATCTTCTTTGCTGATGATGAAACAATAGAAACATTTCTAAAAACATTTTATATATGTATATATTTCTTAAACAATACTTGTCATGCATCCAATGTCAATCCTTATCTTTTGCTAGTTGCTAGCTATATTACTTTATTTTGTTGTGTTTCTTTTATTATAAATACTGATGTTTTATTAATGATTTGCAAATATTGTATTTATTTTGTATATTTTCATTTTATCGATGGTATTATTTACTGCAAGAATTCACAATTTTGGGTACTCTAACTTAGTATTTCCTGACAGTTGTACTTTTGTTGTCACATGTAAGAGACCATTGCCTAACTGAGGAGAATGAAGATTTAGGCCTGTTTTCCTCTAAAGATGCTAGTTTAATTGGCCCAGTCTGATCAGTGATTGTTAACTTTTGTGTGCTAGGTTAAAATGAAGGCCAGCATCATTATTTTGCACCATTTGTTAGGGAGACTCTTAGTCTCCCAGGGAGTTTTGACACGCTTATCAAAAGTGACAATGAATAAATGCAAGATTTTATTTCTTGATTATATTCAATTGACTTATAGTTCTATTTTTGTGTTAGTACACCCATGTCTTGTCT
Source organism: Microtus ochrogaster (assembly GCF_000317375.1). Classification (NCBI taxonomy): domain Eukaryota; kingdom Metazoa; phylum Chordata; class Mammalia; order Rodentia; family Cricetidae; genus Microtus; species Microtus ochrogaster. Next base: position 34,571,319 of record NC_022034.1, on the reverse strand, counting down.
GATGCAACTGGCCAGTGAATTTTGAAATACAAGTGTGGACCCTCAGCCTTTATACTTTTTAAAGGCTGTTCTGGATTTCTTAAATCCTTTGATTTCCGTATCAATTTTTTGGTCCTTTTGTCAATGTCTGCAAAATAATCAACGGGTTTTAATACAGATTTTTTCAGATCTGTAGGTCCGTCCAAGAAATAGTTTCATCTTAATAACATTGTGTCTTTAGCCAGGTGGTGATGGTGCACATATTTAAAGCCAGCACTTGGGAGGCAAAGGCAGGAGGATCTCTGAGTTCAAGCTGCTTGGTCTACATAGCAAATTTCAGGACAACCAGGGCTGCAAGCGATCACAAAATACTACTACTACTACTACCACTACCACTACCACTACCACTACCACTACCACTACCACTACCACTACCACTACCACTACTACTACTACTACTACTAATAATAATAATAATAATAATAACAGCATATCTTTAATACCTAAGTATAGAATTTTTCATGTATTTAGATATTCTTTAATTTTTTTTCAACAGTGTTAATAGTTTTCATACTTAGTTTATTGAGTTTTTTAATGATTTTTCCATATGTATGTATGTTTATGCATCCCGCATACATGCCTGCAGCGGTCAGAAAAATGCTGAATCTCCCACAGCTGGATTTACAGCTGGTTGTGATTCAGCCATCCCACACAGGTTATAACTACCAAACTCAGGTCCTCCAGAAGAGTGGTGAGTCCTCTTAACAATGAAGTCATATTTCTCCACCCTGAGTCTTTTAGAAATTTTTATTTTTTGTACTATCGTGAGTAAAATTATGTTCTTAATTTCATTTGTAAATTGTCATTGCCCGTTTGCAAAACTACAATTGATTTTTAACACTGGGCCTTTATTCTACAGCCTTGAAAAATTTATTTATTCATTCTAATTATTTTTATGGAATACTTCAGGAGTTTTTATAGATGATGTGCCATCTATGAAGATGGTTTCTATAGTTTCATATTTTCCTTTATAACCTAGTTATTATTTTTATTTTTTATTACTTTTTTGCTTGACAAATTGTCCAGATTAGTACAACGAAGAGGGAAGATATTTTAATCTTGTTCCTCATCATAAGGGCAAAGATTCAGCCTTTCATCTTTAGCTATAACTCTAGCTGTGATTTCTTTGCAGATGTCCTTTATCATATTGAGGAAGTCTGCTTCTAATTCATTTGACTGTTTTATCTTGAAGGAATGCTGGGTTTGTTAGATGGCTTGTCAGCATCCATTGAAGTGACATTCTAGGAATGTGTCCATTTCTGCTAAACTGCCTAATTTGTTGGCACATTGAGGGTACTAGTTTACCAAAGTGGCCTCCTTATTTCTGCTAGGTCCTTAATGATTTCCCATCTTTTATTTCTTAAGTTTTTCAGTTGAGGGCTATTTCCTGTTTCTTTGTGAAAGTGTTCATTTTGTTGATCTTTTCAATGTTGGGCTTCATTGACCTTATTTTATCCTTTTCTGTTCTTTTTCATTTATTTATTTATTTATTTATTTATTTATTTATATTTTTCGAGACAGGGTTTCTCTGTAGCTTTTTGGTTCCTGTCCTGGAACTAGCTCTTGTAGACCAGGCTGGCCTCGAACCCACAGAAATCTGCCTGCCTCTGCCTCCTGAGTGCTGGGATAAAATCTAAACTTTAGAATTGTCTTTCGCTTGGTGCAGGTTAGTATTGTCCATCCATGTGTGCAAGTATATATTCAGCTGAGTGCATACATGTATATGCATGCATGTGAAGGTCAGGGGTTGACATCAACTATATTTTCTTGTAACCGTCTATTATGTGTAGCAGGGTCTCTCACTGCACCGGGAACTCCCTGGTTGAGCCAGGTTAGCTAGTCAGTGAAGCCCAGAGAATCTCCTATCTCTACTTCCCCATCATTAGGACTAGAGTTGTACACCACTTCACCTGACTTTCTTAGACAAATCCTGGGGACTGAACTCAGGTCTTCCTTCTTGGACAGCAAATACTCTGCTGGCCAAGTCTTGTTCCCAGCCCTCTAAAATACTTCTTGCAAGACAGATCTGCAAGCCACAAAGTCCCAGCCTTTCTATCAGGAGAAGTCTTCTTGTCTTCGTTTTTGAAAGATGGGTTTGCTAAACCTAAGATTCTTCCTTTTATTTTTTTTTCATTTTACTGAAAACGGATTTTTTTTCATATAATATGTCCTGATTACTGCATCCCCTCCATCTATTTCTCCTGATCCTCATGTTCCCTCCCATTGGGATCCTCCTCGTTTCTGATTCTCATTAGAAAACATACAGGTTTTTTAATGGATTACAATATAATATAAAGATAAAAACATATCACAAAAAGGTAAAACAAACAGAAAGAAAAGAGCCCATTAATAGCAGAAGAATATTTCATTGTGTACATGTACCACATTTTCTTTATGCATTCAGCTGTCGAGGGACACACAGGTTGTTCCCAATTTCTGGCTATTATGAATAGAGCAACAATGAATATGGTTGAGCAAGTGTCTCTGTGGTAGGATGAAATGTCCTTTTGGTAAATACCTAAGAACAGTTATAGCTGGATCTTGATGAATATCAATTTCTATCTTCCTGAGGAACTGTCATGCTGATTTCCATAATGTCTTTTCAAGTTTGCACTCCCATCAGCAATGGATGACTGTTCCCTTTATTCCACGTTCTAGCCAGAGTGAGATGTCAATTGCTTTATTGATCTTAGACATTCTCACGGGTTGTAAGATGAAATCAAAGTAGTTTTGATTACCATTATAAATACAGATGTTGAACATTTTCTTAAGCCTTTCTCAGCCATTTGGATTTCCTTTATTGAGAATTCTGTTTCGATCTGTACCCTGTTTTTAATAGGTTGTTTTCTTAATATCTAGTTTCATGAATACTTTATAAATTTTTTATATTAAGCTCTATCAAATGTGAAGTTGACAAAATCTTTTTCCATTCTATAGGTTGCCACTTTGTCTCCGTGATGGTATCTTTTACCATACAGAAGATTCTCAGTTTCATGAGGTCCCATTTATTTATTTTTTATTTTTGTGCCTGTACTAATGGTATTCTGCTTAGAAAGTCTTTTCCTGTGCCAGTGAGTTCAAGGCTGTTCCCCACATTCCCTTTCATTAGGTTTAGTGTATCTGGTTTTATGTTGAAGTCTTTGATCAATTTGGATTTGAGTTTTGTACAGGGTGATAAGTATGAATCTATACCGAATCTTTTACATGCAGACATCCAGTTTGAGCAGCACCATTTGTTGAAGATGCTGTAATTTTTTCAGTGTATATTTTGGTCAGAAGTATGTGGATTTATATCTGGGTCTTCAATTTGATACCATTGATCAAGGTATCTGCTTTTATTCCTGTACCATGCTGTTTTAATTACTATTGCTTTGAAGTACAACTTGAAATCAAGGGTAGTGACACGACTATCCTGATTTGTTTTTGTTTTTCATGTGTGTTTGTGTGTGTGTGTTTCCACATGAACATGAAAACTGTCCTTTAAGGTCTGTGAAAAATTAGGTTGGAATTTTGATAGGATTACAATATATCTGTAGATTGCTTTTGGTAGGATAGCCATTTTTACATTAATTCTGGCATCCATGAGCATGTGAGATCTTTCCATCTTCTGATATCTTCTTCAATCTCTTTCTTCAATGACTTGAATTTTTTAACAATACAAGTCTTTTACTTCTTTAGTTATAGTTATCCCAATATATTTCATATTTTTAAAGCTACTGTGAAAGGTGTTGTTTCCCTAATTACTTCCTTAGTCCATTTGTAATTTGCACATAGGAAGGCTATTGATTTTTTGTAAATTGCTTTTGTACACTGAAACTTTGCTCAAAATGTTTATCAGCTGTGAAAGTAGTGTGTGGGTTTTAATGTGTGATTTAAGCTTTATTAGTGTTTCTTTTATATATGAGGGTGCCCTTGTATTTGGGGCATCAATGTTCAGTTTTGAGATTTCCTCTTGATAAATTCTTCCTGTGACTAATACAAAATGTCCTTCTTTGTCTCTTTTTATTGATTTTAGTTTGAGGTCTATTTTGTCAGATATTAAGATAACTACACCCACTTGTTTCTTAGCTCCAATTGGTTAGAAGATTTTTTTCCCAACCCTTTACTCTGAGGCAATGTCTGTTTTTGAGGTTGAGATGTGTTTCTTGTATGCAGCAGAAGGATGGATTCAGTTTTCTTATCCAATCTGTTAGCCTGTATCTTTTTATAGGTGACTTGAGTCCATTTATATTAAGAGATGTTGATGTTATTTTAGTTTTCATTGTTGGTGATGTTACTGTATGTGTTTTCCCCTTCTTTGGGATTTGCTGTTGTGAGATCATCTATTGTCTGGGTTTTTGTTGATATACCAACTTCCTTGGGTTGGAGTTTTCTCTAGTAGTTTGTGTAGGGTTGGGTTTGTGGTTAGGTATTGGGTAAATCTGGTTCTGTTATGAAATATCTTGTTTTGTCCTTCTATGGTGATTAAAAGTTTTGCTGGATATAGTAGTATAGGCTGGCATCCATGGTCACTTAATGTCTGCGTAATGCTTGGCCAGGACTTTCTGGCTTTCATTGTTTCCATTGAGAAGTCGGGTGTAATTTTTGATAGGTCTGCCTTTATATGTTACTTGGCTTTTGTCCTTTGCAGCTCTTAATATTCTTTCTTTATTCTATATGTTCTATATGATTATTACGTAGCCAAGGGACTTTTTTTTAAATCCAGTCTATTTGGTGTTCTGTAAGCATCTTATATCCTCATGAGCATATCTTTCTTTATATTAGGAAAGTTTTCTTCTATGATATTGTTGAATATTTTTGTTGTGCTTTTGAGTTGGACTTCTTCTTCTATCCCTATTATTCTTAGGTTTGGTCTTTCATGGTGTCCCATATTTCCTAGATATTTTGTGTTAAGCTTTTGTTATATTTAATTTTTCTTGGACTAATGAATCTGTTTCCTCTATTGTATCTTCAGTGCTTGATATTCTCTGCTCCATCTCTTGAATTGTGCTGTTTATGCTTGCATTTGTGATTTCTTATTGTTTTCTCATAATCTCCATTTCTATAATTCCCTCAGTTTATGTTTTCTTTATGTCTCTATTTCAGTTTTCAAGTCTTGAATCATTTCTTTCAACTGTTTGATTATGTTTTCTTTATTTTCTTTAAGGGATTTGTTGATTTCTTCTAATTTTTTGTTTGCTTTTTTCTCCACTTCTTTGACAGAATTTTTCATTTCCTCTTTAAGAACCCCAAACATTCTCATAAAGTTATTTTTTTAGCTCATTTTCTTCTGCTTCATCTATATTTGGTTGTTCAAGTCTTGCTGCTGTAGGACCGCTACTTTTTATTGGTACTAAGTTACTCTTTGTGGTATGGAGTGTGTTCTTAGCTTGTCTACCCATCTTTTCCACTGATTGGTGTAGTTGGGATTACATCTCTCATGATCAATCTTCCAGAGCCAATGGTGCCCATGGATCCAAGGCTCAGATGGTTGCTCCTCGTGGTGCAGTCAGTGCCATGGTTCTAGTCACCCTGGAGTGTTCCCGGAGGACACTCAGCACTCCTAGGGGTCACTCTGCAATCCTGGGGAGTCATTCAGGCCTGCTCCCACAGAGGTTGCTTGTTTGGGGCTGCTTCTGCTGAGTTCACTTCCTTGGGCATGCTCCGGCCGAGGTCGCTGGCTCTGTCCTGCTCCCTTGGAGGTTGCTGATTTGTGCCCAGTCCACAGAGGTCTCTGGGTGGGGCCTGTTCCCTCAGAGGTGGCTTCCTTGGAACTGCTCCTGTGGCGGTCTCTACGTAGGGTCTGCTCCAGAGAAAGTCTTCCCCAAGTCGTTCTTAGTCCCGATGTTCAGAACAGCAGCAGGGAAGCATGTCGGAAACCATACTTGCTGGTGGAATTTTTATAGTCACTTTTGTATATCACATCATCTGCAAATAATGATACTTAGTCTTCTTCCTTTCCAATATGTATCTACTTGATCTCCTTCAATTGTATTATTGTTCTAGCTAGAACTTCATGAACTATATTGAATAGACAAGAAGATAGTGGATAACCTTGTCTTGTTCCTACTTTTAATAGAATTGCTTTGAGTGTCTCTCCATTTAAATCAATGTTGGCTATAGGTTTACTGTAAATTGACTTTATTATGTTTCAGTCTAATCCATGTATCGCTAACCTCTCCAGGACTTTTACCCTGAATGGGGTGGTGGATTTGTCAAAGGCCTTTTCTGCTTCGAATGAAATTATCAATTAGTGCTGGTCTTTCAGTTTATATAGTGTATTACATTTATCAATTTACATATGTTAAACCATATCTACATGTCTGACATGAAGCCAACCCAATCATAGTGGATGACCTTTTAGACATGTTCTTCAGTTCAAGTATTTTATTGAGAATTTTTGCATCTATATTCATAAGGAAAATCTTTCTGTAATTTTCTTTATTTGTTGGATCTTTATGTGGTTTAGATATTGGAATAACTGTGGCCTCATAAAACCAGTTGGGCAATGTTTCTTCTGTTTCTATTTTGTGGAATAATTTGAGATACATTGACATTAACTCTTTTCTGATACTCTGGTAGAATTCTGCTCTAAAACCATCTGGCCCTGAGGGATTTTTTTATTTGTTCGTTTTGATTTGTTTTGGTAGTATTTTAATGACTATTTCTATTACCCTAGGTCTTTTTAAATTGCTGATATGATCTTTACTTAACTTTGGTAGACGGTATGTACCAAAAAAATTATTTTTTTTCTTTAGATTTTCAAATTTTCTGGTGTACAGGTTTTTAAAGTATGTCCTTGTGATTCTCTGAATTTCTTTGGTGTATGCTGTTATTTCTTACTTTTTGTCCCCAATTTTCTTAATTTGAATATTCTCATCTGCCTTTTAGTTAATTTTGCAATGCATTTGTCAATTTTATAGATTTTATCAAAGAGCCAACTCTTTGTTTAATTGATTTTTGTACTATTTATTATTGTTTGTTTTTCTTATAGTAATTTCAGTACTGATTTTAACTATTTCTTGCTGTCTATTCATTTAGGGTATGGTTTCTTTTTTTCTAGGGTTTTCAGTTGCTCTGTTAAATTGGTATTATGATCTTTTTTAAAAAGTTTTATGGAGGTACTTAGTGAACTTTCATCTTTGAACACCCTTTATTGTGCCCCATAAGTTTGGGGTTGTTGTGTTTTCATTTTCATTCAATTCTAGAAAGTCTTTGATTGTTTTTTTAATCTCTGTCTTGACTCAATTTTTAATCCCCTTGTCACATAACAATCAATACACTAAACATACATAGAAAAGAAAGAATATTAAAAGTGTCAAGGGTAAAAGACCAAGTAACATAAAAAGGCAAATGGACAGATTGCTGCAGACTCTAAGAGACCATGGGTGCCATTCCAGAATGCTACAGCTAGCAAAACTTTCAATCACAGTAAATGGAAGGGAGATATTCTATGATAAAAACCAAATTTAAGTAGCATCTATCTACAAATCCAGCCCTACGAAAGGCAATATAAGGAAACCTTCAACCTGAAGAAGTTAACCACACCCTAGAAAAGATGAGTAATAAATAATTCCATCCCTGCAAAGAAGGAAAATGCACCCACACACTATAACAAAATAGCAGAAATCACCAAACACTGCTCACTGATAACTCTTAATATCAATGGTCTCATTGACCAATAAAGAGACACATACTAACAGAATGGATTGGAAAACAGAATCCATCCTTCTTCTGAATCCAAGAAATACACATTACCATCAAGGATAGACATCACCTCGGAGTAAGAGAATGGAAATGATATTCCTAGCAAATGGACCTAAGGAGCAATGACATATAACCATTTTAATAGCTGACAAAATATACTTCAGGCCAAAATTAATGACTTCTGATGAACAATACATACTAGCCAAACATCAAACACTAGGGCACCCAAGTTCGTAAAAGAATCACTACTACAGCTTAAATCACATGTTGACCCTCACCCACTGATAGTAGGAAACTTCAAGAGGAGACTCTTCCCAGTCATCAGGTAATCCAGACAAAAGCTAAACAGAAAAATACTAGAACTCAATTATAAATCAAAGGAAACCAACAGATATTCACAAAACAGTTCACCTAAACACAAAAGAACCTCATGGAACATTTTCCAAAATTGTCTACATTCTGTGACACAAAGTGAGTCTCAACAGATAGAAGAAAACTGAAATAGCACCTGTATCCTGTCTTTCCACCATCAATTACAGCTGGATATCAACAACTGTAAGCCTGCAAACTCAAGGAAATTAAGCAAATGTATTATATCTTAGGTTCTTTATTGGCAGTTTTATATTTGTTTCCAGTGTCCTTCAACTTTCTGTGTTGTATTATCTTTAATGAGAAATCAATGGTTGCTCTTAATAGGGTTTTAAAAGGAGGCTCTTTGCTGTTTTCAAGAACTGCATTGTTTTTTGCTTTCAGTGTACTGCATATCATTTCTGTGTGAATGGGTACACTTGGATATATTATATTTGAGATCATTAAGTATAGATTAACATTTTTAAGAAATCTGATTTCTTAACAATTTTTTTTAATTTCCATTTTCTTCTCTCTTTTCTCCACCTTACTTTCTTATTTTTCTTGTGTGGATATGTTTAATCATATCCAACATTTCTCTGATGGCCTATTTAGTTTCTTTTGTCTGTGTTGTCTCTTTCTTTATTCCACAATCCCTAATTTTAGGCTTAGAGGTTTTCTTGTTTTCTAAACTTCAGGCTCAATTCTATCTTCTATCCTTTGCCAGCTTAACATCCATTGTTAAGACCCTTCTGTGACTTTTTTATTTGATCACTCTGTGTCTCAGCGTGATGCATTTGTCCATAATGGATTCATGTAACTTCTATTTGATGAGTTTCAGTCATCACACCTTCCTTTAACCACCATGTGTGGTCTCCTTTTGTTCTTTGCCTGTATTTATAATGATGACTTTGAGGTCCTTGCCTGCTAAGCTTCGCGTACGGCTGGGATTTTTCATACTGCAGTTCCACCTCACCTACTTCTTTTTATGTTTCATGATTTCTGTCTGAAAAGGAGAAATATTAAATAATGAGTTATAGTAATGTCTTCCTCCTGTAATTTGATCTTGCTACTGTTTGCCCACTGCTTCCTTTATTTGTTAAGTAGAATGACTGGTAAGTCTTATTTTTTTTTCTTGGTGTACAGGTTCCGGCATTCTATCAAAAATTTGTGTCATTTAACCTGCCTATAAGTCTGCCTCTGGAGCAACATTGTCCACTTATGAGTAAAAGTGCTCCAGCTCCTTCAGCCATTTAAATATTTTCCATTCTACCATATGCATGTATGCATGTGTGACTTTGAGACTTACAGCAGTAGATGTTACATGTCATTTTATTTTGTTAAAGTTTATTTCACTTTAAATTATGTGTGTTGTGTCTGTGGGGGGGTATGTATGTGCAAATGAGTCTGGGAATTAAGCACAAGCATCTGCATGATTAGGCCATGCCTTTAACCACTGAGCCATCTCTCCAGCATACATTTTCTCTTCTTTTCTTTTTAGACGGAGGTTTCACTATGCAGCCCTGACTGTCCTAGAACTCACCAGCCTCAAACTCACAGAAATCCTCCTGGTTCTGACTTCCAAGTGCAGGTATTTGGGATTAAAAGATGTGGGCCACCATGCTCAGCATTCCAGCCCCTTGATATTAATCCAGGTATCTTATGTGTTTTTCCTAGGCAAAAAGTGACTTCTAATTCAGTCAGAGATTGTACCTAAGCCCTGTAAGGGCTCCATCCTAGTCAAATTGGTCCATGTTTTAGTTTGGAAAACATTTCTAAGTCTTCTCTTCCTTCTTCCCAGTATGACTGCTAATGAATGAAAGATCCTGGATCTTATTCAAGTCTTCTCTACTCTGCTTCTACCTTGACAGCTCAAGAATGAATGAAGCTGGGATTTACTCACAGTGTCCCTTACCATTGTGATCATTCTGAGCCTGGGAGAGTTCTTGGTTGGTGCCTCATATCCTGGTTTTCAGATTTCACTGCCTCTTGCTTGCCTCTGCTTATTATGTGAAATCATGGGAACCTCCTATAAATTACACATAAACCATTTTTCTGCTGAAACCACTGTTCTGGCATGAAATACTCCATCATTTGCTCTACACCTCTTCCTGGGCAGAGTCTCTATCACTATACAAGACCTGGAGTCAGGGACATGGTTTCCTTCTCTAAAATAATACTTTGGGCTGGGCGCTGGTGGTGCATGCCTTTAATCCTAGTCTTCAGGTGGCAGAGGCAGGCAGATGTTTGTGAGTTCGAGGCCAGCCTGGTCTACACGAGCTAGATTTCAGGACAGGCCCCAAAGCTACAGAGAAACCTTATCTTGAAAAATCAAAAAGCCAAACAAAACAAAAAATACTTTGGATACATGAATGAGTGAGTGGAGCATGATGGTCTCAAAGTCTGCAGTCTACATCGAGGGAAATCGAGGGAAATGAAAAAGCCAACAGTTCTATCATAAAATAAAAAGATGAGGGCTCCCTCTCCATTTCACTCTTAGAATTAGAAACCAGCATAACTCTCCTGAGATGAAGCTCTGGGGGGGGAGAGCCAGACAGTGTTATGGCTCCAGTGGAAAAGGCAATTATTCTTGTTAAGTATTAGCAAGTTTTTCTTGAATGAGGGTGCCTCCATTTTCTAGATGCCTTTGGGACACTAGTCATATATTTCAAATGTTAGTTTCTGTAACTAGCCTCTGTTTACATTGCTATTTGTTAGAGAAAGACTATGCCTTGCTGTTCATCTATCATTGCGTAAAGACATTAGGAGATGCTTCTAATGAAGTTAAGAACATAAATAATGAAGTTTTGGTTTTTTTTTTTTTTTTTTGAAGAACACGAGGTGGCTGCTTGGAATAATGATTCATGTAGGTTGTAAACCAGAGTCTTCTCTGTCTGTGTGAGGATAGCTATGCCTAGTCTTAGAACCACATGTGAAGCACTTCTGACACACAGAGTCATGGCTATTGGATAGAAACTGTTGTTATGAGCGGCGCGGCTGCTTCTCCAGCACCCCGGCTGCCTGGCTAGCTTATACCCCGAAATAATTACACGGACACTGTATTCTTTTAAACACTGCTTGGCCCATTTCTATCTAGCCTCTTCTAGGCTAATTCTCACATATTAATTTAGCCCATTTCTAATCATCTTCATAGCACCGCTAGGTGCGCTTACCAGGAAGATTCTAGCCTACGTCCATCCTGGGTTGGAGCTTCATCGTGTGTGTCTGCCCAGGCGTGGGGAGCATGGCGTCTCTGCTCCAGAGAGCAGAGCTGTCGAGTCTGAACTACTCACTTCCTCTTCCTCCCAGCATTCTGTTCTGTTTACTCCTCCCACCTATGTTTTAACATATGAGGGCCAAGCAGTTTCTTTATTGCTTAACCAATGAAATCAACAGATTGATATATGACACTCCCACATCAAGAAACCAGTCCTCCAGCATCAGCACCTGAATGAAAGGCTAGAGAATAATAGTACGCTCCATTTCATCCTGAGTTTCATGCAGACTGAATAAGGCTAACCACAGACTGCTATGGGAGAGGGCTACTGTGTGGGAAGCTACCCAAGCGCCATGCCAACTTTGCCCAGGCTCTACATATCTATTCCCATCCATGTGACCAGATGGTGTCCAATTATCTGGAAAGTTGGACTCAATTTCAATGACAGAGGAATCAAACCAGTGAGATGACTGGCTTGAAGGAAAATTAGCTGTGTCATTTGCATTCCATGTTTTGGAGATCAGGAGGATTTCTGTGGAGCGGGATGCCATGAGTTCTGACAAACTTGCCAGGGAAGAGTGCCCTTCCAAAGATGCCTTTTGTGTGCATGTGTGTCTTTGAGGGGGGGATTGCTGTTTCTCTGTTTATTTCTCTGTTTTTAGGCATCCATGGCTAGCCTGGAATTCACTATTTAGACCAGACTGACCTCATGTTCAAGGCAATTCTCTACTTGAAATTACAGCATGCATATCATAAAACTATCTGCATTTAATTCCCCCAAATTATGAATATTTTAGATTACTTATCAAAGGGCAATAGGATTACAGGTCAAATGAATGTGCTAATCATCCAGCCTTAAGCTAAACTAGATTGCTAGTCACATGTACCCAAGCAAAGCATTGCATAAATGGGGGAAAGATGCCGAAGAGTAACTTTGAGAGTGAGGCATGTAAAAGGCATGGCCAAGAGCACCGCTTTCCAGTTAGATTTCAATTTCTCTGTTGTCTATCATGGTTTCTATAATTAATAGCCACAGGTTATACACTTAGAAAAAGGACTGAGGGGACAGGGAGAGGGTTCAACAAGTAAAAGTACCTATCACGCAAGCCTAATTAAGGATGATGGATTCCAAGAACCCATGTGACATCTGAAGTAAAGAATCAACTCCACAAAGTTGTCCTCTGATTTCCCTGCCAGGACCATAGCATTCACTCCCACACACATCATGCATGCACGCATGCGTGCACACGCACACACATATGTGTGTGTGTGTGTGTATACACTGTATAGATATATATACACATATATACAATAATTGTTTAAAGTACTGAAAGTAGAATTAAATTTTCCTCAGCCCCCAAAACATCAATACAAAAAAGGTAATTCATGTGTTAGTTAGCTCTATTTGGCCATTCCAGTTTTTACATTCTTTAAGTCTAATGTTGTACACCACAAATACAAATACAAATTCCACATTTGCCAATTTAAACATAGAAATGACTTTGAGAAAAAGGAAAGCAATGGGAAAAACTTGACTGATGTTTTCTAGCTTTGAAGATGAGAGAGACCGTGAGTTATGGAAGGTGGGCAGCTTCTAAACGCTGGAAACAGCCAGGAAAGTCACTTCTGCGAGAGACTTCAGAAGGGTACAGTCCTGCAAGCACCCTGGTTGTATTCCAAGGCATTACCTGGCTTTCTGACTTTTAACTGTGAGATGACGGAGTTGTTTTAGGAACTCCACTTGTGGCAACTTGAAAAAAATCACACCAAGGTTTTTGAACTCTACACTCTCAGGTTTACAAACAAACTAGAGTTCTGAGATGCCAAGCTGCAGAGTCTTCTTACAGTTAGGAGCACACAGGCCACGTGAATAAGAGGGGTGGGGCTCTCTCTTTTAGTCTACGCCCACTTCACCTGCTAGCCTGCACATTCGTGAGTGGCCGCAGTACAGTGAAAAGAACCTGTGGCTTCCGTAGCACAGTGTGGATCGAAAGATCAGTGTCCTGATAGTGGGGGCATCATCTACGCATGCACCATCCAGGGCCACAGAGCTCCACTTTGTCTACTCCTCCTAATGTCTCAAAACTCTTCCTTACGTCAAACCAAAATTGTTCCTTCGTACTTTGAGGCAATGGTCATAATATTCTCAGGTCACAAAGAATATCTTTATACCCATTATTTGACTCTTCCTGAGTCTCTTGCTTCCATTTATCTGTGCCCTCTGAGTCCTCACAATCTCCTCCCCCTGCACCTCCCCACCCCGTCTCACAAAAAAAGATCACTTTTCTCAGCCGCATCCTTCCTGAAAGTGACATCCATACTCACACACAGCATAATGTGAGTTTTCATTACTTACCAGCCTGTTACCCTTTTAAAACGAAAGCACTTGTGAAGAATCACGTGAGAGAGGAGAGGGAGGGACATGTGGAAGAAGAGAGGGAAGGGCAAGTACTCCACACTCAGGAATCTTCACAGGGGACAGGAGTCCAGATATCCTGATGTGTTTGACTTTGTTTCTTCTGTTTTATTTTTTGAGACCGGGTTTCTTTGTGTATCCTTGGTCATCCTAGAAATAGCGCCGTAGACCAGGCTGGCCTCAAACTCAGAGATTCACCTGCCTCTGCCTCTCCTCTGCTGGGCTTAGAGGCATGAGCCAACATGCCTAGAATCCCGATTTCTTGAATTATGAAAAATAAATTAAATAAATTTGATATGAGAGGTGTGAATATTGGCAATATTTTATTTTTTATGTTCACCAGAGGGGTCTTAGGAAAGCAGCAAAGATTAATTTTAATAGTCAAAATATAGAACAAAGACCGAAAATAAAACTAAGTAGCTGGGTTTTTTGTTTGTTTGTTTTTAAGGAATTTGACATTAGTGTATCCAGGTATGTTCACACATAAATTAATGTATATTATCCATACACAACAATTTTTTTGTGTGAATTTGTCTCTTCTCAACCTAACTGAAACGTCTTCAAGAGGTGGAAGCTAAGCTTGGAAGTACTTAGTAACTTCTGTAATTCAACTAATAGTATCCTTTATCCTGTGCATACGGCACTCACCTTTTCCTTCATTCCAATAGTTAAGTGATCAGACTAAGGACTTGTTCTGGTTTTTTGCTCCATGCTCTGGGAAGTTAGGTGTACAAGAAGAACTTGAACCTGATAGGATCAACTATTCGTGTAAATCTTTTGCTCACATTGTGCTTTGATTGTTCAATTACAATATCTTGTCTGTGCTATTTAAGCCAAAAGTCTTTTTTCATTAATAAAAGAGAAGAAAGGAGAATAGCAACATATGAATGCATTATTATAAATCATATAAGTCACATACTTTTATATAAGATATATTGAAACCAGTTCATTTTTACTAAGGTATTAGAAAACTGTCACACACTTAACCTAGCAATTTATAAGGATACTATTTTGTATTTAAAATTAACATACGAGGACTGGAGAAATAGCTCAACAATTATGAGAACTATATGTTTTCCCAGTATTCATGTCAGGTGTTTCATAACCACCTATAACTCCAGTTCCAGGGAATCTGAAATGTCTGGGCTCAACAACACCTGCTTTCATATGCACATATTTATATACAGACACACAGAGTCATAATTAACATAGAATACCTGTTTAAAGAATTTGAGTTTTGGCTTACAGGCTAGCCTTGAGAAACTTACGGACTGCACTGACATATGATAACACTTAACAAGGTAGTGGTTTTAGACAATGCAGCTTCTCCTGGGAAAGTTGGAAATCCACAGAGATGACCCTCTGTGTCGGTACTGTATATATTGCCAATTGGTGGCCCCTCTCTTTCGACTTGACAGGCTCTCTCCAGTTTACACCTGCCCCCTGACATCCCCTGTGGCTTTCTAGACAGGAAGGCTAAATGTCAGTTGCCTCTTGCATGCCGTGCATCCGGCCACTTCTGGAAGTGACTTTCCTTAAGCTTGACTTGAGTACAGGTACTCATGATCCTAGTCTAGAGAGTGAACAGAGCAGAGCAGAGCAGATTGAAACACCAGCTGAATGGAATCAAGATAAGCAGAGTTCCTCGTTATCCGTGGAGGACCAATCAAACGCAGTCTCATCTTTATTAATCTGTTGAGAGCACTTGCATTTAAGAATGTCAGGAATGCGTCTTGGTGTCTCTTAACCACTTTCTGGCCATGGCTACAGTGCCAGCTAAACTGTGCCCTTTTCCTGGCGCAACTTCAATGAGCCCAGGGTCTGCTGTGCTCGAGGTGGAGGCGGACTATTTCAGTGGTCGTGCATGTGCAGCTCCCAGGTACTGGTTTTGATCCCATTTGTGTGTGTCTGGCAGGCGGCACTGCCGAAAATGAAGCCTAGACTAACATGCCAACAACGCGCTGCTGTGGATTTATTTTTCTATGTCCCCACCAGGAAAGACTTGATGTCTTTCTACTAAGTGGCATGGAATGCCAGGCATGCAAGGGAACTAATGGCCCCAGTCTGCCAGTTTCCCAACCATGATAATTCATAATTTCCTTGGTTGATAAAGTGGGATGGGGTGGGATGGCAGAAGAGAAAATAGTTCCCATTGGAGCCTTCACTTTTCCAAAACCAAAGAGCTGTGCTCAAAGGAAGCCCAGGAGTAATGCCCAAACTGCCTTTTTATGAAGCAAGATTGCCTTATGTGAAATACGAATTCTCATATTAACAGGAAAAAAAAAAAGATCTCAAAGCAATGTAAGTATAACAACTCAGAAGAGAAAGGTATCCTGGATGTCAGGAGCCAAGGAAGATCACAAAGTCACACTGCACAACAAACCCCATGTAAGAAATTTATTGGGAGGGGAAACCTAGCTTGGGTGAGAAACAGCAGAGGATTGGGCAGAAGACAGGGTTTACATAGGATTTCTTGAGGGGGCTGTGTAACATGTGGGCCTGTTTGTTGGGGTTTCTGTCCTGTCCGGTTCCCACAGTCGTTAGGTCCCAAAGAATCACACAGAAGGTCTACATAAGTTATAAAAATGATTGGTCCATTAGCTCAGGCTTCTTATTAACTCTTATAAGTTACATTAACCCATATTTTTATCTATGTTAGCTACATGACTCGGTACCTTTTTCATTGGGGTAGATCACATCTTCCTTCTTTGGTTTCTGGATAGAACTCCGGAGGAATGGGTTTCCTCCTTCCCAGAATTGTATTCTCTTTAACCCACCTCTACATCCTATCTGGTTGTCCCGCCTATACTTCTTGCCTGGATACTGGCCAATCAGTGTTTATTTAAAACATAATTTGCAGGATATAGACAATTGTCCCACACCAAGGTGGAGCTTTCCAAGGTGGCCTGGGATTGGAGGATTTTGTGAGTTGTACCTATCAATCTAAAGTTCCTTCTTATTCCTGGCCCTCCCTTAAGGTCTGTGCAGGTGTTTGGTAACCTAGCTTGCTAGAGCATTTACAAGCAAACGTCCTCACTTAGAAAGCACAGATACTCTGCAGAAATTTGTTTGGAGGTCTGGTCCAAGAGTAAGTACAATTTGATGAAATAAAAAGCCCATCACGTCCTGTATAAAGCTGACTTTAGTTGGTCCTAAACTTTCTCTCCATACTTCCACTACGGTATATTGGCCTGTTTCTTCTCACATTCTAGCCCTAACATTGGCACACAACAGTTCTGATCAGCTCTTCAGTGTGGGAAAGGGGTTAAGAGAGCTTAGTCTCACTCCAAGGGTTAATTGGATATTTGTTTGTGTTCATTGTCGCTTGTCAGAGAATGTATGTTTTCACTGTCTTTGTTCTGTTCATTGTTTTCCTGGGAACGCAAGTCCCCACAGCTCTTTCCCTTTCCCTTTCCCTATGCTCTGTTTCATCCCTCTGGTCACAAGCAGCACACCCAGTCTTTAAGACTGGCGCTCTCTCTCTCTCTCTCTCTCTCTCTCTCTCTCTCTCTCTCTCTCTCTCCTTTCCTTGTTTTCCTTCCTTCTTTTTTATTCTTTCTTCTTATTTTTCACCAAACATATTACAGGCTTGTAAAATCTTCCTCTAAGTTTTAATATTTAGTAATCCTTCATTGTACTTAGCAATTCTCCATTACACACCTATTAACTCACACATCAGAAAAACAAGTTGAACAAAACTAAGAACACATTTGCTGAAAATTTAGAGTCTTCATATTGACCAAAGGAGAGCTATATTTAATTTCACAAAAAGTTGAATCTCTCTTTTCTTACTACTTTTCTGAATAGTGGTATTAAATTACCTTGTTAGCCTTCAAACACAGCCATCTGCTAGTGATTTCAAAACACACAAGAGAATCTAGACTTAAAATAAGATTTTTAAAGGGTGAACTATTTGAGACAAGAAAGGGGGCCAGTGGGAGGTGGCACAGGAAACAGTAAATGGAGGTAAATGAGATCAAAACACATGCTATATGTGCCGGGAGGCAGGGGAGGGGAGACGAGGCTATAGAACTTAGTTTTTAAATGACTATACTGATTGAAATAAGGTGTGGGATAACACAATCATTTATATTACTTTCATGCAAACTGTATTTACAGTTTTTCATTAGTCTCCCTGAGAAAAAAAATTTGCCAGCACAAGAGAGTGTTATCACTGTCGTTGTATAGTAGATATTGAAACATTTTGTATATGTCCGAGGGGCCTCCCGACTCATAGTTCTGCTTTCTGTAGTTTCACTTACCCGTAATCAACCACACTCTGAAAACAGCAAACAGAAAATTGTTTCCGAAATAGCATTATGGGATGTTTGAGTGCTCAGCTCCATCTTCCCCCAGATGGGAACCATCCCTGCATGCAACACAGCCTGATGCACAGCTGACCTGCCCATTACACACTGGTCCAGCCTCAGAATCAGATAGCTATTGGAAATATCACAGTGCTCATATTCAAGCAAATAACCTTTTATTTAGTCTATGTCCCCTGTGTGCAACAGCAGTCAGGTCAAAAATTTATATATACAAAGAGAAGTCATAAAATGATTATTTGAGTGAAAAAGCAAATGATTCTGAATTTATGAGGAGAGAGAATACTATCAGACACAAATTTGCGAAGATCCTTAATGATAAG
>NC_022034.1:34536125-34552038 GCF_000317375.1 Microtus ochrogaster | reverse complement strand
GGGGTTGTAGTCCGGTGCTCCAATGTGGGACTCTGTCTCTGTGTCCTTTCATCGCCTGATGAAGGTTAATATCCAGGAGGATGGCTATATGTTTTTCTTTGGGTTCACCTTCTTATTTAGCAATTCTTAAGATTTTTGTCTGTTTGTTTCTCAACAAGTTTTCTGTTTTTTTCTGGTTGTCCCAGAACTCATTCTATAGACCAGGCTGGCCTTGAACTCAGATATCTGCCTGCCTCTGCTTCCCAAATGCTGAAGTTAAAGGCATGCACCACCACTACCAGGCTTGGATGTCTTATTTTTTTTTGATTATGTGTGTGTGTGTGTGTGCATGCGTGTGTGTGTGTATGTGTGTGTGTGTGCATGCATGCATGGGGTTATGTGCACAGGAATGCATGAATACCTGCAGGCCAGAAGAGGATTTGGACTTCATGGAACTGGAGTTACAAGTGGATGTGTGGCATCTGACCTGTGTGCTGGAACCACATATTCTTTGCAAGAGCAGTATAGGCTTTTAACTGCTGAGCCATCGCTCATCCCCTTGTGTAATTCTGTTATCTTAGGTTCATTTCCTCTTGTGATAAAATACTCTGGCAAAAGCAGTTTAAGGGAGAAGGGGCTTATTTGACCCACAGTTCCCAGTTATAGTCTGTATTACTTTTCTGTGCTGTAATAAAAATATCATTGGCTTTGCTCTGAACCTGTATCTGCTGCTGTAAGTTCTTACCTGAGACTGAAAAAAAAAATCAAAAACAAAAACCATTACATTTCTGGGTGAAAGATCAGAAATCATGATCGTACTAATGACAAGCTGTTCCAGCAAGCATGTGTCTGTATAAAAACATCTGCTAATGGATCTCAAGCCCTTTAGTGAAAGTAAGACATGGTTATATACATTCTGGAATAAGCTTGAGCAAAGAAACCTAAATAACCAGAGATGCTAAATCTGATGATAAAGTGTCTACTGTCACATTTCCAGTTGAAGACATTGACCAAAAAGACATGATGCAATCCAAACGAAGTCTTAAATTGTAATAATCTGGAGAATTCTGAAAGGACATGCTCAATCAAAATTGCATTCATAAATGTACAATGAAGCCCCAAAGCACAAAACATGGATGGATGGATGGATGGATGGATGGATGGATGGATGGATGGATGGATGGATGGATAAATTAATCCTGGTACTGTGTAGCAGCCACACAGAGCAGAGGATAAAGCCAGTGTATGAGCAGCAAGATACCATGGACCCTCTGGGTAATATATTCTGGCAAGGACTATGAGCACATAATTTTTTATTATAGTATGCTATGATCATTATTCTTCCTAAAATTTTATTTCCATGCCTTACTTGCTTAATTTATAAATTAAATTCATCATAGGTATGAGTATATAGGAAAATCATAATGTATATAAGCTTTAGTATTACTCATGATTTCAAACCACCACTGGGAATCTTAGAATGCTCACTCAGATCAGAGTAGAGGATCAACTGTGCACTGGTAGGAGTTAAAAAAATATGAAGAAAACTGGCCTATCCTGGGAAATCATTGGAAGACAACACAGGATGACGAACAGTGTGAAGATAATGTGTCATGCATTGTCTCTGTGCCAAAGACTGTCCTGGTCACTGTTACAATGGAGCAGGCTCAATAGAAGATCTGTTGATAATGGAAAGAATAGGATTTACTCTTCTTTGTAGTTGTGAAGAACTGAATGAACTCTTTGTAGGCATAAAAGATGAAGTTGTTCATTAATTTCGAAAACATGCAATGTAAGTAAGTCCTCTATCCTCCTCTTCCACCCAGCTAATAGGATACCTGTGTACAGAAAGGATATGTGAAGGTGTGAATCTGAATCCAGAAATCACCCATTGATATTTCCAGGTTCCTATCTCACAGAACAAAGACTCAAAGCAGGGACACATGAATGGTGGTGGAAGTTGAAACAGTTCAACAGAGAAGAAAAAAAGGCATCCCTGAAAAAATGAAGGATACAGAGGTGGCATGGGATGGAATCAATCCCAGACCCAATAGGCCTAGGCCCTCCGTGTCGGAGCCTTTTATAGGTAATTTATAGAGTGCCTATCTGATCTGGGAGAGCTGCCTTGCTTTATCTCAGGCATGCTATGTTTTATTACACAGAACCTTGTCTGTCAACTGGCTTCATGCTGTGACATCTCAATACCCACACCTTTCTTCTCCTTCCACGTTGTCTCCAAACCTTACACAACCTCTGCCCGGTGGGAAAGAAGAGATGTTCTAAAAATACCAAAACTTGTTTTCTTTTTTCCTCTCCCAGGTTTACATTTGACTTTCTGTAGCTTATCTTAAGAATTCTAAGACCTTGGTAAAATTCAGAATAAAAGATGATAGTTGGCTAGGAAATGTCAGCCAGCCAGCCAGGGATCTCATTCTGTTTGATTTGATAAGAGAGTAAACAGTCTGGAATGTAGATGTATGATTCAGTCTGTTTGCATTTTCTAACCTTCAAAGATAACGGCTATCAGCTTATGAATGTACAAGAAATAGTTATTTTTTTCCTTTTAACAAGGGCCATATGATACTCAAGTAGTCCTGAAAAATCTACAGTGTATGGGTTTTTTTAGTTTCTCCAGGTACATGACCAAATTTTCAGCATTGTCCTGCATGAAAAAAAAATAGTAATATATCATACCTATGAGAATGTTAAGGCCCGTTTCCTGAGAGAACAGTTCCCTTTGCGTTAGATAGATCACATCAGCATTTAGAATGAAATGCTTAGAAATTGTATGACTTGCCTGTGTGATCATTCTCACTCGGTTCATTAGCCTTTCATGGGGCGGGGTGGGGGGGGGTGAAGCTATAACTCTGTCACATGTGCCCAATGTAGTAGCTGCCAATTCAGTGCCTGTCTGATCTAATCGAATCCTCCTTCCTGGGCAGTATTTCTACAGCTAAGTTTACAGAAAGCCATCAGAAGCACGTTCAAAGGCCTTCTTGTGAGGCTGCTGTGATCTCTAGCATGTGTGTGTCATGCCTCGTCCTTCTTTCCTTCCTAGTCTTCTCTCAGATGCTCAGTCTTTTGTTCCGGGTATTTACACTTCAGTAAGGCTAGCGGTGCCATGGAAAACCATACTTGGACCAATCGTGAAACCCCAACACTCCAGTTTATGGGTCTTGGGTCATTAGCTGAGTATTGATAGAGTGACTGTTTTTCAGGGTTAGACAATGTGACAAATGTCATCTAGCTGAATGGTTAGTCTTGTGAAGGAAGCAAAGGCAGCTGAGATGTCACAACAGCCTGATGTCACAGCTCTACTAAGATAGGCTCATGCCTTCTAAAACCACTGAGTATGGGCTGGAGAGAGGGCTCAGCCATTAAGAGCACTGGCTGCTCTTCCAGCGGACCCTGGTTTGATTCCCAGCACTAACAGGGCAGCTCACAACCATCAGTAACTCCAGTTCCAGAATATCTGACATTCTCTTCTAGTCTCCCAGGTCACTAGGCACTCACATGGTGCATATACGTATATGATGGCAAAACACCCCCCTACACACACACACACACACACACACACACACACACACACACACAAAAAGCCCTAGGTGCAAAAGCCTCCCTTTTGGTATTAGTCTTCTTGTTGGACATCTATGGAGGGCACCCAGAGCCATTTTCTCTTTAATTCTTGTGTTATGTGTGTGTGTGTGTGTGTGTGTGTTTGCAGAAGGCAGAAGTCAACCTTGAATTTTATTTCTCAGGAACTGACCACTTTGAATTTAAGTTTGTTTTGTTGTTGTTGGTTGTCTCCTTTTGTTTTTATATGTATATGTTGTTTGTTCTTGTTGTTATTGCTGTTGTTTGAGGCAGAGTCTCTGAGACCTGGGGCTTCCAGGTTAGGGTAACTGGCTGATAAACAAGCCCAGGGGATCCCCTGTCTCTGTTGCACATCCCTTCCCCCTCACTCTGGAATTACAAGGGCACTCTGTCATGCCTAGCTTCTCACTTGGTACTGGAGATGCAAGGTCCTCACACTTGTGCCACAGGAATTTTTCTGCATGAGCTGCATCCCTGCCTCTGGGGGACCATTTACTATCATGGTTGCATCATTTCCATCAATTGCTGCAAAATCATTTAGCTTGTTTGATTGCTTGTTTGTTGTTTGCTTGTCTAAGCTAGAACTTAAGAGTTCAAGTCAGCCTCAAATTCACCATGTAGCTAAGATTGACTTCCACCTCAGGATGCCCCTGCTTCTGACCACCTAGTATACCACCATACATGGCTTGTTTTAATCTAAGTCAACACTATGTTGAACAATCCTAAATTTTTGCATACATAAGCAGAAAACATTTTTTAATTTGTTCCTGGCACACAGGTATATAATCATCAAACACAATATATTGGCACTTTCCTCTTACAGAGTACAGAGAACATCAACCAACATTACATATCGCAAAGGTGAAATTCAAGTCTATCGTGATAAGCAAATATGTGTGTACATATTTCAGGTTTCTATGTCTTTATTATGAAGCTATTTTATATTAATGATTTTATAAGCTAGAAGAAAGACATTGAAGTGTAACCTCCCTCCGCCAAAGAGAGAGAGAGAGAGAGAGAGAGAGAGAGAGAGAGAGAAGGAAAAAGGGAAATGAAAATAAGAGCTATAATGGGCCAGTGACACTTATTGCCAACAGACTATAAAAATGAGTTGGCTTTTTTAAGAAATGTCAAGCAAGAGACAGGATGTCCTAGATGAATACCTTAAATTGAACAATGAAATTGCATCAACTTGGGGGACGTAAGCTAATCTTTGGAGCATATTTTTCAGCCAAGTGTGAACAAGGGCGATAAGTGTTAGCAAATGTATATCTGCATCTTAAACAGCATATTAAGGACAAACTAGACCAAATACTGTCTAAGTGCTGAGAGGAGGAAGTATACAATATATTCACACAAGGCACTTAGAATTCTTCAAGCTTGCAGCCAAGCTTAAGAAATTTGAGCAACCAGTGGCATTATCCAGACAAAACCAACCCAAAATAACAGAAATTTAGCTCAGCAATTGTACCAGATTCCATCTCTAGACGTTTTGCTGTGCAAAAGAATAAAACAATGCAGAGACAGAGAACCAAAGGGGATGCGTTCCACTTTCTGTCTTTGCTACTTTACCGTGAGTGCGTCTAGAGAAATGGAAGAAAGAAGATGTGGGAGAGGGAAATATGAGAGAAATTAGAAAGGAATAGAGGTGAAAGGCTCTGGGAGCCATGGCAACAAGATGAATGGCAGCCCAGGGAAATTGCCTACCAAACTCCAGAAAAGCTCTCTCTGCCTCAATTTAAGATTTTTACATGTTAGATGCAGGGCTAGCTGATTTTTCATGAACCTTCCTATAATTTTATTTTACTTTTCATTAATGTTGTCTGAGAAACATTTCATGAAAAGAAAAATATGATTCCACATATTTAAGAGCTGGAGTTGTTCAGCAATTTGTCCAACAAGCGAATCTATCAATGGCAGTACATCTCTCGGGAGCACCTAAAAACTCATAAGACTTACAATAATACACCTCTCCTCACCATATTTTAAGTGAAAACAAGCAGGGTTTCCAGAAGTAAAACGAGTCAAGTAGGAACGTTTTGGACTTTTAAATCAATAGCCTGGATCTATGGACAAAATAATTAGATATATTACACCTTGCATACCTATACTGACTTTTTTCAAAAGTATAAATAATTTTGTTCTTCCCAATACATTGCAAACCGTGTGGAAGTTCAGTGGTCTCATTATACCACAAAACAAACCCGGGAGGGGAGCAATGTGCTTTGAAATAGTAGCATCAAAGAGTGGAGGCAAAGACGGGCTGTTTCTTTCCTGTTCTTTCCCCCAACCCCCCACTCTTTTTTTCATCTGTCATATTGAAATAAATAAGAGGGCAGGAATTGCTTTCCCCCCACAGTGCTGTTTGTGGTTAGGAAAACAATAAAGGATATTGTTGCAAGTAGGTAGGCAACATAATGAGAAAAAGAAGTGGACTGTGGTCACAGCTGCAGCTGTTCAGGCCAGAAGAGAGGTTCCCAAGAGTTTGAGAAGCCAGCATCAGCCACTAAGAATTGAAGAGGTTTGTGACTGCTGTGTGCAGTAAGATTATTTGGAATATATTGGCCCTAGTCTTTAATGCTGATGAGCGGTTGTCTCAGTTTACCTTTTTCTGGAGAAAAATTTTGCCTTATGTTTTTATATCCCCCCCTATATAATTTTTCAGCTCTTCTCAAAACCATGTATCTTATACAGACAGCTTGAAAGAGAAAGTGTGGAAGCGTGGCCCTTGTCCACACCTGACCCACACTGAAGACAGCAGGGTGCATAGCTCTTGTTGTAATATTGAGTTGGAAGTGTCACTCCCAGTCTGCCAAGCTCTTTGCACTTGGACTCCAACTCCCAGCCTGCCAAGCGCTGACCACTCCCACAGGGTATTTAGGGTGGTTTTGGGTTTACACGTGTGTTCCCTCTGTCTTTCCCTCACCATGCTCTCCTGTCACCCAGGAGTGTGCGGTCTATTAAACATGGGCATTTAATTTGGCTTAATCTGGTCTGATTGAAGTTCTTTTGTGTTGGCAGAACGGCTCATTTAAGATTTTTCTTAACACTCATCATCCATCAAATGGCTACAGACATCCACATCTAAGTCAGGTACCCCTAGATCTAAGGCATTGTCATGGAGACCAATGTAAGCGCACCTATTTGGGATTTGTTGTCAAGATAGTGGCTTATCGTGTGACATTTTGAAATCATAAAATTAATAATGTCCAGAATGGATTTCTTAGAAACAACCATAATAACAAAAAATAAAAGTCTCTGGAGAATAGAACCAGAGCCTCAGAAGACATGTTTGCCTCTGAACTGTCCTTAGAGCTACTGTGTGATTTCTTGATTACCTTGGTCATGGCAGTGAAAGGCTAGAAGGATGGATATTGGCTAGGGTAGGCAGCCTAGAACAGCAAACCTGTGCCTCACCCCCAAGGGCACTCTTGACCCAGGAAACAGCTTCATGCTTGGACTTGAAAACAGAGCTGCCAATGGAAAGTTTGTATTTTCGGCTTCTCACAAGGGTTTTAAATCAGCTTTTCATTTCAAAATGAATGAAATGGAAACCCAAAGGTTGTAAGAACAGTACAAGAGAACCTGGGAGCTCAGCACCCAATTTCCCCTAAAGCTGCTGTCTGTCATAACCATGGTGCCACTAGCAAAGCTGTAAAAACAACACTGGTACACACTGCAATGAACTAAACTCCGGACTTCATTCAAATCTTTCCCACGTTGGGCACCAAACAGTTTTCCCAGGAATGAACTTTAATTCCACCAGGCTCGAATCAAAAAGACCGCATGGTGCCTAGGAAAATATTTATGTCATTCTCTTAAAAAGCAGAGTCTTTTACTCTGATAGATGTCACTTGACAGCATTTGATAGTTTGCATGCAGGTAGGGTAAACTGTTTCTGTAGCTATTGCATATTAATAAAAATTTACTTTCATTTTCTTTTGTGTGTATGCATAGTTTACACACTTGGATGCATGGCTGATACCAGTAGAGGTCAGAAGAGGGTGTTGGATAACTGGAACTGGAGTTAGTGATGGTTGTGAGCTATCATGTGGGTGCTGGGATTCAAACCTGAGTCCTCTACAAAAACACCCAGTGCTCTTAACAGACGAGCCATTCCATTCACCCCATTTATCACTTTAGTTATTTATTAGTTTATTACACTGATTTAAAATGCACACACACACTAAACAAATAAACAAATGTAAACCTTAATTAGTATAAAATGAAAGACAACTTATATTTGATGTAAAAATTATAGGTTAATTGCTCTTAAAAAGGAGCCCTTTTCTGGGATATCTTCTAGCAGTGAAAAAATTTAATCCTATATCAGTAGATAACTTTCAACTGACACACCCAACAAAAACTTTTCAGGTGTCTACCATGCACAAAGCGTTGTGTCCCAGGCTGAGAAACCAGAGTGAGCAGACTGAAGTTATTTTTCATAGGCGCCAGTAGTATAGACCCTGATTCAGGCTACCACGAAAGAGCTAGACAATAAACCTTACACCTCAACACGCAGTGGATGATGGGTAGATGAAGAGGGAAATTTCACACAGATCCGCTGGATCAAGGCAGACTGAGGTAAAGACAGGGCATAAGGCGGAGCTGTGCCTGGCTCCTGATACACACCTGTCAGCTGTGCCTGGCTCCCTTCCAGGCTTGCATGTTTCCCTTGGCAATGGTCCCTATTACCTACCGGGTAACACACTGTGGCAGGCTCTTCACTAGGTCTTTCTGTGAATTAGTTTAAGAAAATTTCACAATCCCACTTGACTCAGATCATATTGGTCCCCTATCTAGCAATAAAAATGAAGCAAAGTTATCTGACTCAAGGGAAATGGGAAGGAAAAAAGCCCCAAGTAATCATTCTCTAATTTTCACCACATTCTAAATGTGGAGACAAAATCTGTCTCTGAGCATAAAAAGTAAAGTCAGCTTTATTTCCATTCAATTAAAATAACGTTTTTAATTATCTCTTTTATTTCTGAAATTGTAATATGATTATTATATCATTTCCCCTTTCCCCTCTCTAAATTCTCCCATATATCCCTGCATGGTTCCTTTCAAATTCATGGTCTCTTTTTTTTATTAATTGTTTTTACATGAATGTATATATATATATGTGTATATATATTCTAAATATAACCTACTCAGTCTGTATCATATTACTTGTATGTGTTTTCAGAGAAAGCACTCATTTTGACATCTAGATTTTGAAAATGAATACTTTTTTTTGAAAATGAATACTTTTTATGCATGAAATAAACTGTTGAAGAAAGCACTAAATGTGCTTTGCCAACCATCATTGATGTTGAGTAGACCTAGAAGGAACTAGAGCACCTTTCACTGCTTCCTGTCTGCTGCATGCTACTTCAAGAACAAGTTACACACCATTGCCTTCCTTTGGAGACTACAGGAGACAGATTTTTATTTGTTTTACATGTAATTTTAAGTATTGAACCAAAATAAGTATATCTCCAAATTGTCAAAGTGTACAGAGAAGCAACATAAATGCTACAAGAGCATTCAGGTGTGGAGATACCAGAAGGAAAGGGTTGAAAAAGAAGAAGGGAAGATGCCAGGCATGTGTGCAGTATTTGAAGACCAAGAGGCATTTCGACGGGCTATCCAGTGGAGGAAAATCTCTCACGAAGAAAACAGCAAGGATGGAGAAAAATTGCTAGGATGTCACAATTTGTCCCAAGAATGCCAACCATCTCTGTTTGGATGGAGAGATTACTGTGGTGGGATGATGTGTGTCCTTCAGCACGGTGGGCTCGTACTTCAGCAGCTATTGGCTGAAGGAGCAGAAGGTCCTCCCGCAGCAAAACCCATATTTGCTTATACTTCAAAGCCACAATGAAGATACTGAACTTTATACAACACAAATCGGTAAGTGTTTAAGGTGATTAAGAAGTGGTTTAATTAAAACTATACTTCAGAATGGTTGAGTTTTATACATATGAGATAAATTTCAGATGGAAGAGGACATTTGACATCTTTCTCTGCATGAGTATGAATACATCACACATGCACAAACACATTCATACAAATAATTTTTCTATGAGATGGAGGGGGAAAAGCAGGTCTAGATTCAGGGACACAGAAGGAGAGCCAAAGGTATGATATACTGTAAAAAAAGGAAGCTAGCACTTCAAGAGAGCAAAATTGGTCCACAACATAAGAAGCTTCACGACTGTGAACCCCAGTTTCCTAAGTTGGAATATCGACTGCTTTTCTTACCCCCATTTGTGGAATACTAGGTCTTTCACAGTATTTTCCATGCAAAAATTTAAGAAAAACAATCACTTTTGAAATACAGAAAAAATTCCATAGAAGACCCCAGCCAGTTAATCTGAACCTCCACCAAACAGCTATCAGATAGAAGTACAGATGCAACCCAGACAAACGTATGGCTATTTCTGTCTAAAATCAAACCGTCTCCCCGCAAAAGCAATAGGGCGCCAAGGGCTGTGTCGAGAATATGTTTGCAATTACTCTATTACATCGCCTAAATGCAATTTGTCTTCCTCCCGGGAGCTAGAAAGAAGAATTTTTGAATTAAAACTTATTTTTTTTTTCAATTTTAGTGTGGTTTTGTTTTGGTAGCTTGCTATTTATTTCTTCCCTTTTAAACTTTGAAGACGCAAGAGGTTGCCAAATTAAGCCTTCCTGCCACCAAAAACTTAATAGTCAAAAGAGAATTGAAATAGGCCTAAAGGATGAAGTTCCTTCAGATGTTGAACAATTATAATTTCTTTGAGCCGCTCACTGTCTAATCACAAACAAGATGCAATGAAAACAGAAATGAGGCCGATGCCCGAATGGTGAACAACTGGTAAGAAAAAGCAGCTGATAGCAATTTAAAAGGTTTAATTGTGTAGGTAGTTCATTTCTGAATGTCAATCCACTTCATTAAGAATACTTGAGTCAGGAACTGACCTAGGAACAGTGCGTGCAGGCGTGCGTGCGTGCGTGCATACGTGCGTGCGTGCGTGCGTGCGTGCGTGTGTGTGTGTGTGTGTGTGTGTGTGTTCTGAGGTCAACTTCATTTGTCATTCCTTGAGAGAATCCACTATGCTTTGAGATTTTTTTTGACACAGGGTCTCTCACTGGGACCTTTTTACTTTTACTCACCAATTAAAGTATGTTGGGCTGTCATTGACCCCAAGATCACGTGTCTCCACTCTCCAGCATTGGGATAGTAAGTACTCACTAACACACCCCACTTTCTTTTACATGGTGCTGAAGACTGGATGAAGATTGTCGTGTCTATCGGGCCTCCCCAGCACTGGACCTTGTTGTTGTGCAAACTGTGGAATGGTCTCACTTTTTGTTTTGGTTTGTTTGGTTTTTATTTTTTCAACTTTAGTATTGACACTTCTCATGAGCTGTCACCAGGAGAAGGCCAAACAGAAGACACAGCCTTACGTCTTAGTTGGAATCAGGAACATTTCACAAAGCAGCTAGATCAGGGCATTCATGGTCCTCTTCATGAGCACACGGGACTCAATAAGGTTTGATGTCTAATGACTCCTCAGGAGTAAGGCAGGGTTTGTAACATTGTGCCTATGCAACGTAGACCCTGAACTAAAACTGATAGTTCCAAAATTCGGTGAGCTGTTTTTGAGACATCTATGTGTTGGGAAAAGTCGCCCTTGTAAACTAGGAAACAATGTTTTCTGTGTTTGCTTATGCCAGTACTGTTGTGAGACCTTGTCGCGATGGTGTAATTCATGAAACATGAGGGAATTTTGTCTAGTTATACTGAGTCCCTTAGAATTCTGACTTCTCCTTTCATTGATATGCACTGGAATACACATCCCAAGGAGAAGGTCCTTAAGTGAAGCAGAGAGATGTTTTTGAGACTCCAGTTTTGTAGGCAAGTCTTGACACCCTAGACTGTTCCATGAATTCACATGCTGTGGACCATCAGATGCTATTAAATTACACAGGTCTTACTAACACTGTGGTCACATTGAAGGCGTGTTCAATAAACGATTCTTCATGTACAGCAAACCCCAAGTCTCTCTTGAATGACCGACAGAGCTATAATGATAAACACTGAGTCTAATGTTTCCTGCTATTACTTACTATGTTCATATATGAGTCAAGCATCAGGGTGATACTGATCACCAAGTGGAAGTAGAATACAATCTAAACGATATCTGCCAAGAGAACATCATTTCCTTGATAGGGCGGGAGGAAGTCATCTGTAAGGGCTTCCCGGAGCACATAAAACTACTCAAACTACATGCCACCCAACCACACAGACATGCATGTATGAATACGCACACATGCACGTAGGCACCAAATTCTGCTGACAGTCTCCTGCCGAAAACAAGCTGTGATTCAAAGCTGAATTTTGCAATCTCTGCATTTATCTCACATGCTGTCACCATGCCCCTCCCTGTCTGTGATCCAAAGCAGGGGAGAGGAGAGCGGTTGATGGCTTTGGAATCCCTTAGCCCTCCTGATCGCATGTGCTTACATTTCAGATTAGTTTTGTTTCTTACTTCTAGTTTTCAGAGTAACCACAGAAGTGTGTGTGCATGTGTTTGTGCAGTAGTTCACCAAAAAGCGTCAAAAGTTCTTATTTAGATTGGTTTAAAAAACAATGAGCTGTTTCTGCTTTCCCGGGTGATCATTATGTACCGTTTCTCTTCCCTGGGGTCCTTTGCGATAATAACTCCAATAGGCTCTCCCTTGGAAATCCAAGAAAATTCTTCCTCTAATTGTTCACATATCAGTTGCTCAGGAGCCACATGCAGGTTGAGTGGAGAGTGGTGAGTGCTTTAGACAATGCAGACCCAGAACATCCCTGCAATCACAGGTAAATTCATTTCTTAGCTAGCAGATCACAATAATGTTCAGTGGCTTTAAATGATGGAAATCTATCTCCTAAGTTCAAAGTTACAGTAGTCCAATGTATTAGCCAAACAATGGAAATTCCAAAGACTAGAGGGGCCTGACTTCCCCCTCTTTTTTTTCTGCTTTGGGTCACATGCTGGTGCTCCTTGGTGGGTGACCCAGGCTGCCCTTCAGCCCCTATTGTCACCTGGTCTTTCCTTCTGTTTCTTCCTGTATTTCTCCTCTTCTTTCTCATAATGACAGCAGTAACTGAATTCTGTGTCTATTCTAAATTCATGGTGACTTTAGGACTCTTCACTACATCTACAAAGACCCAATTTCCAAAGGTCTGACGTGTTAAGTGTTGGGCGCTAGTCCTTGGACTTAAGTTGTTTTGAAAAGCACAACCCAGCTTATAGTATACATTCAAAAAACACAAGAAGTGGAAATACCGGGGTGTATTTTTATCCTGATGCAAATTACCTGCTGGTTGTATGACTTTAAAAAATAAGATGGTCAATTATACATTTAAACAGGATATTTATATTAAAGAAGCTTGCTAATGATTAAGCAAGGTGCCTGCTTCCTCTACCCCCTCAGTTTCTTCTATAATTCTGACAGAAAAAGATAAATTAAAGTAGATCAACTTAGGACAATAGTCTACAGTTCATAAAGTAGGTTCTTTTTACCACAAGCTAATTATAATGAAAAGGAAACCTGTGGCCAGTAACCATTGAGCAGAGCATCCTAGAATTACTCAGTTCCCTAGTGGCTGTGTGTTCCTTAGTTAAAAGGACAGCAGGTATCTCATGCTACCGCTTGATGGGCATGAATCCAAAACCAGTTCTACAGTTGATTCAAGAGAAGGTGGAGAACAGAGTCCAGGAAATTTATAAGCAGTATGCCTACAGTTGACGTGTGCTCCTTCTAGCTCTCATCTTCACAGCGATTTGTGGGAGGACAAATAGAACAGACTTTTCCTCGGATGGGCTTCTGGTTATCAATGATTTAAGCCCTGGCTTAGAGTGAGTGGTTTGTCATTTTTTGCAATGAACCTAGAGTGGGTTTGGAAAAAATCTCTAGTTCTGAAACTCATCCATGTTCCCTTCTGCAGATTAAATGTATCTATCTTCGTTGTTTGAAAATGGAACCCAGCAATGTTTTCACTCCTGAGTCCCCATCAGTCCTTTCAGGATTGAATGCTCCCTTCTGTCATCTGTGCACATCACTCTGGGTTCATCTTCTACTTGCAGAATTACGAGTCCTCTCCCTTTCACTACAACCAAATGATCTGGGTCAGACCTTTGATCATAAGACAAGGAGATAGAGCAGACAGGAAGGGAAATGATGAGATGGTATTGCTATTACTTAAAGAAAAAAAGCAAACTGGGAGAAAATGCTAATATTCAGAAACATCTTAAAAATAAAAGCCCATATAGTTCATTTTGTAATTCCATATATTATAGTAAAAAAAAATCTACAAAGCAGAGACAGAACTTTTGTTACTTATCTGTTAAAGAGAATATTAGCACATTAGGTTTGGTCTTATATTCATTCATTCCCAATCCTCAGGAGCCAAAGGAAGGATTGTCACAATATCAAGACCAACCTGTACCACATGGAGAGCTCCAAGCCTGCCTGAGCTACATAGCAAAGACTTGTCTCTGAGTAATAGAAAGAGATACAAAGACAGAGACACAGAGGCAGAAAGAGAGAAGCCCAGAGACAGACAGAGGCAGAGATAGGCAGAGAGACAGGGACAGGGACAGACAGAGGGAATGTGAGCACAGGAGGACTAGGATGCTCAGCAGGAATCATTTCTAGAGAAAGACTTAAATGTTAGAGGTTTGTGGTTCCAGGTTTTCAGAAGCCACCTCCCATGCTGGCTTGATCTTTTGGTGACACAACTGCTTTTGAGTCATTTTGTTCTCCTGGAAGTAACCCATTACCCATACTCCACAAGAAAGCCAAATAAATGCACTGGGTCACCGAGTTGGTCTATATGGAATAAATAGACCTTGGTTTGTGCTATCCCAGAGAAAGCCTCACACAACATCATCTCAGTTAACCCAGTCTAAAAATTCCACCATATATGAGCCTCTGTGGCTCTCTATTCTGAAGTCAACAATCAGTATTAACCACCACATTTAATATGTCTGAAATATTCCATTTGGCATTCATTTAGAGGAGAAGCTATCTCCACATGGGGCAGGGTGGAGAAGGTAAAAGCCAGCCATTAGGCCTCTGCTTAGCTCTGTACAAAGTGCTTAGCAAATGAGAAGCCCCGCTTTCAACCGGCCCCACCCTCAGTGGGAGGCAGTTTAACGACCATCTGGTTTTACTCAACATACTGCTGGGGAAAGAGGCGTCTCACCTCACATTCTAGGAGTTTATCGAACTATCTCCTTCCAGCCGCAGACAAGCGTGTTTTCCGAGGGGAGGGCTGATCTTTTTTTATTTATTTATTTTATTTTTTGTTCCTTCAGTTAGTTAAGTATTGTACATTGGTTCAGTAGCCTTACGTTTCATCAGTCCTCATGAACGCTTCCAACAGATCCTGGCCTTTATTAAAATTGAAACAATCTGCTGTGTACAGGGCACTTGCTTTAATAGCTCTTCAGAATCCAATTTTTTAACTCCAATTTGTTATTCTACACAATAAGAGTTATTACCCTTTTATAGCTGGAATCAAAACAGTGAAGTTCAGGTCATATAATTCATAACAGCACAGCCTGGATTCAAAACCATGGCTTCATAAAGTATGATTTACACATGGACTTGCAAAATGCATGGCAAGAAACACTGTACACTCTACTATACCTTAACTCTGATGCACAACAGGACTCATAATGGATGGATGCAGAACTTTAAAGGGATCTGAGCTGAACGGTAAGATGGGCCTGCTTTGCTATTTCTCGTTAACTGGGACACACATCATAAGACAAGTGGAGAAAGCAAAGGACCAAGGAGAGAGAAGTAAAGTGAAAAGATTTAGGTTGTACTCAGAAAGCTGAAACAGCAAACACTTACTTAGTATTATATTATCCAGTAGTCTTTGGGCATTGCGTTCACAACCTATAAGTGAATACTATTCAATTACTGTGCTTAGGGTTTCTGGTAGCTCCTGGCAGCTAGGAGTCCCCATGGGTGTTCTTTACCCAGATCCAGAGATGTGGGAGGAAAGGCCTTTCAAAGAGCAACAAAAGAGGCTGCAAGAACACTTTCCTTCTGATTGGCTTTCTCCGGGAAAAGTCTCAAGAGTTTGACTGGATAATTAAGAGAATGCATTAAGTCAATGTCATTAGAAAACACAGAACCTTCACAGCCTCATGCTGTCCTCCTAAGGAATTTCTCCTCTCCCATTTCTACATATACTGCTTAACCCCCACCCTGTTCTCCTCTACAGATTCAAACACAAACATTTAAGCTTCTATTGAAACTGTTTCCTTTAAGCCCAGCACTCAGGAGGCAGAGGCAGGCAGATCTC
>NC_022034.1:34515313-34535955 GCF_000317375.1 Microtus ochrogaster | reverse complement strand
GAGAGAGAGAGAGAGAGAGAGAGAGAGAGAGAGAAAGAAAGAAAGAAAGAAAGAAAGAAAGAAAGAAAGAAAGAAAGAAAGAAAGAAAGAGGAAAAAAGAAGGAAATTGTCTCCATTGGGCCATCCCATATCATGTCCAGCTCAACATGTTTAGATGCGTACTTGGCCATGGGCCATGAGCACGTACTCTCCTGGGTTTTACATCGCTTCTGGTTAGAAAGCGTCCTTTGCTCACTCGCTCTGACAGCTGATAGTCATCTTATTATTCTGCTTCCTTCAACTGAACACCTGCTAATTATACCTCATAAAGCCCTACTGAACCCGCCCCTCCTTTATAGTTCCATCCTGACTTTTACAGCCTCACTTTTGGTCCCTCTTTAAACTGCCCATTCTGCTCATTGAAGAGGCCTGTCAAAGACGCTAAGCCCGTAGTCACAAAAGGGCTGCAAAAACTTGCCCCCCACTCTCCCATCTTGGCTTTATTTTACCTCCTTCTCAAAAATATATACTTTAAAGTATACACACTTCATAAACTGCTTGCTCTTTATATGTTATAGCACGCTGTTGCCATCTGTACCCCTCCTCTGCCATCCAGCTGTCAGATTTCTATTTAAATTTGTGACACTTCTTTTAAGTCTTTATGGCTGTTTAAAGGTGAGTCAATGCCCTTGCTCTGGGCTTCAATCCAGATCAGTAGTTTTCAATCTTAGCGTACATCACATGTACCTGAAAGACGGGTCATAGCGCAGACTGCTGACGCAGGCTGATTCAGCAGCTCTTGGGATAAGGCCTGAAGGGCTGGTTGACCAGGTCAGAGTCAGCACCTAGGATTTAGCCTCATGGTGACAGAACTGTCTGGACTCCTGGGTCACCTCTGCCTCGTAAAGAACCCCAGCAACATGGCATATTACTAAGCAGAAATCGGGCTGCATCAGACTTGGCCGCTCTTCCTGAGTGTCACCTCCCTGACAGGCAGGTGGGGCTACCCTGCCTACTCAGTGCACCTTCTCCAGCTGTATTATTGATTGTCTTTTCTTTCTATGCCAATAGCAAAGTCATTAGTCTCATGAATTGCTTCACAGACATTACCAAAGTGTCAACAGAATGACATTTAAGAGAGAATGGTCGAGGCTATTAGAACTGCTGAGATCTTGGGACTTCCGCTTCCTAGAAGACCAAACTAAACAATCACTTGATCCTGAGAACATAGCTTTAAGAGTGAGAGAGGAAAAAGGAGTTTCAGAGTCATTTGGAAATCTAGTACTATAGTTATGAGGATAACACAGTCCCTTCAAAACGCTGAGAAACATGATTATTGGGGAAAAAAAAAGAAAAGAAATGGTTTGAGATTTTCTTCTGCCATTCAGGAATAAATCTCTCCAAGAAAAGTTAGATAATTTATCATTTGACAAGCAACTCTGCAAGCTCATTACTTAACAAGGGCCTGTCCATAGTGCTCATTTCTCCAGGAGACTATCAGCTTCAGCACACAGATGGGCCGACACAGGTCTCAGAAGAAGCCCACTTGAGTCTTTGCTTGTGACTGATTTTTGTTTGTTTGGTTGGTTTTTCAAGGCAGGGGACAGAAGTTTTCTTTGTAACCGCCCTGGCTGTCCCAGAACCTGCTCTGTAGACTAGCCTGGCCTCAAACTCACGGGCGTCCATCTGCCTCTGCCTACCAAATGCTGAGATTAAATGTGTTTTACCACCTCCTGGCTGCTTGAGACTGTTTGAGGGTCATTTTCTTCTCTTGAAAGTTGCCTGTAAAGTGATGTTACACCCCTTTAAGACAAGTTTTGGTAAGCATAGCCAAAGACGGGCACACAAAGAAATGAAAATAGTCATCTCCCACCCATCCCCCGCGTAAGATGCCATTTTGGTTAGCATTTATTAAATCAAAGTTTCTTTCGAAAACTGCATTCAACGTGTTTCAAATTATGCAACATGTTTAAGGCATTATCTCCTTCCCTCACATGGATAGATCTGCATTTCTTAAGAGATCTGTTCAGTCTCCAGGCCTAATGAGTGTTAAATATCCTGAACCCTGCCTTTCCCTTCAGTCGAAGGGGGTGCTTGTCAGCTGCCCCTCTCAAAAGTGCTTTAAAAAAAAAAAAAAAAAACACTGCCTCCCAGCCCCCCTCCCAGATCCCCACCTAGCAGTTAATTCCACCAGACTCCTTTGATCTGAACCAGACCTGAACTGGTTGCCTTCCCTGGTGCTTCCAGGTCCTTCTAGCCTACAGCACAGGCTAGCATGTTTCTGCAGTTCCCTCCAACAACAGATAAATCAGAACAGTAGGGCTTCTGTGGACTTAGCGGATGCATGGACGCCTTTATAAAAATTGCCTGGTATTACACCTTGAAACAACACTTGTGGATTTTTGTTGTTTTGTTTTACCAGAATAGCACACAGAGATTCACTAGAAGCCTTTTAATGATCAGACTCAAACTAGCAACTTGCATTTCTTCAAATTAATGAGCTAGCAGCCATGGGAAATGCTAATGCATTTTTACCCAAGAGTTTCAACAGCTTGCCAGTTTGCCTGTCTAAACAAATTCTCTCTATGCCCGGCAGCCTCCTATCCAGGAAATAGTGGGACTCAGCATTTCATCACAAGAATTAAGAAAAAGAGGATTATCGAGAGGTAAAAACCAACCGTTCCCAGGGTAGGATTTCCAATATTGCTTTGTTTCTGGTCACAAGAAGACTGCAAAAGAACTCCAACATCTCTGAAGGAAAAAATAAAATACTTCTCTCTCCTTTTCTTTATCCAAACATTTTGGGTTTACACCTATACTCCTGAAACTCAAGGTTTAAAATAATTGACATTTACTCTTAAATTTTCTTCATTAATAAAATTTATTTTCTTTTTATGTTAATTTGCCTTTAATCATGATTTTTCCCTCTAGTTATAAGAACCCTTAAATTAAAAATAGGATCTAAGGTACCACCCAAAGAAGTCAAGACATACATCTTATAACAAGTTAATAAAGACATTTTACTTGCCAGGAGGTAGAAGGGCATGCCTTTAATCCCAGCACTCGGGAAGCAGAGGCAGGCAGATCAAGGCCAGCTTCCTTTCCAGAAGGAGTTCCAGGACAGCCAGAGCTACAGAGAGAAGCCCTGTCTCAAAACAAACAAGCAAAAACATTTTGATCACTTGATTTTGTCATTATGAAGATAAAATGTTAAATACGTCTTAGAAATGTTCTCTTGACAAAAGGCAGAATTACAAGCAAACTATTAGGTTATTGCTCTCCTAATATTTATGGACTGCCAAAACAAGTCCCTCTCAATATTTCTGCCATTATTATTTCTTTAAAATCCCCCATAGCTGTCAGGAGGATATTATTACTTCCAAGTTTCAGACCAAAAACATTCTCAGAGAAGTTCAGGGAGTAAGCAGGTTTCACAGAAACATTTTAAACAGAAGTGACAGATCACATAGAAACCAAGGATCGGGACAGCCATGATATTAACACGATATATCAAGATGTAGTCCATAAAATAAGTCATAGAAATTAAGCTAAGACATACGGAGCTTGAAAAACGATCATTTATATTGTTAATGTAGTTCTTAATTTCTTCCCCCTGGCTTCAATAAATTTAAGGTCTTCCCCTAAGGACTCATTTGCCAGAGTCAAAAGTTTGACTCCAGACCTCACAAAGGACCCAGTTTTCTAAGTATGAATTTCCCATTGAGTTGCTTGCATAAGAAAGACACTGTTAGCATTAAGGGCTACTTTTGAAAAGCATGGGGTGGGGGTATTTTTCATGAATCTGAGCTGAGCACAGTGTTTGCAGCTGCCATCAATTGCTTCCTGGAAAGGAAGTGCTTGTTTGTGTTCTTCCTCTGCCTTCTAATTTTTTTTTTAATTTCTAAGAATAAATACAATTAAACTGAAGGTTTGTAGAGTCATTTTCAAAGTATTTTCCAGTGCCCTGATGCTGATCATCTCTTAAGCAGAAGTTTCTCCCACTTGCCCTGGTTGGCTATTTCCTGTGTTCTGGTGATTAAGATGCAATGTCCCTCACAAAACTCTCTGAGGGGTCTGGAGAGATGACTCAGTGATTCCAAGCATTGACTGCTCCTTTAGAGGATCTGGGTTCTAGTCTCAGCACTCATACGGTGGCTCACAACAGTCTAAACTCCAGTCCCAGGAGGTCTATGCTCACTTCTTACTTCGCTGGGCACCAGACACACACAAGGCCACAGACATATACATGAAGTAAAATGACAATACAATTTTTAATCTTGAACATAGCATGATAATCTTACCATATTCATCGCCCACCCCAGGACCCTTACTGAGGTACTTAAAGCATAAAAAGAGGCAGAGAGAGCCCAGGAAAGTTAGAACGCTAGAACGCTCTTCCAGGTTTCCACCTCTGCAGGGCAGTCCCAGGCAGCCTCGTCTACTAGGCTGGAAAAGAAGGCTATAATAGCACCATCTCGGTGGCTTGCACGAAAGGAGACGAATAGCATCATCTCAGAGGCCTACATGCTGAGAAGTGGCCAGGAAATGAAAAGATCACTGGCTCGAAATGACAGGCAGGAGTTAGAAGGTCCCATCACAGCAGGTGGCTGGGTGTAACTAATGCTTCAGTGGGGACACAGACCCAGATTTCTTCACCATCCCTCTCACCAACCACACCTTTGCCCCTCTGCCAGTCTCTTCAGGCATCAGCTACTCATTGGGAACAGGTGTTGATTCCCTTTTTCCTTCCTGTCACAATATGTACCTTTATATCCATCTATGTTTATATCCGTGTATGTTCATGAGTGGGTGGCGTAACTACACAGTGTGTGTGAGAGAGGATTAACAAAAGGTGATATGAACACCTTCTTAAAGGTTAAAACAAATTCGCTGAGTTGACAGGGGCTGCTTTCCTGGATGGTGGGAAACGGTTCTTAGGTGGCTCGTAGGCAATTTAGGGACGGAATGACAGGGAGAGCAGCTGAGCAGCAGGCAAGACCAGAACCGTCCATGGGGACCCTCAGCACTCAAAGTCCAGAAAGGTGGAAATACAATGAGATATCTTAGGAACAGCAGCTGCATTTGATAGCACCCCTCATTTTCAGGCGTATTTGACTCCCTTTGAAATTTTCCTTCAGTTATTGCTTCCATCACTGTGTCTAAGAGACAGTTTTCCAAAGCATGACTG
This sequence comes from Microtus ochrogaster, assembly GCF_000317375.1. Classification (NCBI taxonomy): domain Eukaryota; kingdom Metazoa; phylum Chordata; class Mammalia; order Rodentia; family Cricetidae; genus Microtus; species Microtus ochrogaster. Next base: position 34,530,788 of record NC_022034.1, on the reverse strand, counting down.
TACACGTACAACCCAGCCACGACAAGCTCAGTAGAGGCCTGAGTCTCAGTAAGTCTATCTGAGGCAATACCTGGTTCCAATAAAGACCACAAACTGAGACTACCCAAGCACCACCCAAGAACAGACCATCGAAAGGAAATTCCTAACGTTCTGACCATTGTAGATAGGATCACCTGCCAGCACACGCCCTGCTAATGTAACTTTTCTGGGTTTTTGCCTTTAAATAATGCCCTCTAGAAGGGCAGGGTATCTCCTCATGCCACTGCTGTGCCAGTGGCTTTTGACGAGGTCCCTGCCGGCTTGTATTGTGCACACAGTAAACCTTGCTTTTACATTTCGGTGAGTCTATCTCCCTGGTGGTCTTTTAGTGTCCTCACGAACTGAACATAACACATGAGGATGACATGTACATTGTCTAATAGGTGCTCTTGACTTTTTTGCTGGACATTCCTTGTATTGTCTTCATTTTTTTTTCTGTGTAACATCTCTGGCTGTCTTGTCTTGCAGACCAGGCTGGCCTTGAACTGACAGAGATCTGCCTGTCTGCCTACTAAGTGCTGGGATTAAAGACCATATTGTCTTCAAGCTTACATTTACGAACCCCACCTAGTATGACCATGGCCGTGTAGCAATCTTCTTTCCTGATAGAGCCAGAGTCTATCGGATCATTCCTCACACTTCTTGTTGAAAAACTCGGCACCAAGCTCATTTGAAATAGGAAGGTCAAACCACAGTGGCCTTGCCGGTCCCAGGAGTAAATCCAAAAGACTGAGGTGAGTGTTTCAGAATGATCAGACCATGTGGCGACAGGCATAGGCTTACAATCTGCTGTGTTTGTTTATTTGTTTGTATTGTTTTGGTTTTGTTTAGTTTTGAGTTAGTCTAAGTTTTGTCTCAGAGGCAGACTCTCTCTGCAGTCCTGCTTGGAACTCAAGATCTTCTTGCCTCTGCATACTGAATGATGGTATCTAGATGTGTACAACCATGCCTAGACTAATGCCCACCAGAGCAGAGACTTTTGAATCGAGAAAGTTGTTCTTCTTAAAAAATAATAAAGACAGGCAGGGATGTTCTTCTTGAACACGGGGCACAGGACAGACACACATGGTGGAACAAACACAGACATGACACGGCGGCTCCCACGTGGGTCCACTTTAATGGGGGAGGGAAACACAGAAGGGCAGAGGTACTTGCGGGACACACGAGGAAAGGCAAAACGAGAGGGGGAGCCTCGTGTGGCCCTGCCTTTTAACAGGGAGCGCAAGGGTGTCTGGGAAGGATGTCCCATACCTGCGCACAGGTAACCATAGTCCAGGAGGAGTCTGGGAGTTGTAGTTTTTCAAAAGAACAACAAAAGTAACCTTGGATTTGAAATTCACTGAAAATAAAAAAAACACATAATTTATCATTTCCAATCTCATTTTTGCTGAACTACAAACTGGCCATGATAACAGTGCCCTTACAGATAATTAAACTCCAAATGGATTGTCAAGAAATCTAAGAAGCATAGAGAAGGAGAATAAATAATATTGTTAATAATTTATTTGACCCATATAGTCATTCTGTCATAAAGAAGAAAAACAAGATTTGTTTTTCTTTTTTCCATATTAGGCACTGGACTTACTTCCCTACAGCCTAGTGGAGTTAATTAGTCTTACATCACCCTTTCTCTGTTCCTTGGATGACTCTATATTTTTTACCTTACCTTGTAAAATTTTGTTTGCATGCTTGTTTTTTTTTTGTTCTAGACTCCGAGCTTTTGGAGAACAGGGCAGATATTGTTAACATGGCATTTCCAATGACTAATGCCCTGCTGGGACATATTTTGATTGTTAATTTAATGTGCCGACTTGCCTCGGCAATGGGGTATGCAGCAATTAGCCCAAGTCATTATTCAGGGTGTGTCTGTGCAGATGTTTGGAAATGAGATTGAAACCAGTATCTAGTCTCCAGCTCGGTCATCACAAACCTTGAGATTTCCTAGCCTCCATGATAGTATGAACCAATTCATTTTCTATGATTTTATTTTTAAGTTTTCTTTATATGTCTGTGTGTGTGTGTGTGTGTGTGTGTGTGTGTGTGTGTGTGTGTGTGTGTGTGAGTTTGCTAGATGAGTGCTGGGCCTCAGAGGCCTTGAAGAGGGTTTGGGAGGCACCTATGGAACTGGAGTTGTTAGGGTTTCTGTAGAAGGAATAGGACCTCGGCAGGTTGGAGGTGGGGCAAGGAATGCTGTAGAAACAACACCATGCAACAGAGGGCACACAAGAGATTTATTGAGGGAGAGAAGCCACACAAGGTAGCCTCTGAGTAGGGACAAAAGAAAGACACAGAAAGACAGACAGACAGACAGACAGAGAGCATCTTATATGGTGGGGGCTTTGTGTCGCATTTGGCATCTGATGATAATGAGGCTGTGGGCACTGAGTGGCTGAAGGTGGGTTGTGGGCAGGGGCTGCGGGAGACCTGATTCCTAACAGGAGTTATAGGCAGATGTGAGCTGTCCAGTATGGCTGCTGGGAAAGGAACTTGGGATCTCTGTAATAGCATCTGCTCTTGACTTCTGAACCATCTTTCTACCTCCTAAACCAATAGTTTATAGCAAAGTTCTATATATAAAACATTGACTGGTATCTTATAAAACTGGGTTAACTTAACTGATTTTTCCAAATAGAAAACCACCATAAGAACTCTATATTAAAAAAAAAGATTGATTTGTTTATTATGCATAAATGTGCTGCTGTTTTTATATGTGTACGTGTCAGAAGAGGACACCAGGTCTCATTACAGATGGTTGTGAGCCACCATGTGGTTGCTGGGAATTGAACTCAGGCCCTCTGGAAGAGCAGCCAATACTCTTAACCTCTGAGCCAACAATTTTGCCTTGGTCATTTTGTCCTCTGAAATACAAAAGATTTTTGACATTTCAAATTTCCCCAGATGAAAGCCATCTCAGAAATAAAAAAAAGAAAAAAAAACCCAAAAAAATGCCATCTCAGATTCTGTTATTGAATATACTTAAATGATCAAAATTTTCACATAATTACATATTATCTAGGTGAAAATACTCTCTTATTTGTCTTTTTCAACACTCTGCTATACCTGGCTGGGTTGGAACTCTCCACTCTCTCACCTTGGTCTTCCCAAACAAGCAATCCAGTCATGCCCACCATGCCCAGCTTTTAAACATTTGCTTAGGAAGAATCAATTTAAGGTTTTAAAATAAACTTCTGTCTTTGATTCTGAAATCAACTTCTAATGAAGAAATACAGATCTGGATTCAACTGGGGTTCGGGGAGAAACAAAAATGTCAAAATTCCTTTCTGGATATGAAACAGTTGTTTTAAATGTTCCATGATTTCAGAGTATGTGACTAAGACACAAATTTTCTTAAAATATACAAGATTTGAAGAATTAAGGGAAACCTGGCTTGGGTTTGATTGATTGACAGCATTTTGCAACCCAGTGCCCATCCTCTTCCCCATGTGTCTTCCTCAAAGCTTCTCTCTTGCAAAACCTTCCCCTCATGACTTCAGCATCCAGGAAAGCCATGTCAGGAAAGAAAAAGGAGTTGAAAAGCCAGTCCTGAGATGCATTGTTCCTGACACTAGCAAGCCATGTAGATCCCAGTGTACCACTCTAGTATTTGTTTTTTTACAATCTCATTCTCCAAAACAATATAAGGCTACTTACAAATGATCTTCAAATCACATTTTGAAATATTAAACCACTGATATGTGGGTCTTCCTTGCTAAGCATGATTTTAGTTCTGGACTAAAGAATAATGTGGCTGAGCAAGATGGCTCTGCTTGGAAAGGTGTTTGCCTCAAAGCCCAGTGACCTGAGTTCAACCCCCAGAACTCACAGGCTAGAAGGAGAGAACTCACTCCAAAAGTTGTCTTTAATTCCACACGTAAAGAATTATGTGATCGTTTATTTTTGATAGTGTTAAATAAAACTTTTATGGTGTCTCTGTAAATGTATATTTACATTTCTAGGACAGAATAAATATACAAATATAGTTATTAATGTCCCAGGAAAGTCAAGGAATATATCTTAAAACAGACTTCCCAGAGATGGTTCTGTTTTCATGAGAGCTGTGAGCTCGCATATCGACTCACCTGGTCTTAAGTTCCAAGGCAAGATCCACACAGCAAGTCTTGAATAAACACTTGTACTCACTGCTTTTATGTATTTATGTTGGACATTGTTCTTAATAAATCAGTGATTGTTGAATTTGAGGCAGGCGTTTGAGTACTACAGTGTTATTTTTTATTGTTTTTATTATTATTATTTAGTCATATGTCCATGTGAATGTATATGCATAAAGTACATTCAGGTCCCTTTAAAGGTCAGAAGTGGAAAATGGAATTCCTTAGAGCTGGAGCTACAGACATTTATGAGCTACTGGACATGGGTTCTAGAATCCCAACATAAGCCCTCATTCTAGAACAGCAAGTACTGTTCAATACTAATCCACTTCCAGCCTGAGCTGAGTATCTTGTAAGAGCTCTGTAATTAGTAAAAAATGAAGTGTTGTCACTAGTCAGCAGTAAGCTGGTGAAAGGGCACAAGGAAGCAACTACAGTGGATGCCAGGGTGTACATGGCCAGGCACGCTCACCATCACACAGACTGCAGAGGGTCCAAGGGTGCACATGGCCAAGTACACTCACCACCAGACAGACCACTATGGTCTGCTCTCTGCACAGACATCTGTCAGTAGCTGAGTCAATAACTGAAGCTCCCAAAGCTGCTTCCCCAATGAAAATAATGGGCATTAATAGGCTGTTTGTTTGACAATCTCTACAATGTTTGTCATATATCAACTAACATAGTCAAATAAGTCTTTGCTCTTAAAATTTGTTTCCATTGGAGTGAACAGAATGTTTCCTTTCTGACTACCTGAGCAGTGTTGTATGGGCATGGTGGCATTTCATCGGAGACCTGAGTCCTGGTTATTTGGTAGAGGTAAAATCCTGTAACTAACTGCCAGTCCCCCATTGCTTCTTTTCTCACTGTTGTCTACCAAAAATATTTCAAACACTGTGTTCAGATCAGCTGCAACCTGTGTCCATTGGTAGTCAATGAACAAAATCACTGAATCTGATAAAATAACACAAGACAGATAGAGACGTGAAGACAGCCAAGATTGAGAAAGCCTGGAGGAAGAGAAATCCATAAAGAGATCAAAGGCAAGCTGAGTATGCAGAATCTATGAGCAGTAGGTTAAGGGGAAGGAGGAGGAAGGAACCAGATTCAAAACAAAGATTTAAAAGTTTCAAGGAAAGGGAGAGAAGCAGTTTCAAATGCTTCAGAAAACTCATGAAACCGGGACTCTCTACTTGAAATGTTGGTTTTAGCTCTTAGTCCTTGATTGATAGACTCCACAGGAGCTGGCTACAATAAAAGGCAAGTGCAAGGGGTAGCAGGGTCGGGTTTCAATGTGCTGCAGGCTGAGTGCCTTTAGGAGTTAATGGATGACTGTGACTTAAATTTGGCTGTGTAGCAGAGGAGGAAAAAGGAAGACAAAAGAGCTCACAGAAGCAGCTGCTGTTTGTGCTTTTGTTTTCCTACTGTACGGTCTTGTTTACATGCTGAAAGGGTGTTTGAGAAAGATGGTGATACGTGGAGCAAGACCTGGAGGCAGAAAGCAAATGCCAACTGAGAATAAGAATGGAGATACGGGTGAGATGAGGTAGGAGTCGTGTCCTGAGTTTGCCAGGACGAGTTCAGGAGAGGTGTGTGGAGGTGGCAGGACAGGGGCAAGCATTCCACAGTAAATGGTGGAGGCAGAAAGGAAGACTCAGAATAAACTGTCTGAGGGTTTGGAGGTAAGAAAGCATTTCTTTGTAAAGTTAGAATACTTGCTACCTCCTTTTGATGCACTGCAGTTCCTGGCTTTGAAAAGGATGAGAAATGAGCACAGTGGATTACTCACTTTTGATTACGATCTCAAGGAGACAATTCACAATATTTACTCTCTCATATGTCTTCCTTTGGATTTCCTGGGCTTTTTGTTCCCACAAAAGGCAGTTATTAGCACGTTCTTTGCTATATATACCTTTGTAAAAGACAGAAAGTGAGATACTCGAAAACTTAAAGGTCATAGCAGAGGCAATGCTAACTTTAAACATTACCAGGAGATAGTTGTATTTCTTTTCTCCTTTCCATCTTTAAATCATTGTTTTTCATAAGTTTTTGTTTGTTTTGTTTTTTAGGTTTAAAGGTTTATTTCTGTAAGATAAATTGTACAGGAAAACTTTGTACTTAATCAAAAAGTAATTTCTATGGACTACATAAAATTGTAACTTCTTTTTATCTTAGATCTAAAGAGAACAATAACCACACAAAACCTTTTTACTTAACAGTTATCAGAAAACGATGCAGTGCTTTTTTATAAAGCTGATCTGTGTACGAAGCTTTCTGGAAGTTATCTTAAGATTTTTATCAATGCCTAACACCTAACAGAAGATTTTATATCTGGATCACTTATATGATATGCAAGACACCAAAGGGAAAAGACTTAAAATTTTTGACTATGTTCTTCATCGACACTGTATTCAAAGCTGTTGCACTGGTGTGTCTCCAAGGAGAGGCACTGTGTCCTTAGGTGGCGCTCAGCATCCTGTTTACAGCCCTCATCCTTGTAAACCTGGAAGCCAGTACTTCCCACATCACAGCGGCAGGCTCCCGTGAGTGGATAACATCCTGTGTAAAAAGCATTGAGTTTCTAACATCATAACACCGTGTTCTGTGAACTCGTGGGAGAATTTTCTCACCGGAGCTTAAACAATTGACCATCACACCTTTTTGAAGTTCAGAAGAGTCCCTTTGGATTTCAAAGATTTCTCACTACAGGAACAAACCAGGCTAGAATTTTCACACAGCCGTTCGAGTGCGCATTGTTAGATGTGGACGAACACGTTTGTTGTAAATCAGCATTTTTGTTTTTTTAATAACCTTAGCTGGAGGACAGAGGTGAGAGTTCAGAGGATCTAATTTGATTGTTCTTCATTTCATCACATCAAGCAAAGAAACCCTATGTTCATCTAGGGTGAGAACAAGAAAATGCATAAACAGAAATGTCCTTGAAAATATTAGGCAAATTTTGTAATATACCTTCTCAAATAACTTTGCTCTATGCTGAATATCCTCGGATTCTCTTCCCTCACCCCACTATTAAGACAAGCAGTACCAACGCCATGATTTAACAGATAGAGCAAATCTTTAATTCTTTCAATATGTTTTAGATTATTTACAGAGAAGTTCATGCTCCTAAAACCAAGAAATGTAATGAGATCATGACTCCGATAGCAAATGCTTCTTTACTTACACACTTCTTCCTCAGTCTATGCAAACTCCAGTGGCAGCTTGCTCCCCTGACTGCTGGGTCCTGGGGACAAGAAACCACAGACCTGCAAGGAGAGGAAGTCGGTCATAGTGGCTCTAAAATTAAAGTACCTATTCCTGCCTTACAGTTTATCAGATGCTTGGGCCGGATGCTGATTGTTTTAAAGCTCTGTCTAAACATAGTGCGTTCCCTAAAGGAATGCTAACAACCAAACACCAGCTTCTAATGACAGCATCCTAAATTTTATTAACATAGAAAGGCAAATGAGTAAACAGACCCAGCGCTCACCAGAGTATGTATTTCCTAGGAGAGCTAAGGCCCTAGAAGAATATGATTTATGTTTTTCACTGCGGGTTATTAATGACTAGCCATGACAGAGATTTAACTTAATGCTAAATTCTGGAACGTGAGGAACAATGTCCTTCCAACTGTGGATATGAAAGTAACTGTTCCCCTACCCTGTGATAAAGATTAGGTATCGCAAATAAAAGCTCACAAACTACGGCATATACATTTTAGAATTAGTCTGCCATTCCTTCAAAGTCTGCCCCGTCGCCTCTTAAACATATTTGTGGTTTGGTTTCTCAGGGAAGACCAGTTTTCAGAGATGGAAACTTGTCTCGACCACGAAGTTTATTTTTTTCAAGGTTGTTTTCTGCTGTTAGTTGAAAAGGAATTCACTTTTCTAGACTGGAGATTTTGCCTTTGGGGTTGCGACAACCTTACTCCTTTCCCCGCTCTCGGGCTCTTCCTGAATGAAGAATAATGATGTGACTGACATTTATTCTCAGCACATGACCAAAGCTTCTTTTGAAAAGAACCTCAAAATAACACAGGAAATACTGAAGAGCTAATAGCACAGACTCCGATGGCTAAGTTAGACTTAGAGAGAAAAGAAAAAATAAGTGGATCAGTGTGTATGAGGAAGCACTTGAGATATTTTTTAATGAGGTATAAAATAGTCTGTCTACCAGGTAAATGCAGCGTTCTGAAACACGTTTTGGTAAACGAGAGGAGCTAAAAACATGTCGATCAGGAAGGCGTGGTGTAGCGCCATGGCTACGTCTTGAGGAAATGGGCTCTCACAGCATTGTGCAATGGCAGCTGAGTCACAGAGGAAATTATGAGCCTGAATCCTGTTAAGACGCCACTGGTTCCAATAAATACTCCGCTCTTCTTCCATCTCTTCCAGCACATCTGCGTGGTCTTCTTAGTTGCAGGGTCATCCAGCTGCCCATGAGTAACCACTGCTAATCTTTCCTGTTGTTAAGGTTTAGCTTTGACTTAATTAATAATCCATGTAGAATCCCGGCCTTTCATTCACTCTGGCTTGGTCCAAGACCTGATAAGACACTGATCACACAACCTATAACTTCAGGATGTTGCCTTCCCTTTGATAAGCCTGGCTGCCATTATTTCTAGCTGCAGGTAGCTGGAAGCTTCACAGTAGGCAGAAGACCACAAAAGTGCTAAATGGTTTTTGTGTGTGACTTTTTATGTACTGAGAACAGTTGGGAAGGCACATAGAAATGACATCAGATGTAGAAACCAAATGTTTTTAAACAGAGACAGATCAGTGGACCCAGAGCTCCCTGGGTGTTATGGCAAGGGTTAAACATTGTTGATGGCTGTGCAGTCTTGTAAAGAATGTCAGTTAAGACTTGGTTAAGTCTTTGTCTATAAACACCTTGTGCTGGTTCTCCACAAACAGCTAAAACTGTTGGGAGTCGGTTGTCCTATAGAGCATCCCTAATGCCTGACATCCTTGAGTGGAGAGCTGCCCAGAATGAATGGCACCTGCAGCTGAGTAAAACTATGGCTGTTGAGGGCAGGCTCCTGCGTAAGAGTCCACAGCCTGTATCGGCAATGCAAACTTCCCCTGGAAGCGAGACAAGTTCCAGTGAACTTTAGATGACCTGGCCTATAGCGTCCCTAGAGAGCCCCATGTCTGACTGATATGACCTTTCAGAGGCTGTCATCAATCAGGCCCGAGGAAAGAAGAACACAGCCCCTACTCAGCAAAAAGCTCTGACTGACAGATAGGAGGGGTAAACCTATACTCGGCTGCCATTGATCTTGATGAAAAAAGGAAATTCTGTGCTGATTGGTATAAATTAGATCCACCCAGTTTGTAAACTACACCTGTGGCTTGTTTGTTTGTTTGTTTGTTTTGTAGAAAAAGGAAATTCTGTGCTGATTGGTATAAATTAGATCCACCCAGTTTGTAAACTACACCTGTGGCTTGCAGTCCTTTCTGGCTGCACACCACCCTATTTCAGCTTAAGTTGGTCAAGACAAGCACTTGCTCTTACAGCATTAGGCCCACTAAAAGCTGCTTCCCAGTCTTTTCTTGCCTACATTGGGTTTTATAATGATTAGAGCTGGCAGAGCTCAGAATACTTATGCAGCAGCCATAACAAAGTGGTGAAAATGACAAGGACTGCCATGGCATTGATGGAAGCAACAGGAGCATCCAAGTGAATAATGACATCCAAAGGGCAACCAAGTGCAAAGGCCACAGGAAGCTTAACTGAAAAGGCCAAGAAGCTGTGAGGAGCCAAAGATGAGTGGCTGAAGGTCCCAGTCACTGAACGACGCTCCAGGGAGCTGTAAGAGCTGAAGGACGCAGGATCCTGATACTCACAGTGCAGGATGTGACACTACCCATTGTTAGAGGCTGAGCCATGACACCAAGGCTTGGAGCTAGAACTCGGTGGCCCTGATTGATGCTCCTGCCAAGAGCTGAGTTCTGCCTAACTGCTAAGTGCTGAGCCACAGAAAAAAATCAAAACCCAGAGCAATAAGCCTCCTATCTGAGCAGCTAGACATGCGCCTCTGGCTTCAACACAAGGCTTTGATTGGCAGGACTTGGAGCTTTGAGCCTCAGACACCATCCACCCAACTCACCGGCTTTTGAATCTTCAGAACTGGACCATGGACAGACAATATTAGAGATATACGTTGCCTTCTCTCCAAGCAGAGCAGAAGGACCCATCCATTTGCTTGATACTAAAGCCAATGTTCTCAACTGAGAATGGAAGTTTGGACTCCTAGTCATTAAAAAAAAAACAAGAATAAAATAACCTAGAAGGGATAAATATAGTTTTAAGACTCTTTGAAAATGCCTGTGACCTAAATTGTAAGATCGTGTCCAAAAACTGCTGGGTTTTGTTTTGGTTTTATTTAGTTTCTGTTTGGCTGTTGGTTTGAGTCAGGTTTCCTGTATCCCTGCTGGTTGAAAACTCCCTTTACAGTGCAGGATGACCTTGAACTGTTGAACCTCCCGCCTGTAAGGGTTGGGGCCACATCTGGACCACTTCACCTACTTTTTTGCAGTACTGGCAACACCCTGAGAACCAGGCTTTATCCCTACCCAAGAAAGTCTGTGTGTGTGTGTGTGTGTGTGTGTGTGTGTGTGTGTGTGTTCAACATGTACAAATGCATGTGTGTATGATGTTGGGATGGGGGACATGTTTATCTGCATGTGCATGAGGCTAGAGGATAATCCCAGATGCCATTCTCAAGAACCCTGTTTTGCCTTTGAGACAGGGCTTCACACAGACCTAGCTTTTACCATTTAGTCTAGACCAGACAGCCTGTGAGCCTCTGGAATGGTTCCTGTCTCCACCTCCCCAGTACTGCTATTACCATTACAGACAACTATGCCCCAGACTAGTACATTGGTCCTAGGGATTGGATTCAGGTCTTCAAGCAACTGAGGCAAATACTTTACCAACTGAACTACCTCCAGCCCCATTTTTCTTAATCAACTCTATTTGAGATAGCGCTCTAATACTGAATAGAACAACTCATAAATGTTTTTGAAGTCCTTATTGAAGTCTTGGATTCATCAGTGGCAAAGTTGTCCTTAGGAGATTGCCAGAGTGAGCGATGGATTCCTGTCTAGGCTACCACATCAGCTCCTCGAGCACTTACTAAGCACATGCTGCCCTAGCGCCTTGGAAATTGGTACAGAGCAAGCATGATGGTTTACTTCATTTGTGCTATCCCTGAGCTCATGTGTTGAAGTTTGGTCTGCAGGGAAGCAACGCTCAGAATTGGGGATTTGGGAGGCAACTGAATCATGAATGAGTTAATGAATGGATTCCTAGTTCAATAGGCTATTATTTATTGATTGGTGGTCAAAACTTAAGGAAGTCAGACCTTACTTGTAGGAAGGAGGTCACTGGGGACATACCTTTTAAAGATTTATTTTGTCCTTGGTCCTTCCTAGTCCTTATTCTTTTTGTCTCCTTCCATCTTCCTCTTCTTCTGTCCCTTACCCATCAGAAGGTGATGGCCCCAAGGCAATCCTAATACCAGGCATTATTACAAAACGTTCATCCTACGAAATAATGTTTCCTGGTAATTTGTCATAGCAACAGAAGCCGACTAACACAAAAAGAAAAAGACGCTGCCCTGTCTTTGAGGGGTCTCTGAAATCTGTGGCACAAAATAGGTTTTCATTGCCTCCTCCTGCCCACAAAAATCAAGAAATGTGGAATTCTCATTGTATCACATCATCCAGATCTGTCTGGTCCTCTGCAAACATCTTTCAAGGCCTTAGGTCATAGATCCTTAATGCTAATAAGCTTATTTACTATTCTTCCTTCTTCTAGTATCTTTCAACTCACCTAAATTCTTCATCTAAGCTCTTTTTCTTTTTAATTACCTTTATTTATTTCTGTATGTGTATATTCTGACAGTCTTTTATGGGAGCATGAAGGTCAGAGGATAACCTTGGGAGCCTTTTCTCTCTTCTTTCAGCAATGAAATTTCCAAGGATGGAACTCAGATAATGAATCGGGGTTGGTGGCAAACTCCTTTATCCCCTGAGCCAATTGTCAACCATAGTTTTGTCTTCTTAGCAAATTTCCAATTCTCCATAGTCTGAAGTTTTTTCTTCCTATATACTTTATGGTATTAGAGACCATTCTTTAGAAACTGTGCTCTCAGCATTTGAAAGAATGTCTAAATCTACATATTTAAAGTTTTCTTTCGTTCAAGTTCATGATTTTCCATATAGTTATCACAGTTATAAAATTATATTTTATATTTTTCCTTTTGAGATAGGGCCTCAGATTTGTAATCTAGGCTTGCCTTGAACTGACAAGTCTTCTTTTCTAAGTGCCAAGGGCCAGGAGTACATATACCACCGAACATTCCTTGCTTAAATCATTTTTGCTCATGTCTACTTAACACTTGAATACACAGTACAGTGGATGAAGACTTTTCAGCTCTTTAGTAATGAAAACAATATGAAATTTACAGCAAAGTTTAATCACTGTCCAATGCCATTTTCGAGCCTTTACTACTGAAGTCAATAACTATTAACACATCGCCTTCGCTTGCTGTGTCTATCAAATGTAGCTGTATGAAATAAGTAAAATTTTTCTGAAATAAGTACAAAACTTCCTTCTTATTCTGTGTACTTACATAATGAATATAATGAGTTGGTTGAAGTCAAAAAACCATATGTGATTTTCTTTTCTTTCTATGTTTTTGATTTTCTATGTTGCTATGGGGTTTGTTTGTTTGTTTGTTTGTTTGTTTGTTTGTTTTGTAGACAGAGTTTCTCTATCTCTGGCTGTTCACAAACTTGCTATGGAGACCAGGCTGGCCTCCAGCTCATAGAGATAGATGGACCTGCTTCTGCCTTCCAAGCGCTGGGATTGAAGGGTTGAGCCACCACACAGGGTTGCTTCCATAAGCGGTTTTAAAGGCTACTTTGAATATTTTCCTCCTGTTTCTTCCACAGACTGTGTACTCCAAGAAAAAATTCATAAATCATTTAATAGACTTTTCTGTCTTTTGTGAGTACTTCATGGTGTCTGTTGATATGAATGTAAGAAAAGAATCAATATATTAATTATAATATATAATTCTAAGAGTCGATGATATATATAACCAAGGCACAATCTGAAAAGAAATAATTCATAGGGGGAGAAAAAGCAGATAATTTTTTGGGAAAGTTTAGACCCATGTCTTGAAGGAAATTATGTCACTCAGTATGGCACAGAGGAAATCTTTGTTTCCACAGATGCAGCAATCTTTTCTGACCTTAGGCATTCTAAAACAGAAAGTCAATACTCTGAAGAGCAAGCAGTAAGAAGGCTGGTTTCTGTGCTCCCTTTTGAAGATAAACCACTCAAGACCAAATCATGAGATGCAGACATAATTAACATAGTCACGGACAAGGCAAGGCTACATTTTCAAAATACAGTGAATGAAGACTGAAGAGTAGAATCTGAAGATAAAATACACTCTAAATGTTGGTTTCTTTCCTTATTTGATTTTCTTTCACACTCTACAGGTAACCTAGATGCTTTTACTAATACTGTAGACTCAGACTTGAGTGAAAGCAGAATACTAATGATTGAACTAAGGTGGACAATTGTTTAATTATCCATAGTGTGGAACATTTTAAGATGTGCTACATTTGTTTATGTTGTGGAACATTTATTTTAATGATTCAAAGATGTGTTGCATTCTTTTATGTTGTATTTGTTTAACTCTGTGAAGCATGCTACAAATACCTGATTGATCTAATAAAGAGCTGAACAGCCAATAGCAAGGCCAGAGAAAGGGCAGGTGGAGCTGGCAGGCAAAGAGGATAAATAGGGGGAGAAACATGGGAAAAGAAGGAGAAGAAGCAAGAAAAAGAGGAGGACATCGGGGCCCAGCCAACCAGCTCCACAGCAAGTCATAGAGTAAGAAGTAAAGAAAGATATACAGAATAGAAAAAGATAAGAGTCCAGAGGCAAAAGATAGACGGTATAATTTATATATAAGTCAAGAAAAGATGGCTAGAAAGAAGCCAAGCTAATGCCAGACATTCATTAGTAATAACAAGACTCCATATGTGTTTATTTGGGAGCTGGGTGGTAGGTCGCCAAAAGAGCAAAGAGTAAAAACAGCCACAACAAATCCACTCACTCAGTTTTACTAATTTTCTCTTTTGCAGTGCTGCAGAGGGAACCCAAGGCTGTGCACAAGACAGGGAGGTCCTCTACCACTGCACTACAGCCCAGCTGGTAACCTGTGTCACAGGTGCCATGTTCGATTTCCTCTTCTTTGTTGAGGATTCAACTGTAAAACTTGAACATGCTGGGTGAGCACCTTACTTTGAATCCCAGTCTGCACTTATAACTTTTTTGGGATATCTCATTTGCTTTTTTTTTTTCAATTTGCTATGGGATAATTAGTGCTTCCAACTTAAAATTCTGAGTTTTCAAACATTTCTTACTATGAAACATCAGACATGCATTTTTATGTAAAATATGAAATCTATGAGTTTGACTTCTCACAGTTGCTATCAGTTGATACCAGTATGATTAGTACCTAGACAATAATGTCCCTTGACACAAAATACTGACCTCACCTATTTTATACAGTGTCTGATATATGTGTTTGTGTTGGTTTTCTTAAATAATTTGTGTTTCAGGTGATTTTCATATTGTTTTTTTAGCCAATATAACTTTTTAGTATGTTCTAGTAGATTACAAAACTAGTAACAATCCCCATGCACAATAAATAATTCTGTATTCCCCTATTTTTTAAAGTTTATATATGTTATATTATCTATAGTATATACAAACATATAAGCTATATGTATATCTACTTATGTAAACATCTATAATGGCTTCCTTCCTTTGTCCTAATGTGTGTGTGTGTAAATTTCAGAAATACCATGTTTAGCTTCAATTCCTATGTCTATTGTAATTTTATTTTTATTTTTATAGCTTTAATTAAAATATAATTACATCACTTTGCCCCTTTACTATCCTCCCTCTGACCCCTTCCATGTCATTTTCCTCCTTCCTTCATGTCCCTCCCATCACTCTTAAATTAATAGCTTCTTCTCGAATTATTATTGTTACATATGTGTCTGCACAAATATATAAATACAACCTGCTGCATCTGTTTTTGTTGTTTGTGCATATCCAATTTCAGAACTGATCATTTTGTATTGGACAATCATTTAGGCAGCTGATTCCAGGAAGAGGTTCCCTCTCCCTCTCTCTGCAGATGTCAGTTGTCTGTGGTCTCTAGGTCTCTATCCAGGGATGTAAAGCCCCAGGGATCCCCTTCCTCATTAGCATGTCTATTGATGTTGGCACTGTTC
>NC_022034.1:34500255-34514388 GCF_000317375.1 Microtus ochrogaster | reverse complement strand
TATGTTTTTCCTTGGGTTCATCTTCTTACTTAGCTTCTTTAGGTTCACCAATTGTAGACATCCCTGTTTTTTTATTGTAGTCTTAGTAAATTCATGGACTATACCTTAGTAAAAAGTGATATGTTTGATGTTCTGTTTAACTGACTAAGTATATGTTTTTATACTTGCTAATGGATTTTGAGAGCTCATCAAATAGTGATACTAATTTTTCTTGATATAGATCTTGCACATAAAAAACATTGCCTAAATTGAGAATTGAACAAAACAGTCCTAAGATTGTCTCTCTCTCTTTTTTTTTTCTTTCTTCATTTCAAACTATTTCATATAGTTCTTATTTGGAGTATGTTTGCTTTGTTGCTTGAAGCAGTCTACTTTGTTTTGCCTATTTTTTTCTCAAAAAAAAGTTCTCTTTTACACTTTTTGTGGGATTACATCATAGCTTCGCTGGTCTATGATGGCATCCCTCCTTTGCCCTGATGAGCTCATGTCTTACTGTGATGGTTTCTTCCCTGACCCCTTTGTTTAAGTCAGTCACACCTCTGCGTCACTTTCAAACCAGTACACACTTAACAGGAAGCATATTTTACCTTATATCTTAATATTTCCACTAGCCAGGGGCTATATCACACTTCTCTAACTTCTCTAGCATACTGCTTATAAAATAAAGAAACCAAGAAAGGTTTAATAAATTAATCAGTAAAATATAATGACTTCAGTGAGCATATGCAATGCCTGCCTTTTCAATACAGTATTTTAAGCTATACCTAGAATATTTATATAACTAAGACTCCAGTGAGATGGAGACAACAGACAGTGGAAATAATTGCTCACAGAGAAGAAATTCTCCAGGTTATGGATCAGGTATTTACCATTATATCTTCTTACTTTTGAAAAAGTGGAAATGAATTTATTATTGCTTTTCACAGAAAAGATGTCCATCCGTGGACTGGCTCCTTTTAAATGGTCTGAATTATACCATTCTATTTCTTACTGAAGTGTTTGTAATTATATACTCTCTTTGGGCCAATTTTCTGTAAAGAATATATTTTTTCCACAGATGAAACAGACCTGGCCACCACCCACATAATGAGATTTTAGAGACCTCATAAAAACCACACTGTTTTTGGTATTCCTTCTTTATTCAGCTCACTGAAGTCCCTAAGTGCAGTTCAAGATACATTCCTTAGACTAAAGATGACTTTTAGTTCTTAAAATGGAAAGCTTTGAAAGAAATAGCAGACATTAGCACATAATCAAGAATAAGTAGATCATCTAGTTTATACAAATGCTTTGAAGATTGAAGTTATTGGACATTTTTTTCTGGAGTCTCTGATTAGATAAACCTTAAGAAAGAAAATATAGCAGGAAATTGAGGGAGAATGGGGAAGGGAAAGGCAAGGGAATGTACACACACCCTTCCCTACAGACTTTCTCTTAGCTATCCTCAGTGTTAGCCTTATAGGCCACATGCTCTAATAAAGTCCAAGCATACCGCTAAATATTCAAACACCAATACAGCACCTTATGTATTCAAATTAAGAAATACTACTAACTGCCTACTGCGTGCCAGGTACTGTTTCTGGATCTTGAGTTATGTCAGTGAACAAGTGAGTTTTTTTTTTTTTAATCTCTATCTTGTTCAAGCTTACCATCTAAGCAATTTAATGGAAAAGCCAAATAATTTTAAAAAATCAATTATAAAGGCTCATGTTTGTTTTGTTACTTGAGGTTGCTTTGGTTTAAAAAAAAAAGAGCAGTTTTAAATGGAGCATGCTAAAATAATTTTATTTTTATCTTATTTTTCCCAGGACAGCACTCATGCTACAACTTGCAGTTTTAAATGAGATGCTCTCCAAGCATCATTGAGTAGGTACATGTGAATACAAGGTTAAGTATTCTTGTGAAATGAAAACCCAGCACAAAAGCAGTGGGATGGGGAATTCTTGGAATGTTGAAGACACACGGGAATATGACTGTGAAGACTGAGCAAAGGAGAGCAGAGAAAGGGACTATATCCAAGAGACTCTGGGGGTGAGAAGAAGGGCATAGCTGAAGCTGTTATTGTAAGATAGGAAGTCAGTGTAAAGCTTTAAGCAATGGTAAGCATGACCCAATTGATGTCATTCTGACTATTAACACTGGATCATGCCTACAATTTTAATCATTGGGAGGCTAAGGTAGAAATATCACTATGGATTCAAGTCCAGCTAGAACTACAGTAGGTTCCTGATCAGTCTGGACAAGAGTGAGACCCTGCTTCAAAACCTAAGTAAACAAACAAAACCAAAACAAAACAAACAAACAAACAAAAAAAGACCAAAAGTTAGTGGAGATGTGTAACATGAAGGGCCAGGCCTGCTTGTTTGGGTTTCTGTCCTGTTAGGTACCCCCAGCTGTTTAGCCCCAAAGAAAATCACACCTAGGTCTCCATAAATTGTAAGCTGATTGGCCCATTAGCTCTAGCCTCTCACTGGCTCACTCTCACATCTTGATTAACCCATTTTTCTGATCTATGTTAGCCATGTGGCTCAGTACCTTGTTTCAGTGGGGCAGATCACATCCTGCTGCTTCAGTGGTCTGGGCAGGAGTGGGAGAAATAAACTTCCTCCTTCCCAGAATTCTCCTGTTCTCATTGCATCATTTCTACTTCCTGTCTGGTTTTCCCTCCTATATTTCCTGCCTGGCCAATCAGCGTTCATTTATAACATGATTGGCAGAATACAGACAATTCTTCTGCACCAGAGACGGACAGTTTAATATTTGTTACAACAAGCAGCGGGAACTAAGCTGGATCCCCAGAACCCACTTAAAAATTCAGGCAAAGTCAGTCTTGATGGTGCATGCTCACCACCCCATTACTGGGGAGGCAGATACAGGAAGATTCCTGGAGTTCACTACCTGGCCAGCCTAGACAAATCAACAAGTCCCAGTGAGAGACCTTCACTCAAAAGAAAAAGTATGGTACTTTTTATATACAACTCCTGAGGAACAGCCCACAAGGTTGATTCTGGTCTTGTCTCCATCCTACCACAAGTGCATCCACATGTGCATACCAACAGACAGACAATAACTTTACACAGAAAAAAACATGCCCCATTCACCTGTATTCCCAGTACTCATAGGCAGAAAGGTCATAAGTTTGTGGCCAGCCTAGCCTATGTAATGAAACCATATTACAACAAACAAACAAACAAACCGAAACAGCCAGATGTGGTGGTGTAAGCCTATACTGAAAGTTCATGCACGAGGTTAAGACAAAAGGATTACTGCAAGTTTGAGGCCACCCTGGAGTACCTAGAAAAGATGAGGCTGTCTACTGCTACACAGGGAGACATGTCTTAAACAAAAAGAGTAAGTCCTAGCAAAGCCACAGCAGCAGGGGGTGACAAATCAGGAAACTATCTGCCAATCCGAGGGAGGGGACTGACTTTCAGGCAAGAGTAAGGCAACAGGAAGAGATAAGGAACAATCAGGGAGCCAGGAGAAATGCCAAGGGAGTGTGATACCTTTGAACCCCCCAAAAATTAAATACCTAAGGAAGAAGTCAGCTCTGTGTCAAATGCTGCTGGTATTTCCAGTAAGATGGAGTTTAGCAGCATGAGCATTATCAGTGAGCTCAGCTTCACTGCAGAGAATTATGGGAGTCAATGTGGGACTTTTGCTGAGGAGATGTGAACAGACATCTGTTCACCCCAGACTAGGTACAGATGATTTCATCCGAGCCGAGCCTAGTGAATCAGTGGTGCAGGCAGACTTTTCCTGTCCCACCAGTTGCTCCCAAATTACCATACAGAAAATTAATTGTAAATACCCAGCCTATAGCTCAAACTTGCTACTAATGCTTACATTTAAATTAGCCTGTGTTTCTTATCTACCCTCTGCCATGTGGCCCATGGCTTGCTACCTCATTTTCTGTATGTCCTGTTTCCTCTGCATCTGCTGGCATCTCCTCTCACTCTGCCCTTCTTCCCATCATTTTCAGTTTGCCTTTCCCACCTAACTTTATCCTGTTCAGTTATTGCCAATCAGCTTCTTTATTAAACCAATCACAACACCACATCTTCACAGAGCACACAAGGATTAATTTTTAGCAAGTGGTTTTGTTGGGAATTTGTAGATGAGTCTAAGTAAGGGGTTACCTACAGAAGCATGGCCTTAAGTGCTGCATCATGAGAAAGTCCGCCCCCAGCACGGGTAACAACTCCTGAAAGCCTTACCCCTGAAATGACTTGCAGAACTTGCAGGCAGCAGAGCAGGTGGGAGAGTCGTCTCTTTGTCAGTTTTAACTGCTCATGGAAACCTGGGTGGCGCCTGGTGAATATTTTTAAATTTCAGGAGCTTCCTGATCTTCATAGGATTCTCTTATTTTCTGAGTCTTTGGAAAGTTTCTTACATCCAGGAGTCAGTGTTTCAATTCAGAGGAAACAGAGACAGAACAGGAGTAAAATCTTGATGGGGAGGAAGGGAGGCTAAGTAGACAAAATATCCTGGCACAGACAACTGTTCGCAAAGAAGGAGATATATTGTATGTTTTACTGCATACCTCCTATGGTACCCAAGGAGGCTTGGTAACTTGTCGAAGACCATATAATAGAAACCAGTAAAGCTGGAACCTGACTTGAGGTTCCCTTCTTTTCTAATACTTTTTTCACATCTCTCTTCTACTACTTACAATCTACTCTGAGTGTAGATACGATGAAGTCAAACTAGTAAAGCCTGGGGGGGGGGTAGCAATTTATTTCATCTCCTGTGTTTTCCCACCAGGAGTTCAGACCAATCTATCTATAGCATTTCAGAGTGTTAGGTTTTCTCTTGCTTCCCTGTTCCATCTTCTGTGACTGTCTTATCACCTTGACGCTGGGTAAGCCCAAAGTAGATACAAAATAACAAAGGGAAACTTGTTATGTCTTATAGCTGTGTCTCCACAAGGTCAGAATGCCCCTTGGTGGCTCTACATCCTGGAAGCTGCAGATTGGTTGTTCCCAATACATCAGAATCTCCAGCCTTAGGGCATTTCCCCAACAGCCTGCACCAACAATCTGCACCCTCAGAAGACCGTATGTCATCTGAACAGCACTTGCATTGGAGTTTTAATGCTGCCCTCCCCCACTCCTTTGTGGGTGTTCTAGAGGATCATGGGATGAAATATAAGAAGGGAAGAGCTGGTCTCTAACCAGGCATGGTGGCACACATCTTTAATCCCAGCACTTGAGAGGCAGTGGCAGGTAGATCTCTGAGTTTGGGACCAGCCTAGTCTACAGAGCAAGTTTCAGGACAGCCAAGACTGCTACACAGAAACCCGGTCTTGAGAACCCCACCACCACCACAAAAGTCTCCTTATCTCATGAATATGCCATCTGCTTCATAAGCACTCATAAAAACTTCTCTAAAATCTACAATGCAGAACCCACTGGGCTGTCTCTCACTCCGAAAGACCGACTCTTGTCTCTATTTTGTGTTCGCTTTGTTTAGCTTTCCTAAATAAGCTTCTACTTGAGCTGACTGCGTCTCTCACATGAATACATTTTTTGAGAAGACATAACGCTTAATACATCAATTCACTGTGTTCTCAGATTGCTCTCTAAATAAAGTGCGACTTGAGGTTCAATCCCTGCCTCTGCTTGTTATCTCCAAGTGACAGGTACCAGAAGCAACAGTACTCTGGTTACAGCCTTGCTCCTGTGACTGCTCTCACTCGCTTGGCTCCTTCCTTTATACAACAAGGAAAGATCCCCTAGGCTGGAGAGAGGACTTGACACACTGCTCCTCCAAAGGATACAAGGTCTGTTCCCAGCCCCGAGGTACAGCCAATCACAACCATCTGTAACCCCAGCTCTATATTTTGCATATTGATGCAATTTTAGGATATGTTTATCATAGCGCACTATATATTTTTATCTCTGATCAATATACTTATATATATTGTTTAAAAAAAATGTGATGTCCCTGACCTTACACAGACACACTCACACTCACACACACACACACACACACACACACACACACACAGAGAGAGAGAGAGAGAGAGAGAGAGAATCTTAATAAAAGATTTTTTTTAAATAAAACTCTTATGTATCTAATTCTGATTTGGTTTTGCCCACTTGATACAAGTCAGAGTCACCTAGGAGAAAGAAATCTCAATTTAGGAATCGCCTCCATCAGATTGGCCTGTAGGTGTACCTGTAGGGCATTTTCTGGGTTAAGGATTGATGTGGGAAGACCCAGACCACTGTGGGCAGTGCCATCCCTAAGCCTATAGTCCTGTGTGTTATGAAAAACAAAACAAAACAAGAACAACAACAACAACAAAAAAAAAAAACAGACTGAGAAAGCCATAAAGAATAAGCCAGTAATCAGCATTCTTCATGGCTTCTACTTTCAGTTCCTGCCTCCAAGTTCTTCCCTTGGTTTCCCTTTGTGATATACTGTTACCTGGATAGTGTAAGATGAAACCCTCTCCTTCCCCAAGGCACTTTTTTTTGGTCAGTATTTTATCATAGCAACAGAAAGGGGCTATACCTCCATATCCAATTACTATAGTCACTGTTTCTGTCTCAGTTAATCCATGGTTTGTATTCCCACTGAATACAAACTGAAATTCCCACTGAAATCGATGGCCCTACATCTGTTTCCTCCACTAGTAAACTGTTTAGGAAGACTTCTGTAAATCCGTCAGAGATCTTAGCTGAGGAACAAATATACCTCATGTACTTGCAAGAGATACGGAGAAGTTCTCTGTAAACAAGGCTCAAGAGTACAATCAGACAGACAGCAAACCAGGAATGAGATGAAAACTCAGGGACTGAGTTGCCTTCCAACAATCCCTAGCCGGGTTGGCAGGAAATGGATCCACAGTGGAAATAGTCATATGGTATATGGAGTGATGAAGAACTGGGCAAAGGCTTGCATAGTTCACCGGTGGGGTCAGAGAGTGTGTCTACTGATTGTAGACCTGGACCGACTACAGGCCAGGAAATGTGTGAGGAGTGTACGGGTGCAGATGAGGCGGGGTGAAGCAACCTGCTTCCCTTTCTCTTCCCCAAGCATGTCTTCAAAGGGCTGTGGCTGCTATGCTTCACTAAGAAACCTCCAGGATGCTTTCTGTCACCCTGGAAATGCAGTCATAGTGACAAGCTCACTAGGCACAGGAAGCCCCCTTCACAAAGCTCCATTCTGGATCACTTGAAATACTGATATTTCTCACGGGTCATGTTATTCTATATTGGAACCATACACATTGAGCATCCTTGGAACCCGACAATCTGTCCGTCGTTGATTTGTATGCAGTCCAAATGGTTTTTACACACACAGCTCTCCAGGATGTGCTTCCAGCCTCAACTCAATGAAAGCCCATGAGTCACTATCCACCACTGTGAGTCACACGCTGGAGTTATGTGAATTAGTCTTAATTTGGTACCTTCCAGTTATCAGTGTGAGCCCTGCCTGCTGAGAGCTTTGTTTTATTTTCCTTCCTAACACTTGGAACTCCCTTAATTGGGAGTTGATCACTTCCACGGTGACCGTGTCTGCTGAGCGAGTAAAGGTTGTCCCAAAACAGCAGACACAAAGAACAAAACAAATGGAAAGATGAAAGAAACTATGCTATGAAAGACATTAACACTAAGAAAGCTAAAACCTTTGGAGATAAAAATCCTTCTTATTTGTTTTGTTGTGAAGCAGTAAGCGTCAACTCCTACTTGTAAATCACAAATGAAGACGACTTAGAGCACTGGAGATATAAAGAAGGGGGATAGTATAGAATTTGTTTTCTTTTTTGGAGGTTACAGAAGTAGCATCCTCCATTTGTACACACAGATGCCTCTAAAACTAAATAATTCTATCAGAAAGGGCAAAACAGATAGAAGAAGGAGGAGGAGGAATAGGAGGAGGAGGAGGCGGAAGTGTGGTCATACCAGAGTTTGACAGTAGACATGAAATGGAAACTAAATCCATAGCATCATGTATGTCCATCATGTATGAATGCAGTATGGCGTTCAAAAGGCAGTAGGAAATTAAGCATCCAGAAACCTGAGAAATATGCCAAGAACCAAAACTTTCGGCTTAGGAATCCATACTTACTGGCCTGAATGATTGCTTCATGTTCTAAGTGGCCATAAGAACTGTATTTAAAAGGAAGTTCTTGAATGGATGCTTATAACCTCTTGTTTCTTTACTGTTCAGCTCCTGCTCCCTTTCCCCTCTGTCCGTGCATGTTTTGTCTAGAAAGGGGCATTTAATTTTCACTAAATCTGTCAGAAAGATTTTTAGATCTCTAAGTAAGGAATGCTTTATAGTGTCTTACTGAGTAACAGCTTATTGCAGTTCATTATTCATTCTCTCTGGATAAGACAGAGTCAATTTAGACAGTTTTATATTGTTAACGGAATAAAGTGAGAAAAGCGACAGGTGGTGGTAGTACACACCTTTAATCCTAACACTCGGGAGTCAGAGGCAGGTGAATCTCTGGGAGTTCGAGGCCAGCCTGGTCTATAAGAGCTAGTTCCAGGACAGGCTCCAAAGGTACAGAGAAACCCTGTCTCAGAAAAAAATAATAATAAAGTGAGAAAGAGTTTAGGTGAACTTTACCCTCCCACCAGCCAGTTCCCAAATAATCATACAGAGACATATTATTAATTATAAATGATTGGCCAATAGCTCAGGCTTGTTACTAACTAGTTATTATGACTTAATTTAACCCATATTTCTTGTCTACACTCTGCCACGTGTTGGAACCTTTTTTCAACATGACAATTTCATCTCGTTTCTTTCCATATCTCCTTATGACTCCTGAGACTGCACCCTAATCCTTCTTCATGCTCTTTTTGTCTGCAAGTCCTGCCTAACTTCTATCTGTCCAGCTATTGGCCAGTCAGCTCTTTTATTAACCAATGAGAGTGTTACATATATACAGTATACAAAGATTGTTCCACAGCAAAAGACAAATTAAATTTAACATCCAGAATAGAGTCAGTCTCTGACTACATGATTTTTATACATTACAGATGTTGCTAGAGTCAGAAGTAGATCACCCTTGAATAGATAAGCACTCTAAAGAGATCTCTCTTTTTGCTTTGTTCTTTGTTTCCCTTGCATTTTCTTTTAAAAGTACTAACACAATCTGAAGGATTGCCCAGAACTGTACAAGAAGTCAAAAGTAAAGCTATAAACAAGAATGACAGACACATATCCTATACTCTCATGCAACTAACACCTGAAGAAATACCCAATTATTGAAGAAATCCTTATATAACTCCATTTGTCACTGCCATGAAGAAAAAATATAAAGAGCTACATATGAATCTGCAAGTCATGTTTCCCTAAGTGTGTTGTGGTATGGAATCTGAAGGGTAAGAAAAGTAATTCCAGAAGTCAGATGAGAGGAGTATTTCATTCCAAATGGCAGATGAGTAGATATGAGAACTGTGACTTATGAGCAAGCTTAGGAAGCTTAGTCTCAGAGGATGACAACCTGTGGATTCCTTCCAGACTAATGTGGTTTGATGGACCAAGACCCCCGAAAGGTTGTCCATGAACACCCCCAAAATTACTTTGCCCAACAATAAGCAGGAAGCAGTTTGGAGAGAATTCTGCAAAAATTCCCAAGTATTATTCATAAATGTTTGTTTACATTTAAAGGGGATATGTTATAGAGATTTGTATTGGCATGGATCTTTGTTTATTAATACAAATTTAAGGTCAATTTTGATATATGTGTATTTCTGTTCTTGATAAAGATATTGTGCTTGTGCATTTAAAAATATAATGTATAATAAAGAAATATAGGTTAATTGATAATCATCTATAATAGTCAAGTTTGTAGTCATGTTAGTTAGGTTTTCTAGATATATAGGTATTTCAGTTAGATAGATAATCTTCAAACCTTTCAAAGACCTATAAAATATGGCATTTAAGATGTTTAAGTTATTAACTTATGACTTTTCATGATAATGAGACACAAATCTATTTCAAGATAATGATGGACATTGAAGAGGCTTGTTACAAAGTTTGTTAGCCATTTGGGAAAGAAACTGCTCTTGCCTGGACTGCTTGATGGTTGCTGTATGAAATGGACATGAAGGACCCACAGAAAAATGACTTCTGAAGTTGCCTAAAGAAGGTGATACAGTCCTGCAGGGTTCCTGCTTCATGAAAGAGTCTGCCAGACATTCTGCAGGACATAGAAGAAAGTGACTGACAAACTGCCAGTATAAGTGGAACTGTCTTTGAAATTTCATGCTTCATGGAAAAGTCTGCCAGAAACTATGAGCCTGTGGTGTAGTAATTGGTGCGGCGGGGCTGCGTCCCCAGCACCCCGGTCGCACCCCGGCTGCCTCCGGCTAGCTTTACCCGAAATAATTACACGGACACTGTATTTTTTAAGCACTGCTTGGCCCATCTATCTAGCCTCTTCTAGGCTAACTCTCGCACCTGGACTAGCCCATTTCTTATCATCTGTGTAGCACCGGTCTTACCGGGAAGATTCTAGCCTATGTCCATCCTGGGTCGGAGCTTCATTGCGTGTGCCTCAGAGAGCAGAGCTCTCGCCTCTGCCCGCAAGAGTGGAGCATCGTGTCTCTCTGAGGCCTCTGCCCCCGAGAGGAGAGCTGTCGAGTCTGACCTCACTTCCTCTTCCTCCCAGCATTCTGCTCTGTTTACTCCTCCCATCTATGTTTTAACCTATCAGGGCAAGCAGCTTCTTTATTTAATTAACCAATGACCTTCCTCCATCACTGTGGGCTGAAGATGGATGTTCCAATGTTATAAAAGAACTTTGAGTGACTATCCAGGCAGCAAGATGTCTCTGTCAATTCTAGAGTTTTAGAAGTTGCTTAAATACACTTCCTGTTCATGTAGGTAATATTATATCCTTCTGGAGTCTTTGATGGAGTTGAAGAATAGATAATTATAATTTTCCTTAGTTATGATAAAATATAAAGTAGATATAAATGTTATAACTATAATTCTTGCTTGATACCTGTTTTACTATATGTAATTTTACTGTGTTAAACTTAAAACCTTCCTTTTTATTTAAACATAAAGGGAAAATGGTGTGGGAAGTCTTTTTGTATATTTGTTGCTTTTATTTGTTAATGGCCAATGGCTTAACAGAATATAGCTAGGCTGGAAAAGATATATATAGAGAAAGAGTAGACAGAGTCAGACAGAAGCTATGTTGCTGCCGCTAGAGGCAAATGCCTCCAATGGAGTCCATAGAAAACTTGCCAGTAGGCCACAACCTCATGGTGATGCACAGATTAATGGAGACGGGTTAGTTTGGGATATAAGAGCTAGCTAGAAATATGCTTTAGCTTATGACCAAATAATATTGCAAATAGGTATAGCTTCTGTGTGATTAGTTCATGCCTAAGTGACCAGGAACAAATGAGCAGCCTCTGCAAACATTCCCCTACACACAATCCTGGAAGTTCTACCAAGTTTGTGTGAAATATGACCATCCAGAAAGTCCACAGAACCTGAAAGAAATCTTTCCAATATGAAATTGTTAGCTTCCCATTTTATGGGTCACTCCAGAGCAGACTCTGCTATGCCAGTTGAAAGCACTTGAGTGTAGATTAATAGTGTACACCAAAGTCCTGACACTCAACAGGCAGAGGCAGAATTGTCCAAGAGTTCCAGGCCAGCCAGAGGACACACAGTGAGACCTTGCCTTAGTTATGGTTCTACAGTTTTGAAAAGACAGCACGACCAAAACAAGTCTTGTAAGAGAAAGCTTTTGCTTGGGACTTGGTTATAGTTTTAGAGAGTTACTCCATGATCAGCATAAAAGGAAGCTGACAAGCATGTCACTGGGACAGTGGATGAGTGCTCTACATTCTGATCATGCAGCAGACAGAGAGAGTGACCCTGAGCCTGGCCTGGGCTTTTGAAATCTCCTCCAAAAAGAACACACCTACACCAATAAGGCCATACCTCCTGATCCTTTCTAGACAGTTCATCAACTAGGGACTATCATGTGAATATATGAGCTTATGGGGGACATTCTTATAGCTCACCTCTTTTCTAAAAAATTAGTTTTATACCTTTCCACTTTATGGATTTTTTAAAAAAAATATTCATAATTGGGGATTGGAGAAACAGTTCAGCAATTAAGACTGCACACTACTCTTGTAGAAGACCAGACTTCAGTTCCTAGCACTCATATGAGGCAGTTCATAACTGCCTGTGACTTCAACCGGGTGAATCCATACCCACTTCTAGCCTTTGCAGGCACATCCCCACACATCCCAACAGCCCCCTACACACAAATAAAAAGCATTTTTTTAACTAAAATTAAATGTTCATTGTAAAGAAAACACATGGAAAAAAGGAGAGTCTATGGCGAGCAGTGACAAAAATCCCTTTTTGTCTATCCTTTCATCTCTTTTTGTTGATTTTTATTAAGCTCCACATTTTTCTCTTCTCCCCTTCTCTTCAACCCTCCCCCAAGGTTTCCATGCTCCCAATTTACTCAGGAGATCTTGTCTTTTTCTACTTCCCATATAGATTAGATCCATATATGTCTGTCTTAGGGTCCTCATTGTTGTCTAAGTTCTTTAGGATTGTGATTGGTGGGTTGGTTTTCTTTGCTTTATGTTTAAAAACTACTTATGAGAGAGTGCATGTAATAATTGTCATTCTAGGTCTGGTTTGCCTCACTCAAAATGCTGTTTTCTAGCTCCATCCATTTGCCTGCAAAATTCAAGATGTTATTTTTTTCTGCTGTGTAGTACTCCATTGTGTAAATGTACCATATTTTCCTTATCCATTCTTCAGTCAAGGGGCATTTAGGTTGTTCCCAGGTTCTGTTATAACAAATAATGCTGCTATGAACATAGTTGACCACATGTCCTTGGTGAGCATCCTTTGGATATATACCCAAAAGTGGAATTGCTGGGTCTTGAAAAAAAGTTGTTTTCTGATATTCTGAGAAATTGCCACACTGACATCCAAAGGGGCTGTACCAACTTGCATTCCCCCAAGCAATACAGAAGTCTTCCCTTTACCCACAACCTCTTCAGCAGAAGCTGTCATCAGTGTTTTTTATCTTGGCTATTCTTACAAGTATAAGATGAAATCTCAGAGTTGTTTTGATTTGCATTTCTAGGATGACTAAGAATGTTGACCATTTCCTTAAGTGTCTTTCAGCCATTTTCGATTCCTCTGTTGAGAGTTCTCTGTTTAGATCTGTACTCCATTAATTTTATTGGATTATGTGTTCTTTTGGTGTCCAATTTCTTGAGTTCTTTGTATATTTTGGAGATAAGCCTTTGTCTGATGTGGGGTTAGTGAAGATCTTTTCCCATTCTGTAGGCTGTCATTTTGTCCTGTTGACTGTGTCCTTTGCTTTACAGAAGATTTTTCAGTCTCAGGAGGTCCCATTTATAAATTGTTTTTCTCAGTGTCTGTGCTGCTGGGGTTATATTTAGGAAGTGATCTCCTGTGCCAATGCGTTCAAGTGTACTTCTCACTTTCTCTTCTATAAGGTTCAGTGTGGCTGACTTTATGGTGAGGTCTTTGATCCATTTGGACTTGAGTTTTGTGCATGGTGATAGACATGGGTCTATTTTCATTCTTCTACATGTTGATATCCAGTTATGCCACCGTCATTTGTTAAATATGCTTTCGTTTTTTCCATTTGATTATTTTTCTTCTTTGTCAAAGATCAGGTGTTTGAAGGTGTGTGGATTAATATCTGGGTCTTCTATTCAGTTCCATTGGTCCTCCTGTCTGTTCTTATGCGAATACCATGCTGTTTTCAGTACTGTAGCTCTGTAATAGAGTTTGAAGTCAGGGATCGTGATGCCTCCAAAAGTTCTTTTATTGTACAGGATTGTATTGGCTATCCTGGTTTTTTTGCTTTTCCATATGAAGTTGAGTACTGTTCTTTCGAGGTCTGTGAAGAATTTTGCTGGGATTTTGATGGGTGTTGCATTGAATATCCTTCATTTTTTAACCTATCTGTGTGTATATCTTGAAAGATAGCAAAGAAAGCTTCTGAAGCCCACAGGAAGTGATAGCGAAACACACTGATGTCAGTTCTGTACTAGCATATATAACCTCTTACAGACTGAAAACAGAATCAACACATAGACACCTAAAATTTTTATTAATACTACTATTATGATTGGTTTT